>NC_069506.1:133435949-133769518 GCF_027579735.1 Bombina bombina
AATGTTGTTAAATAAAAGAGAGGTCTTTTGGATGTTTACTTTACAAACTAGTAACCCTCTAAACATGAGAAGGGATCTGGATCTCTTTGTCTAAATCTGTGCAATGTTCCCTTTTCTACCCTTTTTTAGCAATATATAAAGTTTTCCTCTTGTTTATATAAAAAAAATGTTATTCCTTGAATGAATTTATTCCATCAATGTGAACTATACTAATTTAAAGGTGCTGACCCCCCCCGCCCCCTCCCCCTCTGTTTTGCAATACAGATATTTATATTACTGATCGCAATATTATATGAATTAATTATGTAAGCATAGAAGTTAAGTTCTTCTTTACCAAGAGTGTTTGCCTTTATGTTCAATATGTAGCAGGTTGATTTTATTATGTGAAGTAAAATATTCTTGTGTGAATATTGCTTTAAATTTATGCCTTAAATAGGTGTAGAGACAGGCTTACAGGTGAGCAGTAATCAAGTGCGCATGCGCAAGAAATGCGTCTATGTGTGACCCTGTCTATCAACCTGTGCTTTCTTTGATGTGCTGATCGTTATGTTTTTAACCTTTGTGGAATAAAACTTTTTTTTTTGCTTTTATATATAGTTTTTATTAAGGTTTTTGAGAAGTACATACATTCATGTTTTACGATTACAAACTGTTCAGGTCTCAAACTATACAGATGTTACGAATTAGCAAAAATGACACAAGATAGAGCAATCCAAAAGAGTTATTGTAGAGTTGTATGATATCTAGAGATATGGGACTGTCTCAATAAACGGTATTCTGTATGCAGAATTGAAACAGATATTGTATACCCTTGTTTTATAATACAATTTTTAAACTATCTATATAATAGCATACCCCCTGCAACTATAACGAAACAGTAAACAAATTCTTATCCCTACGTAGAGAGCCAGAACCACTCATGAACCCTTAACATGTTATCTTAAACTGAGTGGGATTTCAGGGGGGATAGAGAAAACAATAGGGTTTCAGTAGGATGCATTTTCCTATACTTATCTTGTAAGAAGTATCTGTGGGGGGGAGATAAGGGTGTCAGAATAGTACTATGGGATCTACATTAGTCGTATCAGACTAAGATAAGAGTACATTGGAGAAGTCATTATATGCCACTAAGTTACAGAATATATGTAGTCAAAGTTTAGATACTTTCTAATTTTAATTAACATGATACCCTATGCCTACCTTCCCAGGCAGAACAACTCAGTGTAATTATCTCTAACATGTAAGCCTGAGAAAGGGATGATATAGTAGGGGGACCACTGGGATAACTATATATTTAGATTGAATATATTCTTAGTTATTAAGGAGTAACTATGATTTACCCATCCAAAGAGCAGTCTACACTGACCTACAACTGTATAGTCAACAAACCACAAATGGAGCTATATGGGTTTCATGGAAGGTAATGTATACTTGAGGTAATCCTATATCTAATCGTTCTGTCGTAGGGGTACGGGCCCTATACCCCACGACGAAAGACAGAGTTTTCACCTTTAGCTTAAAATAGCCTATAACTGTCACATATATATGCATTTACCCCAAAAGGTTTCGTGGTCCTTGATATTGAAATGTAAGACCAGGCATAGCGTACATTAGATATACCTACAGATTGTCAAAAATAAATGCTTACAATAACACAGTAGCTGTAGAGATAAGTCACTCTCTAATAAATATGGTGGTAACCAATTGTATCAGTTCTTTAAGCATAGGATATCCATCTAACAAAACTGGGTATTGTGAATAATATAACAGATAATATTTGCTTATCCAAAGTGCTTAGAGGGTGTTGGTCATGTTCTAAAACAATGTTAGTCCTCATTAGATATTATAATATCCGACTTAGGGAAGTAGCTTCTCCTGACCTAGTGGCCATACATAACTACTGATGTATACATATTCTAGCATAATAAATATAAACATAAGGATAGAGTTATCTCAATGTTGTGGACTTGAATACTGTACATATGCAAAAATCTTATTGTTCTATAAACATTAGAACTGCAAACAATTACTAACTATTGCCTAGATTGAAGGTCTCAACAAAATACCTTCAGAATCACATAATATGTATGGGATGTCTCTGTTTATATCGCAAAGTGACCAGTCCTTAGCCTGATACTCTCGTGTCTGTGTCCAGGAGAGGCAGTAAGCAATCCAATTGAGGTTTGAATCTAGCCGACACCAACTGGCCTTAGTAGAGGATTCCATAGGTTTAAACTGGAGACTTGAATTGTGCTGCAAATCAGGAGGAACTTCCAAACCACTCCCGTATCAGACAATAGACTGCGTTTTTCCACTCTCCTTAGTGAGTCTGCATTCGATATCTCCCATCTTCGGTCCCGAGTACTGCTGGGCACACCAGTAAGTAGAATACATGTCACACCACCCATGTTTTGTCCCCACAAGGTGTGGGCTGATGGTTAGTCTCCAAGATGATCATTTTACATACCGCAGTCCTTATCTCCTCAGATGCTGTGACACGCTTAGGGAAAGTCACTAGATTGGCTGGCTGAGTTACCAGTAGCCCTTCTAAAATGTAAGGCTCTCTGAGAGCTCAGGACCGCCCAAAAGGAAAGGCAAGACCTCCCTTTTAAACACACTGGACCACTGGCGTACAATCAGTAGCCCCATAGGTAGAGTAGATAGGGTAAAAAAGAGCTCATAAATTCAAACGGAAAAAAAACGGAGCACAGGAAAAAAGTATCAATAAAGCATTTATTATGAAAAAGCAGCACTCTTAAGATAAATAAAATTACACTTGCAAGTACAGACTGTGTGGTATGACGCGTTTCGGCCTAAGCCATCATCAGATACCTAGATAGTAACTAATACTTTGGCCTTTTATAGGCATCTGTTTAACTAATTGGAACCACCTGATAACCATTGCAGAAAAACCTAATGCATGTCAATGTAAGTTCATTCCTAGTAGTTTTAAAAATTATATAAATAGACTGTGACCTATGGCGAAAAGAAGAGACAGCGCAACCCCACATCAAGGTAGTAGTTTCACAGTTTTTAATTAACACACGAAAGTAATGCACTTACAGACAGAATAAAAAGATGTCGCATTAATCCCTTTATAGGGAACAACAAGAAGCAAGTCCCAGTTCTCTCAGGAATCTGTTCCGGTCCACGGCTATCAGTGCTGCCGCTTCGATATTGCTTACACACAGTCTCAATGTATCAGAGCCGTCCTTGGCTCCGCCCCCAACGCGTTTCGTCTGTGCTGTCCAGACTTTCTCAAGAGGAAGTGATGATGCTTAGTACGCTCCCATGAGTCACTATTTACATCCACTTGTTACTTCTGATTGGATACTGACTGTCCTATCCGGTAGCAGTATGCGGACAAGCCTCTCTTGGTTACAGGCAATAACATAGATTCCGCTTAGAGTAGAGCAAACATAAAATCTATCATAACATCATATGGCTATTAAATATTAAACACTTAAAAATACAATTTAATGAACATCATAAAATCCAATATAAAACATTGTATAAATCACAAATTAATACGATAATAAAAAACAAATCTTTTGCATATTATAAAGGAAAACTAAAACTTGCACAAAAAAGTTTACATACATGATACGCATTCTTTAAAAATACTAAAGTTGATACGAATTCATTCAAAATATTTTTCTTTAAAGGAACCTACATAGTAAAAAAGAGAGTTAATACAAGAGTCAGTTAAAACTAAATTGCTGTATTTAAAACAAGAGTTGCTAATTTAAAACATAAAGGCTTGCAAGTCTATGTCGACATTTAACCCTTTTGGGGCCATACAGTTAAGCAAGTGAATCTATTTGGTTTCACATTTTCTACGGTGCATTAGTCTCTGTTGCTCATTGCCCACTGTCTGTGGTATAATCTCTAGAATTTTCACCTTTAAGTTATTTGAATTTTTATTATGCACCTTCCTGAAGTGTTCAGACAGACTATGGTTCTCGTATCCTTTTGTTATGTTCTCTATGTGTTCATATATGCGGCGTTTGACTTTCCTTTTCGTTCTTCCCACGTAAATCAAATTACAATCACACATGAGATAATACACCGCATATATGGATACACATGAAGCTCTATCTTTAATTTTAAATTCCTTGGAACGATCCCAATTATAAACACTATCACCCTTACTGATAAGACTGCACATGCAACAGTTAAGTCTACCACATTTGAAGGTTCCTCCTTTATTTGTACACCAATCTGAGAGGGTCCCTTTCTTTTGGTTTTCCAATTCTCTCAGCTTTGATGGTGCTAAAATGTTTTTGATGTTCTTATTTTTCTTAAAGATGGTTACTGGGTAAGGCTCTAGATGAGGTCCTAACACAGGGTCAGCCTGCAGGATATTCCAATGCTTTTTAAGTGTGGTTTTAATAAAATTAGCACCTAGGTTATATGTAGTTATAAATTTAGCTCCCAATTTCTTAACCTCATTTTGGGTTTTAGTAGTAATTTGTATTTCATTATTGCTAAGCAGAAGATCCTCTCTAACTTTGTTTCTACTCTCAGTTCTTGCTTTCTTTACTAGGCCACTATCATATCCTTTCTTAAGAAATTTATCTTCTAACTGATCCGCTTCTATTTCAAAATCTTCTATGTTGGTACAATTTCTACGGATCCTAAGAAATTGGCCATAAGGAATATTTCTTTTCCATTGAGGCAGGTGGCCACTTCCTGCATTTAGAAATCCATTGCTATCTACTTCTTTTTTGAAATTCTTGACTGCTGTTTTGTTAGTAGTTGGATCAATGAAAAGACATAAATCTAAAAATTCTATTTCATTCCTATGTATTTTACTTGTGAATTCCAGATTAAAATTGTTATTGTTGAGATGGCTAATGAACTCCATAGCTTTAATGTCACTACCATTCCATACAATGAGGATGTCGTTGATATAGCGCCGATACATCACGACACTCTCACTGTATGGATTGTTGTTCCACACATAATTCTCCTCGAATGCAGCCATGTAAATATTTGCATAGGAAGGGGCCATGGGCGTACCCATGGCCGTTCCTTGTATCTGCTGATAAAACTTTTTCTCGAAAGAGAAGAAGTTGTGGAACAAGATAAACTCTATCCCTCTGGCTAGATACCTTACTTGTATTGGTGGTAGGTCACTGAATTTATTAAAAAACTCCTCAAAAGCTTTTACTCCCTCTACATGAGGAATATTTGTGTATAATGAAGTGATATCACAGGATATCCATAAAAAGCTATCATCCCAAGTTATGCCTTCAAATAATTTAATTGTTTGGGTAGTGTCTTTTAGGTAGGATCTAGTTTTTCTAACAACTGGCTGTAGATACCAATCAACATAACTGGAAAGATTACTAGTTAAGGACCCTACCCCGGAGACTATAGGTCTCCCTGGTGGGTTTTCTTTATCCTTGTGCACCTTCGGAAGGTGATAAAATAGAGGTACCGAAGGACAAGAAATCAAAACAAAGTTCGCTTCCTCAGTAGTCAATACGCTTTCTTCCCTTCCTTTTAATACAAAGGCATGTAGCTCTAAACTGTATTGGGAGGAGGGATCTTTTTCGAGTCTTTTGTATGTTTTTGTACAATTTAACAATCTATGTGCCTCATTGATATATATATCTCGATCTTGGATAACAATCCCTCCTCCCTTATCTGCTTGTCTTATGGTGATAGTTAAATCAGATTTGAGTTCATCTAAAGCCTTTCTTTCTTGCTGGGTTAAATTGTCCTTATACTTATAATTTTCTTTCTTTTTCAGTGTTTCAAAATAACTCCTAAATTCTTCTTTTACAATTTCATCAAAAACTGGGATATAGTTGCCTTGTGCGAAAATGGGGTTAAAACTCGACTGTTTTTTAAAATTACTATGTTTAATGGGAATTTCTTCCTCATATACACTCATATTAAACAACTCTTCCTCATCTTGTTCTACTTCTATATTATATGTGTTAGGTAAACAATTTTCATTTAAACTTACTAATGTATTCAGAACTTCAATCTCCTGCTGATCTGATTGAAAATGGCTAATATCCTTTCTTTCTTCTCTGGACTCAATTTTTAAAAAATAGAGCTGCAAAGTAAGCTTACGGATATATTTCTGTAGATCTATAAATATTTCAAAGCTGTTTGGCAGGCTATGCGGTGCAAATTTTAGTCCTTTACCCAATAGCTTATATTCACTTGTGGTTAGAATTCTCTTAGATAGATTAAAAACATCTTTTTTCTCTTGTTCTAATACCTGCCTCTTGATCTTACATTCTCTAAATCGTATCCCTGCTCTGGATCCTCGTCTTGTTCCCACCTTCTTTTTGTACCTTGTCTCCTCTCCTCTCTCTTCTCCTGTGGCTGATAATTCGGGTATTGGTCCCACTGTCTCTCTTGCTGGTTGTAATTGTATTGGGTTTTCTGTGGCCAAGTTTGTTGCGGCCTGTCCCTCCATAAAAAAGAGGAAGAAGATGAGGGAGCAGCAGGGGATACATAAGCATGAGGATTATTATTGTGTTTAAAATGTTGTTGCTCTCTTTGTGCATAATTGTTTGATTCTTTTCTAAAATGTACATATGGTTTAGGTTTAGCCCCCTGCTCTTTCCATCTAGGAGGTAGGGGTGATTCGCTAAGAGCAGTTTAGAGCTACATGCCTTTGTATTAAAAGGAAGGGAAGAAAGCGTATTGACTACTGAGGAAGCGAACTTTATTTTGATTTCTTGTCCTTCGGTACCTCTATTTTATCACCTTCCGAAGGTGCACAAGGATAAAGAAAACCCACCAGGGAGACCTATAGTCTCCGGGGTAGGGTCCTTAACTAGTAATCTTTCCAGTTATGTTGATTGGTATCTACAGCCAGTTGTTAGAAAAACTAGATCCTACCTAAAAGACACTACCCAAACAATTAAATTATTTGAAGGCATAACTTGGGATGATAGCTTTTTATGGATATCCTGTGATATCACTTCATTATACACAAATATTCCTCATGTAGAGGGAGTAAAAGCTTTTGAGAAGTTTTTTAATAAATTCAGTGACCTACCACCAATACAAGTAAGGTATCTAGCCAGAGGGATAGAGTTTATCTTGTTCCACAACTTCTTCTCTTTCGAGAAAAAGTTTTATCAGCAGATACAAGGAACGGCCATGGGTACGCCCATGGCCCCTTCCTATGCAAATATTTACATGGCTGCATTCGAGGAGAATTATGTGTGGAACAACAATCCATACAGTGAGAGTGTCGTGATGTATCGGCGTAATATATCAACGACATCCTCATTGTATGGAATGGTAGTGACATTAAAGCTATGGAGTTCATTAGCCATCTCAACAATAACAATTTTAATCTGGAATTCACAAGTAAAATACATAGGAATGAAATAGAATTTTTAGATTTATGTCTTTTCATTGATCCAACTACTAACAAAACAGCAGTCAAGAATTTCAAAAAAGAAGTAGATAGCAATGGATTTCTAAATGCAGGAAGTGGCCACCTGCCTCAATGGAAAAGAAATATTCCTTATGGCCAATTTCTTAGGATCCGTAGAAATTGTACCAACATAGAAGATTTTGAAATAGAAGCGGATCAGTTAGAAGATAAATTTCTTAAGAAAGGATATGATAGTGGCCTAGTAAAGAAAGCAAGAACTGAGAGTAGAAACAAAGTTAGAGAGGATCTTCTGCTTAGCAATAATGAAATACAAATTACTACTAAAACCCAAAATGAGGTTAAGAAATTGGGAGCTAAATTTATAACTACATATAACCTAGGTGCTAATTTTATTAAAACCACACTTAAAAAGCATTGGAATATCCTGCAGGCTGACCCTGTGTTAGGACCCCATCTAGAGCCTTACCCAGTAACCATCTTTAAGAAAAATAAGAACATCAAAAACATTTTAGCACCATCAAAGCTGAGAGAATTGGAAAACCAAAAGAAAGGGACCCTCTCAGATTGGTGTACAAATAAAGGAGGAACCTTCAAATGTGGTAGACTTAACTGTTGCATGTGCAGTCTTATCAGTAAGGGTGATAGTGTTTACAATTGGGATCGTTCCAAGGAATTTAAAATTAAAGATAGAGCTTCATGTGTATCCATATATGCGGTGTATTATCTCATGTGTGATTGTAATTTGATTTACGTGGGAAGAACGAAAAGGAAAGTCAAACGCCGCATATATGAACACATAGAGAACATAACAAAAGGATACGAGAACCATAGTCTGTCTGAACACTTCAGGAAGGTGCATAATAAAAATTCAAATAACTTAAAGGTGAAAATTCTAGAGATTATACCACAGACAGTGGGCAATGAGCAACAGAGACTAATGCACCTTAGAAAATGTGAAACCAAATGGATTCACTTGCTTAACTGTATGGCCCCAAAAGGGTTAAATGTCGACATAGACTTGCAAGCCTTTATGTTTTAAATTAGCAACTCTTGTTTTAAATACAGCAATTTAGTTTTAACTGACTCTTGTATTAACTCTCTTTTTTACTATGTAGGTTCCTTTAAAGAAAAATATTTTGAATGAATTCGTATCAACTTTAGTATTTTTAAAGAATGCGTATCATGTATGTAAACTTTTTTGTGCAAGTTTTAGTTTTCCTTTATAATATGCAAAAGATTTGTTTTTTATTATCGTATTAATTTGTGATTTATACAATGTTTTATATTGGATTTTATGATGTTCATTAAATTGTATTTTTAAGTGTTTAATATTTAATAGCCATATGATGTTATGATAGATTTTATGTTTGCTCTACTCTAAGCGGAATCTATGTTATTGCCTGTAACCAAGAGAGGCTTGTCCGCATACTGCTACCGGATAGGACAGTCAGTATCCAATCAGAAGTAACAAGTGGATGTAAATAGTGACTCATGGGAGCGTACTAAGCATCATCACTTCCTCTTGAGAAAGTCTGGACAGCACAGACGAAACGCGTTGGGGGCGGAGCCAAGGACGGCTCTGATACATTGAGACTGTGTGTAAGCAATATCGAAGCGGCAGCACTGATAGCCGTGGACCGGAACAGATTCCTGAGAGAACTGGGACTTGCTTCTTGTTGTTCCCTATAAAGGGATTAATGCGACATCTTTTTATTCTGTCTGTAAGTGCATTACTTTTGTGTGTTAATTAAAAACGGTGAAACTACTACCTTGATGTGGGGTTGCGCTGTCTCTTCTTTTCGCCCTAGGATTCACATTTAAAGAGAGTGTTTGGAAACAAGCCTCTGGAACCAGCTGCACCTCATTATCAAAAACCTGTGAATAGGAGTTGGCAACATAAAAATCCTTGCAACTAACATTGCCATACGTGTGTACTCCTAAGACCACTTCCCTGCAGTGGGTAATACCATTCCAAAAAACTCATCAGTGTTTTTATTTATCTGTTCTTTATTTATTTCTTTGCTCTTTTTAGTATTAACAAATGTATTTATGAATTTTTTATTAATGTACTATTTTTTATTGATGTATTATTGTTGCAATATTAATTTTATAATCTAATAACTTACAATTACTCTTAGCTATTTGCTATATTTTTTATCTCTCCTTTCCCGACGTTTATTAATTTATATCCACCACTCTACCTAGCTGCGCTGTTAATACTTTTAGTGTAGACTGTATCTTTACATTTTACGGTTACCATAATTAAATGTGTTATGATTTGCCGACACATGTACAAAAATCATATGTCTTGACTATATAGCTCATATCACAAATTTATATAAATAAACAAAATTTACTAGCTTAAAGTTATCTTATATTAGGTACTTTGCAAAACAAATAATGTAACAAATGTGTAGAATTACATAGTGCATGTGTTAATGGTCACCTACTGCTAAATGTATAGCATATATAGGGGACCTAAATTAGGAATATATAAGGGGAAATGAAAAGGAAGATATATATAGAAAGTTGAATAAAATTAATTTACTATTTCCATACATTGATTATATCAGCCTCAGTGTTGAAACCTTGGGGCAGTCTGGTGTTTAAATTACAGATCCAAAAGATTTCTCTTCTGGACAAAAGTATATCCAAACTTCCTCCTCTCACTGGACTCCTAACCTTTTCGATTACCATCCATTTAAATGTGCTTACATGGCTGTCATGTTTCTCAATAAAGTGTGCTGCAAGAGCAGAGCAGGGACTTGTAGATTAAATATCATTCAAATGCTCCCTTATTCTTACTCTGGCCTCCCTAGTGGTCATACCCACGTACTGCATGTGACATGCCACACACTTTACCAGGTAGACCACATATTTTGACCTGCAATTGGTATAACCTGTCACATCATACACTTTCTGTGTTACACATGACTGAAATTGCTTGTCTACCCATGCATGGCCACATGCTTTGCATGTGTATAAACCACATTTATAGTGGCCTATGCTGGTAAGCCAATGGCTTTTGCCTCCAGCCTTCTCTGTGACCATACTGGGTGAAAGATAGTTCCCCAAATTACGATTTCTCTTGGGAACAAAATGGCAACCTTGTTTTATCACATCATATAGGTCATTATCTCCCTTCAAAATGGGCAAATGTTTCTTTATGATGCTTGTGACTGGCTCGTATTGATTTGAAAAAGTGGTGACAGAAGTTAATTTATTCTTATCATGTTGTCTTTTGTTTTTGGGTACTTCTGACAATAGATCCTTTCTGTCTATTTCTAGTACTTGATTAAAAGCACTGTCTATTGTAGCATTGTGGTAACCCGACTCTAAAAATCTGTCCCTAAGCCTGCGACTCTCTTCCAAAAAGCTGCTCTGTTCTGAGCAATTCCGCTTCAGTCTTATAAACTCTCCCTTGATAATTCCAAAACCAGTATGTTTAGGATGTGCACTTTTTGCATGCACAATTGTATTGGATTGAAGCGGCTTACGATAAAGCTCACTCTCTATTTTGTTCTCATCCAAATTGCCCTTAAGTAGCACATCCAAATATGCTATCTTTTTGGAATTAAGCTCGTAAGTGAAATGTAAACCAACTGCATTATTATTGAGGTAATTTACAAAATCCTCCACCTGAGAAACCGTACCTTTCCATACAAAGACCAAATCGTCTATGTATCTCCTGTAAAAATGGACACAACTTTTATATTGGTTCATATCTCCATAGACGTGGGGCAGCTCCCACCAACCCATGAAAAGGTTGGCGTACGATGGGGCAAATTTAGCCCCATAGCAGTCCCACGTCTCTGGAGATAGTACTCACCATTAAACAGGAAATATTTGTGGTTAAGGAGTAAGGTAGTAACCCTTATTACATAATCTTTAAAACTATCCTCAAAGTTGGTAAATTTATCAACAAAAAAAACGGATAGCTATTAAACCTTGGTCATGCAGGATTGCTGAATATAATCCCACAACATCCACTGTCCGCCACAAAAACTCCTCACACCAGATCTCTTCATCCAACAACCGTAAAATGTGTTTAGTATCCCGTATGCAACTTGAAATTAACTTAAGTATAGGCTGTAACAATGAATCGACCCAAGTGGACAGCTTTTCCAAAAGAGACCCTATCCCAGAGACTATGGGTCTACCCTTAATATAAAAAAGAGCTCATACCTCTGCGGCCAGGATCGTAAAATGTTCATCGATGTCAGTGCACAAATTGGTAAGTATGAACTCAATTCTAGCCTACATGTCAAAACTGGGGATGTTGTCAATCTGGGGATGTTGTCGATCAGTGTTCGAGGTATAGGGTATGGAGTGGAAATAATTTGCTGTTATGTCGAGCCAACCTCTGAACTAATGCAGACTAATTGGGATGTAGGTGAACCATGATTTAGTCATGGCTCGCCATTGTTGGTGCTCTGCAGAAGTGGTGCTGTGGCTTCTTATGTAGTAAGAGGTTGCAGTGACTTCGTTGCCAGTATATCGAAGGCAAAAGCTCTCTATATCTCCGCAATCCTTACATGTTCCGTAGCTCCTTGTCTCTAGGAAGGGACTTTTATGATCCTTCTCACTTTCGCTATTAATTCTCCTCACAAAATTGAAAGATGGCCTCTCTCAAAGGCCTCGGCTAATAACGCCACAAAATCATACAGAGTTGCTTTACTTGTCAATGACCCTTACTCTTCAGGTTTCTTATTTAAGGCCTATGAGCTAGTAGGCACCCTGTGATTATCAATGAGGTTGAGCTGAACGGCCAAATATACAATTATTTGTAATATATAGCCGGAGCTATGGCAGCGTATGACTGTTCAGTCTCAAAGCTAGCTCCACCCCGAAATAAAACTTTTTACTTTTATACTTCAAGTCTCCGGGTGCTTATTGCGCTACTACTTTTGGATGTGTACTGAGAGCTAAATGTAGCAGGTCAGGTTGTGATGAAGCAAAGAAGGAGTGGGTATGAATACATGAAGTAACAGGTTTTCTATGTTGTGCAGGTCTTAGCATGCAATGATCTGTGCCTTGTAACAAAAGGGATTACAAGCCCCATTTATATAAAAAATAAAAGAACAGTGCGCCAGAAGATATATTGTGAACAGTATAATAAATTATTCACTAGACCTCCAAAATGAAATTCAAAAAAATCACAGTGAATGTCATTGATAATGAAAGTTTCAAAACCAACTGATAATACCCAAACGAACTCAGTAACTTAGCTGATACTGATATGTAGATGTTCTCCAATGATAACAACAGTATTTCAGATAGGTATATTCTCAATAGACGTAAAAGGGTGGCTTGCAGCTTCTTCAAGACTTTTGTTGGTGTCCCAAAAGGAAGGAATCTGTAGAAATTTGAAATAAGAAAGAAGGCACCACCATAGTGCAAGATCAGTGGAATAAACAAGCCCCCAAACACACCCACCTTAGATTGGCCAATGGGAAACATAGATTCCGGACACACCTCCACGCATGCGCTATGGGCAATAGTAGACGCCGAAAATCGGTGATAAAGGTTAGTGGTTTTACAATGTCACTATGCATCTGATGAAACGGTCACCTAAGACCGAGAAACGTTGTGTTGTGAAATAAAGTATTTTTATTTTTACAAGACGTTGTTCCCACGAACTTGTTTTTAATCAGTTTTTATTACACTTTGAGGATTTTGCACACAGTGTGTGATTAACACCAGCATCACTGTGTATATTTGCCTACCGGGTTAGGCTATCTCTAATACAGTTTAAAAGCCTGCTAGAGCCAAGACCACTTTAACGATCTGTGATCCTGTGGGGAGAGCAACATATTCGGTCTCCATCTTAATACCCCAAAGAGTGGATTAACACCTGCGAGAGTGGGAGTCAGCTGGACGACTCTAAAGGTTCCAGAAGGCATTTGTGACACTTCTCAAGTGTCTGGGAGCTTGTAAGTACCAGCTATACTTGCGCATTTGAGGCTTGTTTATTCCACTGATCTTGCACTATGGTGGCACCTTCTTTCTTATTTCAAATTTCTACCCATTTATAAAATGCCACATTGCACAAGCCGCTGCTTGTACAACTCGAAGGTTAGACAAGTCTGGAGTGATTGCAAATCACCAGATTAGAGCAGGCATATAGGTTAATAAACAGAGGTCTGCTCAATGATGCTTCTTAACTATCGGCTGCAGATGCTCCAAAGCTGCATCTGCACCTTGATAAATGAAGCCCATGAAGTGTTGAGTGTGGTTTGTGTTAGTGAATGAGGAGCATCATGTATCAGGTGACTTACCCACCAAAGATCCTTTAGTGAATTTTCAGGCCTCAAACCTGTCAAAGAGATCAATGTAACATCATATATGAGGTGTCTTTTTTGTATGTTGAATGAGAGCCAAAGTGTTGAGTGAGTTTTGTTTTAGTGGATGAGATGATTTATCCAGCAATCATCCTTGAGGTAATTCTGCTGACTCAAACCTATTAAAGCGGGATTAGTGATGTAAGTGTGAGTCATTAGTGCTTATTGGGAATGCTGCCCTGACACTCTGGGCTAGATTATAAGTGGAGCGCTAAACAGGGGCGGACTGAGACCAACCAGGGCCCCCGGGCAAAAGTGTGGCAGGGCCCCCCACCCACCTACTTCCTCTGCCCCTCCCCCACCCTAATGCCCCTCCCACCTATTGTGCTCCTCCAACCTCATATGCCCCTCCCCCATCCTAATGCCCCTCCCACCTCATGTGCTCCTCCCACCTCATATGCTCCTACCATGTTTTTAATTGCAATATAAATAGACATTTTGTTACCTTAAATATTTTAATAACAAAATATGAATTAACAAGTGCTGCATTGTGCTCAAAAAATTAAAAACATTTTTTAATCATACACAGAAATATAAAGTGCAATGTGATACATACAAAGAATTGTAAACAAAGTGCTATGCGAATCATACACACAATTATAAACAAAGTGCAATGCAAGTCATAAACAAAGTAACAACACTGCTAGTCAAACAGAATTATAACTTATATTATTATTATAATTATTATCGGTTATTTGTAGAGCGCCAACAGATTCCGCAGCGCTATAAACAAAGGGGGAGTACAACAAAACAATTATAGGGTAGAGGGCCCTGCCAAGAGTTGCACTGTTGTACTCAGCTCTTAAGAAGGTGATCTACAAACAGCTGGACTCTTAGGCTTACATGCTAAGAGGGTTCAGGGGATTGCAGTGGAGGAGAGGAACTGGTAATAGGAAAGGTCAGCGTAGGTTGTATGCGTCCCTGAACAGTAGAGTCTTTAGGGAGCACTTGAAGCTTTTAAAACTAGAAGAGAGTCTTGTGGAGCGAGGCAGAGAGTTCCACAAGATGGGAGCCAGTCTGGAGAAGTCCTGTAAACGGGAGTGTGATGAGGTGACAAGAGAGGAGGAGAGTAGGAGGTCATGAGCAGAGCGAAGGGGACGGGAGGGAGAGTATCTGGAGACAAGGTCTGAGATGTAGGGGGGAGCAGTGCAGTTGAGGGCTTTGTATGTAAGAGTGAGAGTTTTGTGTTTGATCCTAGAGGCAAGAGGAAGCCAGTGAAGGGATTGGCAGAGAGGCGCAGCAGATGAAGAGCGACGTGTAAGGAAGATGAGTCTGGCAGAGGCATTCATTATGGATTGTAAAGGAGCTAGGCGGCAGGTGGGGAGACCAGAGAGGACAGAGTTGCAGTAATCAAGGCGGGAAAGAATGAGAGAGTGGATTAAAATCTTAGTTGTGTCTTACTTGTGTAAGGAAGTGTCTAATTTTAGAGATGTTTTTAAGGTGGAAGCGGCAGGCTGTAGCCAAGGACTGAATGTGAGGAGTGAAGGAAAGATCTGAGTCAAATGTAACCCAGAGACATCGGGCATGCGGGGTAGGGGTAATGATGGAGTTGTCGACAGTTATAGAGATATTGGGGGTGGAGATTTTGGAAGAAGGGGGGAAAATGAGGAGCTCAGTTTTGGAGAGATTTAGCTTGAGGTAGTGAGAGGACATACAGGAAGAGATGTGAACTTATAAAAACAAATAGCACACAACATTTTTAATAGAATATTTTAAATAGAAATGTATAAATAAATAGAACAGGGGGTATTTCCTTAATTAAAATAGAAAAATCAAGTTTAAATGTATAAATAAATAGAACAGGGGGTATTTCCTTAATTAAGTGTACTTTTAACTTAAGCTAAAATTGCTGAAATGTAAACATTAATATGTAAAACTTTTCCAATTATCTTTTTTTACCGTTGAATCCCAAAAACAAAAAATACAACCTGTCTGCAATTTAAAAGATAAGCAAAGAGCGAAGCTCAGCAAATATTTTTCCAAAACGATCTATGATTTTCTCTTTGTCAGACTTTACTCTCAGTGCAATATCTTTTTCGATTGCTATCAGCATCAGTGTTTCCAAATTTTGCTGAGTGAGTGATGATCTAAGCCTGGACTTTAAAAATTTTAACTTTGAGAAGCATCTTTCACAGGTGCATTGTGTAGTGCTCAGAGTAATCAAATACTTGTAAGCCAAGTAAAGATTCTCATAAGCTGATGAATACAGTCTGTACTGAAAGATCAATTTAAATGCACAAGATGTACAATTTTTGCAAGTAAGCTTCTTGAGAGGTGCCTTACAGGTTGTTGATGATGACTCAGTGTCAGGGGTGTCCAACTCTTCTTCTAGGTCTGACTCTGAATCACTCACTTCATCTAACAGTCCTCTTCTGATGTTTTTGTAGCTAGATGCAAATGATTTTAATTCTTCGTGAAGAGCAAGGCAGTCTATTTCAGGAACTGCAGCAGAAATCAAGTTGAGTTGTATCAGGAGTAGCCAGTATTTCCTCAAATCGATTTGGGTCAAAGCATTCAATCTGTTTGTAAAGTTTGTCATGGGTAGCAAACCTGGTCTTCATGCTATCCAAAACCATATCAAGGATAACATTATGACATGACACTTCAATTTTTTCTTCAAATTAGGGTGTTCTGCACATCTTGTCAATCTAAATTCTGAAAATTATTTTTGGATTAAAATGTTCTCGCAAGCAAGTTTTTCTTTTATCTGATAAACAAATGTGGTTGTTGAATTGAAAATATCTGAAAAGCCTCTTGAAATTTTTTGCAAGTGAGTTGTAGCATCATCAACCATTCGCCATGCTTGCATAAGATCAAGGTTTGGTGATTGCAAATAATCCGAAACAGGTGTAGTAATTGAAAATATTCGAAGAAAAGTAAAAGCGGTAAGGATGGTTCAAATTTACAGAGATTTTGATTCAACTTCAGTGCTTCATCTCGAACTGAGTATCGGAAATCTGATGAATCACTTACTTCCTGAAGGATAAGTATCAGGTCTGGAAAAAAATTGTTTGATTGGTCTTCATAGCTTCCAAAAAGCTTACAAAGTGCTCTGGCTCGACTTGACCATCTGGTATTACCAATTTTCTCAAGTCTTTTAAGTTTTTCAGTTCCTGTCTTTGTTTTCATTTGGTTATCCCATATTTTCATTCTTTTATAGGACTCCCCAAAAAATGTGGATAGGCTACTGAGAAGTCCAAACAGACTTATAGCTGGAACACACACAGCGCTTACATCTCCTATGACCAGGTTGAGAACATGAGCATAACACCATGTGTGAATATGACTAGGATGAACCTCCTTCATCCGAGCTTGCAGTCCAGTATAGATCCCACTCATGTTAGCAGCTCCATCAAATGAATCTCCAACACACTGTTCAAGACTAAACCCAATGTTAGACAATGATTCATGCAGCAAGTCATGCAAGCTGCTACTGCTCGAATTCTCAACAACCACTAGGCGTATCAGTCTCACTCTCACTTTGTCTTCCACAGTATATCGCACAACAATGGCACACTGATCATGAGCAGACACATCTTGTGTAGAGTCCATTTGTATTGAAAACATGCCAGCATTGTTAATTTCTTTCACTATTTCTTCTTTTATCATGTCTCCAATAATGGTGAATATCTTAATTAATGTTGTTTTACTAAGGAATGTGACAGATTTTCCTCTTCATTTTTGTGACCTATTAGGTTTTTTTGCTATATCTTTGACCTTTTTCAAGTGTTCATTCAGAATTTGGTTGTATCCTGCAAGAAGTTTTACTGCTTCCAAAAAATTGCCCAGATTTTCTAAATGATCATCATCAAAGACATCAGCTGCAGACTCACTATGGCTGCTCCTATAAGGTAAAGCTTGAACTCCAATATAAAAGGCAATATCTATGATGCAGTTTAAAACAGCACGGCATTTGAGTATTTGGTTATGTCGAATTGAAAGTTGTTCAATCTGTAGTTTGTGTTTGATTGATTTTCCTTGCATTTTGATCATGTATGCCATACTGGCAAGCTTGTGGCATTGAGAGTTTTCATGTTCTATGAGCCTTGATGTAATATGCCGCCATTCCCTGCAACCCTTTATCCACTGAGTATTACGGTACTTTTCAGAGGAAAACATCAAACATATGGAACAGTGCAGAGTCTTATTTTTTCATTGAAGGTTACCCATTTTCTGCTTATATCCTCTCCTTGTATACTTTTCCTGTAGTAAACTACATGGCTATTAAAAGGGATGTTGTGCTTTGGCTGGTTTGGATGAAATTTCCAGAACATTTCAGATGAGACACCAGCATTATTCAGTTTGTGGGAATGAAGAAAAAAGTCCTCTGTGGATGGTAATTTTGCTTGTGATAGTGCCCTCTCCTCCTGTGGCATTTGTATTTGAGGTGGTTCCATATCTTCTTCTGTTTCTAAAGCTTCAATGTTTGAGGGCAATTCTGGACTTTGAACTGTTACTCCAGAAGCAGAAGCCACATCCTCTTCTGGAATTTGAACCGTTACTCCAGAAGCAGAAGACACATCCTCTTCTGGAGATTGATCCGTTACTCCAGAAGCAGAAGCCACATCCTCTTCTGGAATTTGAACCGTTACTCCAGAAGCAGAAGACACATCCTCTTCTGGAGATTGATCCGTTACTCCAGAAGCAGAAGCCACATCCTCTTCTAGAATTTGAACCGTTACTCCAGAAGCCACATCCTCTTCTGGAATTTGAACAGCTTCAGCTTGCAATTGTTCAGTTTTCTTTTGAAAAAACATGTCAATTTTGCTTGTAGAAGTTTCAAGTTTTCTCTGTTCTTCTCTTTTTTCTTTTCTTTTCTTAGCAACACTTTTATGCTTGTAAGAAGACATTGTAGAATCTGGATGCTTTTTATAGAAGAAAGCCGGATATGCAGCTGCTACAGTAATCTTTAATAGATTCCATGCATTAGCAATAAAGGAGCCGAGAGGAAAGCCTACAAGAAATAAGCCATTATTAAAGCAGGACAGTAGGTGCATCATGCAGCATCAAGTGAGCATAAACAAATGCAAAACAATTACATAAGCTGTCTGCTTTTCCACAATACAAGTGTAGCTTCTGCAGTACAGTGAACACCTTGTAATAGAAGACTTTGTTGCCTTGCTATAGTATAATCTATTAAGAAAAGAGTCTAAATATTTTTAAAAACAAGCAAAAAAAAGTGTTTCCTGCATTTGTTTTTCAATAGCCAATGCCGAACCACCATTTGTTTAGTCTGCAGACAACAAGGCGAGCCACAGTCATATTATTTGTAAAAAAAAAATGCATTTTTTGCAGTTCTTAAAGCCAATAACGGAAATATATGTAGCATGGTTAGCCTTGAGTAGCCTGCAGACTTTTTTTTAAAGTTTGAGAATTAGAAAAGCCAGAATTTTCAGAGCTAAGTTACAGAAAAATGGTGGTAAAGTAAAAAAAAACTAAAGTACATTGCAAAGTTAGAAAACAATTGTACAGTACACTGTCCCTTTACTTATACAGACACAAAAGAAAGACAGGCAGCCAAGAATCAAACACCTAATAGTCATGCTACATGCAAGTGCATATTTATATATTCTTCTGTGAGGCTATGATTAAAAGAAAGATAGGCAGCCAAGAATCAAACACCTAATAGTCATGCTACATGCAAATGCATATTTATATATTATCCTGTGACGCTGTGATTAAAAGAAAGATAGGCAGCCAAGAATAAAACACCTAATAGTCATGCTACATGCAAGTGCATATTTATATATTATCCTGTGACGCTGTGATTAAAAGAAAGATAGGCAGCCAAGAATCAAACACCTAATAGTCATGCTACATGCAAGTGCATATTTATATATTCTTCTGTGAGGCTGTGATTAGTGTGAGCAATTTCATCACACAACTTCTACGCAGTTATTTGAGATGTTAACATTGATGGCATGGAAATATTGCATGCAGTGAGGGGCTGTGATTCAACTACTTCAACACACAACTGCTAGACACAGAATTGTTCTAAATGGTAAAGCAAACATGGTAATATGATATGCATGGTGCATGGCAATTATATATAACATAGATCACACTCTTCAGCTGTGTAAAAGGCAATAACTAGCTAGCCAAGGTGGAATAGGTAATTCTCTTTCTTCCCAGCTTATATCCATGTACATACAAGGTTGTCAGATGTTTAGTATTCTACTGGGCAGTTCACTATGTTCTGTGTGTTAGATAAATATAATCTGTCTCCCATATGTATATGCACTACAGTATACCTGTATGCACTACAATTAGGGTTGCCACCTCGACCATGTTTTCCTGAACACTTATGAGTTATACATGCTGCAGGGTATGCAGAGGGGAACATGAATTGCACCCCTGCACAGCACATGAATAGTAATTCTTGACAGCACTATTCATGTTCTTCCCTGCACACCCTGCAGCATGTGTAACTCATAAGTGTCCAGGAAAACATGGCTGAGGTGGCAACCCTAACTACAATATGCCTACATACACTACAATATTTCCTTTAAATATGAGATACATGATCCTTCCTATAAGTATACGTCTAGCAGATAAAACTGGCACTATTTTAACTGACACCAGGGCAGGTTTAGAGAAATCCATTTTAAAGGGAGAATAAAGTAAAAAATAAACTAATTATTCAGATAGAACATACCATTTTAAACACCATTACAATTTACTTCTATTATCTAATTTGCTTAATTCACTTGCTATCATTTGTTGAAAAGCAAACCTAGGTAGGTTCAGGAGCAACAATGGACTACTGGGATTTAGCTGAAGATTGTCAGATACACATACATGCCTCTTGTCATTGGCTCACCCAACATGATCAGCTAATCACTGTAGAACATTGCTGTTTCTTCAAGGACACAAAAAAAAATGAAACAAGTTTGATCATATAAGTAATTTGAAAATATATTTAAAATTGTATGTTATATCTGAATGTCCTAATGAAAGGAAAAAAAAATTTCATCTCCCTTTAAATAAAAAATAAAAAAACAAGCATACATTTATTATATATAATTTAAAGTAGTTATTGCTCTCAAGCATTCTACATGTTTGGCCTTCTGTTGAATATGAATTTGCAATTTAGGTGTTCAATCAGGAGGAGTAAATTAGGAGATACAATTTTGAATTTGTTTCCTTTAAATGGAAACAAATGGCAACAAATGGAAAATGTCCCTTTTAGTTAACACTTCAGGCAGACATAATGAGAATTCTCGTTCTCGCCTGCCATCAAAATCTTCTTTTCTCTATTACATACAGTTTGACAAAAGAGGAAAATCAGCCTCAAAATGCTGCTATAGGTGCCAATAATAATGTTCTGGTTTGCAGTTTAGTGACTCCATGTAATGAGGACTATAGATGCTTGCACCTATTTATCATAGTTATAAAAAGCAGGTGCATTGACTTTGTGTTTGAATTAAATACAGCAAACACAATTAACTGTGTTTGGAATGTAGATGTATAATTGCAAAGATGGAAGAAACACTAGAGTTACATGTGACAGTTGCCAATAAACCATAGAGGGCAGAGGAAGACCAGACATACCATATATAAAGGAAGTGGAAATGTATTCTAGCCAAATACTAATAACTAGGATCCTACTTGTCTCTGATAATCATGTACCATTCAATCATTTCCCCCCCTCGTGTCCTGTGATATTTATATATAAATAGAGTTTTAATTCAAGCATTTTCATTGTTTATGAAAACCCCCCAAAACAACTGATCTCTAGGGACAGACTGACAACTGGTTGACAAGGCAGCTCCCACTACTTTACTAAAGTGGAGACTAGTCTTGAAATTAAAAATCAGTTTTAATCAGGTTACCTAGGGACCAGTTGTGCACAAACATTAATTTACTGTTACAATATCAATTTAAGCAACTTCACTTAAAAAAAAAATATTTTTTGCATGTAAAGGGATAAATAATTCCTTTGTACTTCAAGTTGGGAGGGATATTTCGAAAGCCCTGGGTATATATATATTAATTATAAACAGATTATCTGCCATTATAGCCATTTTTTGCAGAGAAACAGTTAATAAGATTTATTATCCTTGTTTATATTCTCTTTTTTAATATTGGAACTTATTTATTGGATACTGATAATTGAAAGAAATAAGTTCATCATCATGAAATTATTCTGGATATATGGAAGCAGGTCCATAACCCATCCTTATTACCAATCTCCATTATTATTGTTTGTAACCCTTATAATAACCAGCAGAACCCTCTTATAATGCCCCATCAGAACCAACTGCCATAAATCACTTATTACATTGCACCATCACACACTGTACCAATCCACATGCTCTGTCATATCACTCATATATAGCATTATTACCTTCCATTTATAACATACCATCCATCGGTTACCCTCACATCATTATTGCACCCTTCCATCTATATTTACATGATCCATAACAACATTATAACACTCATCCACTACCTCCTACTATATATATATATATATATATATATATATATATATATATATATAACTTTATAATACCCCTACATTATAATTACCCTTTGTCCTTATATTAACCTAAGATCCATCTTGCACGCTCTGCCCTTATATTACCCACATATAACTTTATAAGACCCTCCATTACCCGTCTCTACCCTTATATTAGCCCTGTATAACTTTATAAGACCCCTTTGTCACCCTCTGTATACTATTGCCCAATGCCCATACATCAGCGTATTATACTACCATTTGTCCTCTCTGACCACCTCCTTGTATTACCCATACATAATACATTATAATGGCCACCATTACCCCAAATCATTTTAATGCCCCAATAATACATGTAAATAATTCAGTCTAGAAAAAAATCAGTACCTACCAATGGAGCAGATTTAATTTATGTTTGAAGGAGACATAAACTAGAAATGGCTAAATTGGTGTAAAAGCCTTTAAAGGGACATTGCACACTAGATTTTTCTTTACATAAATGTGTTGTAAATGATAAATTTATATAGCTTATCTGGGGGTGTTTTTGTAAAAATGTATAGTTTTGCTTATTTTTAAATAATATTGTGCTGATTTTCAGACTCCTAACCAAGCCCCAAAGTTTTAGATGTATACTGATGTATACTGACTTCACATTGCTTCTGTTTTTTTTTATAATGGGTCTAATCATATGCAGGGGAGGGTCTGCTCTCAACTCCTTTCAGTGGGAGTTCCAGACTAATCTCACCAACAGTGCTAAATTGGGAGCTTCTAAGTAAGTTTTTAAAAGGTTTTATACTGGATTTTTATATCAGTATCTGCACATATTATTCTACTTGATAGTAGTGTCTATTACATGCAGTAGTTAAATTAAAATTGGTGTATACTGTCCCTTTAAATATCATTTTTAAATCTGGCATAGTCAGATGTAGTAAGTAGTTGTAAACTACTATTTTGATCAGTATATATATCCAGCAGCCTCCTTGCTCAGAAAGGAAGTGTCAGGCAAGCTAAACTGGGTAGTAGAGAAATAAAGCAGAATATTTTAGCAGATTACAGGTGACTCAAGAGTTTTATTAGCTCATGATGCACACAATCGATGTGCATTGATGGGATTGTAAATAAATTAAAAAAGAAGCACTGTCAATACTTGACAATGAGTCATGATATTTATTTAAGAACAAAGGAATACATACAATATTAAAGGATTACTTTCTGTTATAATTTTTAAGCTAAACAACTAACATATTAAAGTTAATAAACATTAATTAAAACCTACTGACCTATATTTTCTCCAAAACGAAGTTTCATAACGTTCTAAAAGTTATATCTTTTATTCGCCGATGATGTCACGTTATTCTGCCCACTATTTTCAGCACTGCATGTTCAAAATACTTAAACCAATAACTTTGTGTTTAAAGCGCCATTTTGAAACCTAGGTATTGTAAACGGATTGGTACAGAGCAAAGGATACCCACGGAGTGGGTTTGGAAAACAATTAAATTTGCTGACAAGATTTCTGATATACGGTAGAGATATGTTAATGAAATGCTATTGATAAAAAGCGTATTTGGGGTAGTTAGTTAGTAACAGGCATAGAAAATATTTACTTAC
Source organism: Bombina bombina (assembly GCF_027579735.1). Classification (NCBI taxonomy): domain Eukaryota; kingdom Metazoa; phylum Chordata; class Amphibia; order Anura; family Bombinatoridae; genus Bombina; species Bombina bombina. The sequence goes on from NC_069506.1 coordinate 133,459,738, forward strand.
AGTGGCCCTTTAACATTCTGGATTCTAAGAAATTATCAACAGAGTTAAAAATACATTGAACAATGTTACACATCTATTGATCAATATTAAACTTTGAAATGTTTCAATAAACATTAACTAATGTGACTGGATAATATTTACTTTCTGAATATTAAATAAAATATATTTCAACTGTCAAATGTAAACAAAATAGCTTAATATTTTATTGATGCCATATATTATATATGCGTCACATACATATTACATTCCCATAAATTCTAAAGTAAAGTCTACATGCCAAATGTCATAGCACCACTAGGAGGTATGTGTATGTAAGTTACAAAGATATGAATCCATGAACCATTACGTAATGGCCAATCAGAGTTCATCGCACAAACATGACTTGAGTCGGTATGGCCTCACAGACATGCTAACAAAATTACATTATTTTATCCAATCAGATGTACAGATACCATGTCCTATATATCTCATGTTTACTTTCCCATATAAAAGTCTACTACACGTAGCTATTTTTGTCAGTTCTTTAAAGCCTGTTTGGCAACATGGTGCTTCCCAGGTTCACCAGCGAGGAGAGTGCAGCACTGGTCTACGCCGTCTAGGAGTTTTATCTGCAGCTTTATGGGGCTCAGAGGAGGACGATGACTGGGGCAGTAAAAGATGCCATTTGGGCATCTGTCGCTCTATCAGTTAATGGGGTGTCAGACATCCAGAGGACACCCTTGCAAATGTGTAGGAAATTCTGAGACATGAGGTTGCATGTGCGGAAGAAAGTCCGCCTCATGAGGGATTGGACTCATGCCCATTGGAGAGGTGAGGACCAGGGCCCACCCCCATGGATATTAGTCCTTCTTGAACATGAGGAGAATTTATGCATGCTCCTAATTCTCCATTTCCCCTCCGCATTTGCAAGCGCGTGGTCCTTGCCTCTTTCCCAGTCCCCAGCTGATACCCATGAGATTCCCAACCCAGAGGACAGGTAAAGATCAGACTTCATATAATATTTTAATATTTGAGTATACATTTAAGCAATGTGTAAACATTCATATCTCCAAGACATCTCAAATATATAACAGACGTTAACTATGATGATATACATATGAATTTAGATTTGTCAAACATCATATAGGAAGAATGCTATTTATTGCGCAATTTTATCAATTTCATATCAATCACTACATAACTTTAAACTTTTGTTTAGCATCATTAAATATTCATAACAATTGATATTGGATTGAGCCCACATGCATCAAGCCACGCACCGGAGCTCACTAGCGGGCCCGGAACAAACATCCCAAGCTCCCTAGATATCGGAGGTGCATCAGAGACTGAGTAACGGCCACAGCTGAGGAAACACCACAGAATCCTACAAGACTGCACCATACCGGAGCGGACCTCTGCCACTTGCACCGCACTACCTCACAAGCAGAGGGGCTATTGTTGCCCACGGATTAACACACCGGAGGGGATCTGGCAAGTAGAAAAGAGCCCTGCAGCACACAATCGTATTTAAAAAGAAAGCCGAGGGAAGGTGACACACTCAAGGTACTGGGATACAGGCTCACACCAAGGGAAGGCCCCAAATGACATCATAGGCTGGGCGAAAAACAGCACAATCACACAGACTGCTTGTATTCTTTTTATTTACTCTTCACATATTGGCCCATGCCACTTAAGCCTTAAATTTTGAGTACCAAAATATTAGAGTCCTTTACATATCATAAAAGTTGCAGCATACTTTCTCCAGGCCCTGCTGATGTGGCTACACCATGCTCTAAGAAGCTTCAAACTTTTTTTCATCTGACAAAGGATAAACAGGAGTGCTCCCTACAAGCCTTTTACACATTCTCCCAGTGCTCCCTCATTCTTAATATTCACTTTATATTATATTTCTAACTGAACTGTACTGCTGTATTATCAGAGTTTCCTATATCTCACATGAAGGTTGATAAGTACTTTAAACCCCTTACCAGCACACTAGAGGGCAAGATGACGTCCAAATCAAAGCAGACTGACAGGAGGCAACGACATGCTACAGAAGCACAGATTGAAAATCCCCCTTCACCAAGCTCCGCTCATCTAGCGATTCCTGATTCAACAAATCTCCTGCAGGAGCTGAAGTCTTTCTTTCTGCCCAAAATGGAATCTTTGCAAGCAGGAATGGACACTTTAACTAGTGAAGTGCGCCAATTTTCAACGAGAATGAATCAGGCGGAACAGAGGATTTCAGACATGGAAGACCGTTAAAATAACACCTCCACCTCTCTCAGACAACTGCTACGCCAGAATCAGGCGCTTCAGGACAAGGTCGACGACCTTGAGAATCGTAGTAGGCGAAACAACCTACGTATAATAGGGATCCCAGAAAGCATTAAAAACAAAGACTTATTGGAGTTTACAGCCCTCACATTCCCTAAGATCTTGGGCATGGATCCTGACCGTCTCCCGATAGATGTGGAGAGAGCCCACCGCATTGGCCCAGACACTGGCCTTTCTACCACCACAGCTGCTAGACCTCGCCAGGTTATACTTAAATGCCTGAATTACCAAGAAAAACTGGCATTGTTAAGGGCTTACAGATCTCATGATGGGGAGGTCCTCTTTGAGGGAAAAAAACTTTTGTTATTTCAGGATTTTTCGGCAGAAGTTACCAAACTTCGTAAAGAATTTGCCCCCTACTGCTCACAGCTATATGAAGAGGGCAGACAAGTGGCGCTCCTCTACCCAGCCAAACTCAGATTACAGACCCCAAGAGGTGCCAGATTCTTTCGCTCTCCTAAAGAACTAAAAGCCTTCCTAGACGCTGAAAAAACTGCAACCTGACCAATGGATTGGATCGTGCTTCATACCACAGGAGACCCGTTTTTTTCCTCCAGATGCTGGATTGTGGCTTCATGTGTCACTGGGCACAGGAAACCCCCATGGCCGTGGAAATTCCCACTGCTGAACTGGTTGCTCTTAGGAAAACCACTCTACAGGACACTGACAGGGAGCGGGAGTGGCCCTGGCGGCCTGCCGCTCTCTTCACTCCAGAGACTCCAGCCTCCCTAGGGAGACAGTTCCTGCAAGTTATTATTTTGTTGTTTGAATGTATTTATCTTTTTTTATCGTTCTCTTCTGTATGTTACCCTATTTTTCTTAGTACCACATACAATGTCCCCTTAACTGACTTGTTTAGCGTTGAAGGCTTATCCCCTTTTTTTCAGTTACTATATACATGCATATACTCAGGGTGTGCCATACCGAAACTGCCCCTAGCGGATACTTTCAACTGCCGGATGTGCCTTAACCTCTTTTTTCTTTCCCTCATAACAGAATACCCAGGGGCTGTGGTCGGCGGATGGATTGGCTGCACACAGACAACTGGACCACAGATGACCTCCCTACCTGACTGTCCCTCATTCATAAAGCTAGTAAGTCTCCTTTCACAATACTCCTCACTCCAAGTCCTGACAGCACTACTACGGTACATATGCACTCCTCCTCCCCCGACAACACACAAACTCAGGCTGACTTCACTACCCTCTGTGACACCTCCCGCTCTCATCCTAGATTGTGTCCGTTGCCAACATTCCCTCAATGACCTCACACATGGCCATAAACCTTAATATATAGTCTCTTGGAATGTGGGAGGTATTACCTCCCCGGCCAAGAGGAGCAGAATTATACAATACCTCAACTCCATACAAGCAGACATAGCTATGTTGCAAGAGACACATCTCACTGCTGAGGAACATGAAAAACTTAAAGTACGGTGGGTGGGGCACATCCTCTACTCACCTTCAGGGGGAAGGAGACGTGGAGTGGCAATCTTAGTAAGGAAAAATCTACCTATAACTTTCTCCAATACAAAAATAGATGAGGAGGGACGCTACATTTTCACCTCCATACACTCCAAAGACTACAAACTCCAATTATGTAATGTGTACGGACCCAATCACTCCGATACGCAGTTCTGGGCATCTATGCAGTCACTAATTGCCCAACACTCAGACTCCCATGTTATAGTGGGGGGAGACTTTAATATTGCGCAAGCGTGCCCATTAGACAGGTTCTATGACCAAACTTGTTCCTCTTCAAAGCAAAGACTGCACCCCAAACACAAACAAGAAACACAGATCATATCAGCGTTTAGAGAGGGGTTGGGACTACACGATCTTTGGAGGCTACAACACCCTTACCACAAAGACTATACCGGTGTCTCGAAAACACACCACACTCTCTCCCGCATTGACTACTTCCTTACATCCCCTCAACTCACTCCTAACATACTAAACACCTCCATTCTCCCAATTACAATTTCAGACCATGCTCCCATAAAATTAACACTGCAACTCCTCAAAACACCACCTTTTAAAAAGTCTTGGAAGTTCCCCTCATATCTATACACTAACACAGAATTTAGACAACAACTGAAGGCCTTCTGGCTGGAATATACTTTTGATAATGACAGCCATAGAACTAACACTGATCTCTTCTGGCATGCATCCAAAACAGTTATTAGAGGCAGAATTACAGCCTACACAGCACATCACTCTAAGTCGCAGAAGAAAACCGCCACACAACTTCTTTCTAACCTGACTTCTACCTATAACACCTATTTAAGTAACCCCACAACACAGAATCGCCAGAAATATTATGATGCCAAACAAGAGCGGGACTCACACCTACAAATTTTAGACCATATATTTAACATACATAGACAAGGCAAATCCTACCGGCACGGTAACAAGGCTGGCAGACTCCTAGCAAATCTGGTCAAAATTCATACACCTAAATCCTTCATATCTGCAATCAAATCTGGGACACACCTTAGGACTGATACAAAGGATATAATGAGGGAGTTCATAACTTATTATAAAGCACTATACACTAGTCAGAACATTGCAGAAACGGACAAACATACGTTCTGGAACAATATATTGCTACCTCGACTGTCTGAATCCCAGAGAGAGAGCTTAAACTCCCCCATACAAGTGCAGGAAGTGCTGAGAGCCATTAGCAGCTCAAAAATAGGGAAAGCCGCAGGCCCAGACTTCCTCCCCATTGAGTACTACAAGATTCTTAGCACTGACATAGCCCCAACGCTAGCTTCTACATACACCAGCTACCTTCTAGGGACTTCTACTCCAGATACGAGATTTACTGACGCCAACATATGCGTTCTCCAAAAGCCGAATAAGGATCATACAATGCCCTCCTCATACAGACCAATCTCGCTGCTTAACAGCGACTACAAGTTATATACTAAGATACTGGCGGACAGGCTAGCTGAGATACTGCCTGATCTGGTTCATCCAGATCAGACAGGCTTTATCAAAAAACGAACCTCAGTGATCAATATCAGAAAAACACTGGCAGTCATATCTCACTACAATAACACGCACTATTCAGAACACCAGAAACCCAATGTAGACGCATGCCTATTCGCTATCGACGCTGAAAAAGCGTTTGATCGAATAGAGTGGGACCACCTATATACCTCATTAGACAGATTTGGCATCTCAGGGAATTTTCTCAATGCACTCCAACAACTCTATGCTTCACCCTCAGCCTCCATTATTATCAATGGTCAGGTGTCTCCCTCATTCCTATTGGAAAGGGGAACCAGGCAGGGATGCCCTCTTTCTCCGCTGCTCTTCAACTTGGCAATGGAACCGCTTGCGTGTTACATCCGCCAACATAGTGAAGGCCTAAAAATTCATAAGCAGACAGTACACCTATCTTTATATGCGGACGACCTACTTCTGTATGTCTCTAACCCACATATTAATATACCCAAACTCCTGAGTATCTTAGATAAATTCAGTGCGATCTCTGGTTACAAAATCAACTTAGATAAATCTGAACTCACATGGTTACGGAACACTAGGAAAACACAACTGCAGGACACAGGCCTAAAGGTGACCTCTGGCACTTTCACATACTTGGGGATACAGCTACACACTGACATGAACAGGTTGTACCATCTAAATATCAGTAGAACCCTAACCCTTGTTAAAAATCAACTGACAGGTTGGAGAAACTTGCCATTATCCCTTACGGGGAGAATTCATTTATTGAAAATGATTATCTTACCAAAACTACTCTACCCCCTTCAAATGCTCCCTCTACTACTGACTAAGCGTGATTTAAATGCCTTGACGACTATGTTTGGTAACTTCGTCTGGCAGTATAAGAAACCAAGAATTAACAGGCTCCACCTCGCAATGTCAGCTGATTCTGGTGGACTCAGTCTTCCTAATCTTAGGTGGTACAACTGGGCATCCCTAACAAAAATAGTTGTAGGATGGCTAACGCAATCTGATTATTTTTCACCCCCCGTAGAGAGGGAACTCCTAGCACCTACACATCCGGCCTTTCTGCCACATACCTCTCTAGCCTCGCTCCCCCCACACGTAAAACACAACATACTATTTAGGGACACCTTGAGAGCCTGGGCCAAACTTTGCAAAACATGGGGGATGGAGTTCAAATTTAGCAAATACTTACCACTTCAAGGGAATCCTAACTTTCTCCCAGGATACACCACATCTGCCTTTAAACATTGGGAACGCCAAGGACTGACTATGGTAGCACAACTGATCAATCCCACGACACAACAGACTCTCCCCTTTTCTGACCTTCAAACACGATACACCCTCCCAGCCTCACACAGATTCGCCTATCTCCAGAGTAGACATTACACACAAACTCTTCTGACTGAGGGACTGACCTCGCCAGCCTCTGGTAAAATTGTCGCTCTGTGTAATCAAGCCTCCCAGGGTAGCCACTCAATCTCTCCTATTTATAAGGCAATAGCCACACACCATGAAACGCAAACATTGCAGGGCATCATTACTAAGTGGCAGGGGCAAAGGGTGCCTGAGGTTACAACAGAACACATCTTGGGTAGCATAGCTACAGTCAGAAAAACGACTTTGTCCGCAAGCTTGAGAGAAACACAAATAAAATTCTTACATCACGCATACATAACACCGACAATCAGAGCTAAATGGGTAAAAGATGCGGCGAGCAACTGCCCCAAATGTTCACTATCTGCCCCGGACTGGACACACCTAGTTTGGGACTGCCCTAAGCTGCAAAGGTTTTGGGGCAAGGTTAGATTTTGGCTGTCTAAGGTACTCACAGCTCATATAACTTTAAATGCAGCTGTCATATTTTTCTTTCAAGACATCCCATTACCACTAAAACACCGAAAATTCGCTACTATGGTGGTGCTGGTAGCTAGGAAATTAATCCTGCAATACTGGGCAAAGAATAGAGAGCCTCCTTTTAAAAAACTAACCCATGCTATACATCAACAGTTTCTGGCAGAACACGCAGACACACAGAGTGACCGTGATGCTAGAGTTAAATCATTCATGACTAAGTGGGACCCGTACTTATTGCACCTACCTGTAGGACTGAGGAGGAAACTCCTGCGCCCCTTCCAAAATTCCATGTTCATGCTAAATGAGAACCTACGAGGTCGCTGGTGTATACCTGAGTCGAACTCAGACACTGACTCTTAACTAACACACTGCTAAAAGGGACTGTCACAGTCACTACCTCATTGGAAATCTTAGTGACCACATGTGGGGACCTGGGAACTTGGGCACATCCATCCGCCGACGCAGCTCCGCAGCAACTTGATCACTCTTTTATCTACAGCTCAAAGGTACTTAAGTTGTCATGAGTTTATGTTGTATGTTTTATGTTATTAGTTGGCATGACTGCATCGGACCATTGACATAACTAGAATCTTCAGACATCAATACCTATTATGGAAGGCCAGGCTTTGCACTACTACTATAAATGCAAAATAATCCTAACAGAATGTGAAAGTAAACACCAAAATAGTGCAGTAATACCCCAGAGCATGTTTCCTCCCATACTTAGTATGATAACACCCTGTAACATTCTCTAAACTCATTGATGCAGTTAGCCAAGATTTATTTATGGTTTTGTCTTGTATTGTTTTGTATGGTTTTTGTTCTTTTAAAAGTTCTAATTAAGCAGGGAACTTGACTGCTCCACATGGCTCAGGATAATCTGGTGGACACAATTCAGACTCAGATTCCTTGAAAAGATCATGTTACACCTCATATTGTTATTGCCTTATGATGACAAGATATTGTATAATGCTGTGTGGTAGTGTTTAAGCTTACCTGTAAAAAAAATTTCAAAAATAAAGTTATAAAAAAAAAAAAAATATTCATAACAATTATATTAGAATATCGTTATAAACACAATTGTTAAGATATTAAAAACGATCTAAAATATAATCATCACACTACTAGATCCAAAGAAATTATTAATCACGGATACGCAATTACGCTTTCAATTATTGCACAATGCTCATCGATAAAATAATTTCGCAGATACGTGAACATGAGTTTGCTGTTACAGTGGCATTACTTTAGATGAATACATTAATTTGTATAAATGTTAAAAATACAGTATCATGAGTTTCAAGATTACATTTTTTTATCTATACTATGAATCTAAAGTTAAATAATGACAGATAAATGTCTAACAATTGCTATCAATGCAAGAATACATAAAATGACTCAAAGGGACAGTCAACAACAGAAATTATTTTTTTAATTAAATAAACATGATCCCTTTATTATAAAATCCATTTTGATGGATAAAATAACTTTTATTATAAAATAATTTTATATTCTTTGATTAGCTTGTATCTAAGCCATTGCAGACTGACCCCTCATTAATTTATTTTTGACAGGCTTGCATTTAGCCAATCAGTGCCCTCTCACTTGTAAATCCATGGGCATGGTCACAATGTTATCTGAATGGTACACATGAACTTACGCCCTCTAGATTTTGAAAATTGCAAAATGCATTTAACTAATCTTGCCATTTCATTGATATTGATAATTGCATATAACCAGAAATAGTTTTAGATTTAAACAAAGAATACCAAGAGAACAAACACAATTTGATGTTACAAGTGAAGTTTCGATATTGTAAGAATTGCATTCCCTATGAAATTAATGAAGGTTGTATTCCAAATAAAATGTCCCTTTAACATAAGAGGCACACTTCATATTATAAGAAAATAACATGTGAGACTACCTAGGATTATGATTAAAGTCATGATAGCAACATAAATACAAAATAAAATTAAATCTAAAGATATTTCAAGTTAAATATATAAATCAAAATAAGGATTGGAATTAAAAGATTCTATTATTTGATTCACTGGCCATTTAACACATGGGGTCATTGATTCAACCATCTTGTTTGATAGTGCCTTGATAAATGGATCTAACAGAGTTTTAAAACCTTGAATTGAATAGAAATTATAAATCATTCAGAAACATATATACCATTTTCAGAATAGTTGCTATTAACTTATCACTTTATGGCAAATCCAAACTAGGAACTCATCTCTGCTCATTTATACATACATTTTACAAAACAATGAACTCACATACATATTTAAGAATATTTTTTACCTTGTAAAAATTTAAAAATATGTCTGATTGATTGTGTCAAAGTTATGATTTCTACTAATGAGATCCAATCTTGATTTAATATTTTACAGATATAGATGTTGGTGCTGGACCCTCAACGTTGAGTTTGCCCCAGTCTGGTATGTCTCATTATACTTCACTATTGGCTTACACATTTGTACATAACATTGCCTTATACATTCACATTGATCTATATGAACATGGATCCTATAATTAAATGTAAAGTGTATTTCAAATGAAAAATTCATTATGCGGATATATAATTCCATATTAAGATAAATCTGAATTTACTCGTATTCTAAGATATTCTTCATAATCCTGCTATTTTTATTTGAATGTAATATTAGGGGCTGGTCATTTTTATTCAGCACATGGGTAGTGCTTGACAGTTGTTGGCTACATTTAGACAACAATCTTAAATTGGTACACAGGTGCTGAATATAATATGACACATCTAATATGCTTATATTCTTTAATCTAATAATTAAGATAGCAAGAGAATGAAAAGTGTTTAAAGTGTTAATTGTCTGTCTGGACTGATTATGAAACAGGGACAAATCTATATTTTGAAATGTTCGATAGATGAATATGATAAGAATCAGATGTATAATCTTTTTAAAAATAGTATGTGAAAGACATAATTTTCTACTCTATCATCAAATTTGATTTTCATATTAGTGGTCTAGTCTTCACATTTCGATTAATTTGATTTAGACTTGTTTAATATACATTATATTTTCAATGCAAAATATGTATTTTTAAAGAATATGTACAAATTGTGTTACATTTATTATTTATATCATTAATAGTTTAAGTTAGTTTGAAAATCACTCAGGGATCCAGCACAAATCCAGACCTGCCTGAGCAGGATGATGGTAAGTCCATATACTCATGCATACATCATTAAAGGTATCATACCAAAATATTTGCTGATCATGATTGTGATGGAGCATTTAATTTGAATAAACATTATAATGTAATCCTCTAATAATATATATTTATTTTAGTATTTTAATTGTAAAATCTCAAAGCTTCTTAGTCTACACTTTTGTGCTTCAGAACATGGATAGCACATTTTTGTATCCATTTAGACAACAATCATCGAGCAACACACACATGAAAAACATTAAATATTCTGTGTACTATGCTTTTGTTCCTGATTTCACCAATAATAAGTACATTTAAAAATTATTACTCGAAAATGATATATTTACTTAAAATTGCATGCTCCATCTGAATAATGAAATTCAATAGTTTGGTTCAGTATCTCTTTAATGCAGCATTATTGTGTGTACTTGAGCACCAGTAACACATGTTTGAAATATTAGATTTTAACGTGTATACCACATATTCTGCTAGATTACGAGTTTTGCGTTAGCCTTAAAGAGCAGCGTTGAGAAGTCCCAACGCTGCTTTTTAATGCCCGCTGGTATTACGAGTCTTGCAGGTACAGGTGTACCGCTCACTTTTTTGGCGCGATTCAAACGTACCGCAAATCCACTTACGTCAATTGCCTATCCTATATTTTCAATGGGATTTTCCTAATGCTGGTATTACGAGTCTTCCTAAAAGTGAGCGGTACACCCTCTCCTGTCAAAACTCGTACCACATTTGAAAGTCAGTAGTTAAGAGTTTTATGGACTAACGCCGTAGTATAAAACTCTTAACTAAAGTGCTAAAAAGTACACTAACACCCATAAACTACCCATTAACCCCTAAACCGAGGCCCCCCCACATCGCAAACAGTTAAATAAAAATTTTAACCCCTAATCTGCCAAACCGGACATCGCCGCCACTTTAATAAATATATTAACCCCTAAACCGCCGCACTCCCACCTTGCAAACACTAGCTAAATTTTATTAGCCACTAATCTGCCATCCCTAACATTGCCAACACCTACCTACATTTATTAACCCCTAATCTGCCGCCCCCAACATCGCCGCCACTATATTAAATGTGTTAACCCCTAAATCTAAGTCTAACCCTAACACCCCCTAACTTAAATATAATTTAAATAAATCTAAATAAAATTACTATAATTAACTAAATTATTCCTATTTAAAACTAAATACTAACCTGTAAAATAAACCCTAAGATAGCTACAATATAACAAATAGTTACATTTGTATCTATCTCAGGGTTTATTTTTATTTTACAGGCAACTTTGTATTTATTTTAACTAGGTACAATAGTTATTAAATAGTTATTAACTATTTAATAGCTACCTAGTTAAAATAAAGACAAATTTACCTGTAAAATAAAACCTAACCTAAGTTACAATTACACCTAACACTACACTATAATTAAATTAATTATCTAAGTTAAATTAAATTAATTACAATTAAATAAAATAAACCAAAGTAAAAAACAAACAAACACTAAATTACAGAAAATAATAAAATAATTGCAAGTTTTTTAAACTAATTACACCTAATCTAATCCCCCTAATAAAATAAAAAGCCCCCAAAATAAAAAAGCCCTACCTTATACTAAATTACAAATAGCCCTTAAAAATACAATACCCCCCCAACATTAAAACCCACCACCCACACACCCAACCTTACTCTAAAACCTACCAAATACCCAATTAATAAAACCTAACACTAACCCCTTGAAGATCACCCTACCTTGAGAAGTCTTCACCCAACCGGGCTGAAGTCCTCTACGAAGCCGGGCGAAGTGGTCCTCCAGATGGGCAGAAGTCTTCATCCAAGCCAGGAAGAAGAGGTCCTCCAGACGGGCAGAAGTCCAGGTGGCATCTTCTATCTTCATCCTTCCGGCGTGGAGCAGCTCCATCTTCAAGACATCCGACGTGGAGCATCCTCTTCAAACGACGTCCAACTGAAGAATGAAGGTTACTTTAAATGATGTCATCCAAGATGGCATCCCTTCCATTCCGATTGGCTAAAAGAATTCTATCAGCCAATCGGAATTAAGGTAGAAAAAATCCTATTGGCTGATGCAATCAGCCAATAGGATTGAGCTCGCATTCTATTGTAGCGATATAGATATAGTGAAAAAACAGGCCAGCTAGTTAAAACGGGAGAGACAAGGCTTCTCCAGGTGACTCCTGGAGAAGACTTGTCTCTCCCATTTTAACTAGAGTTTCAAGGATACATTTAAACAGATTCTAAATTATACTTTCTTCAAATCAATTAAGACCTTTAAACATTATTGTTACCTTGTCAAATTTTGGAGAAAATAACAATAATTACATATTTCAAATGATGAAGATTATTAATTTGAAATGTAAATAATATATTTTTATATAATATATGTATTTTAATAATTGTATTATATATATCAGATGCACCATCCATTTCAGGGTATCGCCCTGCCACACCTTTCCCTCCTCCTTCCTCTGCCCCCCCTCGCCACTCTTCCAGTAATTTCCGTCCTGCCCCTTACAAAGCTGTCCCACCCATCGTTCACTGCTCTTCCCATCATACCCTTCATGTTCCTACCCAACCTCAGCCACCTGCTCATGCCCATCCTTCCCCTCATGCCCCTGCCCTTCCTGTGCCTGCCCAACCTGTCCAGGCCCCACCTGTGCCTGCCCCGCCTGTCCAGGCTCCACCTATGCCTGCACCAAATGTCCAGGACCCACTTGTGCCTGCCCCACCTGTCCAGGCCCTACCTGTGCCTGCTCCACCTGCCCAGGCCGCACTTGTGCCTGCCCCACCTGTCCAGCCCCCACTTGTGCCTGCCCCACCTGTCCAGGCACTACCTGTGCCTGCCCCACCTGCCCAGGCCCCACCTGTGGCTGCCCCACCTGTCCAGGCTCCACCTATGCCTGCACCAAATGTCCAGGCCCCAATTGTGCCTGCCCCACCTGTCCAGGCCCTACCTGTGCCTGCTCCACCTGCCCAGGCCGCACTTGGCCTGCCCCACCTGTCCAGCCCCCACTTGTGCCTGCCCCACCTGTCCAGGCACTACCTGTGCCTGCCCCACCTGCCCAGGCCCCACTTGTGCCTGCCCCACCTGTCCAGGCCTCACCTGTGGCTGCCCCACCTGTCCAGGCCCCACCTGTGCCTGCCCCATTTTCTTCTAAACATGATTTGTATTAAGATTATTACAATGTCCCTTTGCTTATTTGCACTTCTGTTCTGTCATTTATATTAAAAATAAATGTAATATTATGTTTTAGGTTGTGACTCAGCATGGTTGAAGCTAGAGACTCTAGCCAGATTAGAGAGCACCATGCTGAGTTGCCATCAGCGGCTGGGAATGATGCAGGATTCCATGGTTCTGCAGCTGCAGTTTAATGAGATCATGTTTAATCGCATGAGCCGAATTGAGGCAAGGCTGCAAGCTGCAGCTGCAGAATCTCAGGCAGATGAATATGAAGAGGATGCTCCAGAAAGTGCAGAGTCCGGAGATGTCCCAAGGGAGCAGGAATAACTCCTTCATCCATATTGTTTTTTCTGTTTCATTTGTTGCCTGTTGGCTATGTTTATATATTGTTATAAGTTTAATTTGTTCAGTTTTGTGCACCGTTGCACTATGTCACCTTGTCATATGGCTCCAAAGGGGCTGTGTTGGCCTTTGTTTGCACTTGTCAACTCCCTAAAAGGACTGTGATGCACTATGTCACCTTGTCAGATGGCTCCAAAGGGGCTGTGTTAGCCTTTGTTTGCCCATATCAACTCCCTGAAAGGACTGTGATGCACTATGTCACCTTGTCAGATGATTCCAAAGGGCCTGTGTTGGTTTTTGTTTGCCCTTGTCAATTCCCTGAAAGGACTGTGATGCACTATGTCACCTTGTCAGATGGATCCAAAGGGGCTGTGTAGGCCTTTGTTTGCCCTTGTCAACTCCCTCCAAGGACTGTGATGCACTATCTCACCTTGTCAGATGGCTCCAAAGGGGCGGTGCTGGCCTTTATTTGCCCTTGTCAACTCCCTGAAAGGACTGGGATGCACTATGTCACCTTGTCAGTTGGCTCCAAAGGGGCTGTGTTGGCCTTTGTTTGCCCTTGTCAACTCCCAGAAAGGACTGTGATGCACTATGTCACCTTGTCAGATGGCTCCAAAGGGGCTGTGTTTGCCCTTGTCAACTCCCTGAAATGACTGGGATGCACTATGTCACCTTGTCAGTTGGCTCCAAAGGGGCTGTGTTGGCCTTTGTTTGCCCTTGTCAACTCCCTGAAAGGACTGTGATGCACTATGTCCCCTTGTCAGATGGCCCCAAAGGGGCTGTGTTGGCCTTTGTTTGCCCTTGTCAACTCCCTGAAAGGACTGTGATGCACTATGTCCCCTTGTCAGATGGCTCCAAAGGGGCTGTGTTAGCATTTGTTTGCTCTTGTCAACTGCCTCCAAGGACTGTGATGCACTATGTCACCTTGTCAGATGGCTCCAAAGGGGCTGTGCACATTTTCGTGATGTATATAGTAGCATTATTTCTATGCTAAACCTTGATGCTTCATAAATATTTCCTAATCTTACTATTCTAATAAAATATATATTTATTAACAACAATGGATTATATCTCACATATCACATAATTATGTTATCTAGCGTTACATTATGTGAAGATGTGCATTACATAGAACACGCATGCTAGTTTTTTAAATAGAAATACAATTGTTATTGGCATGCAAAGGTGTCAGTTCCGTAATTTGATTGGATCACGTTTTTCCGCGATAGATGCACCATGTTGCATAAGACGTCACATGCAAAGGTGTAAATTCCGTAATTTGATTGGATTACGTTGTTCCGCAATATCGGATGCACCATGTTGCATAAGACGTCATATGCAAAGGTGTCAATTCCGTAATTTGATTGGATCACGTTGTTCCGCGATATTGGATGTGCCATGTTGTGTAAGATGTCACATGCAAAGGTGTAAATTCCGTAATTTGATTGGATCATGTTGTTCCGCGATATTGGATGTGCCATGTTGGTGAATAAGAACATAAGTTTAAAAACCATGATTTTATGAGTTTATAGATTGTGTCAGTCTTTTACATTGTTGAAACATAGATGATAAAAGATCTAAAATATTTTGACTGATGGCTGTTTCATGGAAGAAACGAATGAAGTCAATGTGTTGTTGATCTCAAATATATTTTGAGGCAAGTGATAATCCATGAATGTTCTGCGATTAATATACTCCATCTTGTTTAATATGTTTGTCAACAATATTTTCTCATTAACAAATAATTGATGTATTTAATTGTATACATTGTAATTTCTGAAACATGCACATTTGCATTTTAAGTCATTTTTCAATGTGCATTCACCTATATCATATGATATAAAAAGGATATTTTAATTGTGTAACATATAATAAATCATGTATACTTTTTAGAGATGTTATGTCCTAATATTTATTATTTCTTTAATTGTTCAATATTGGGTCAAATATCAATTTAACATAGTTGTTATCCAAATAATATAGCACTGTGAGCATGAAATTCAAATGTAACTCTTAAAGGGACATGAAACCCTAAATGTATCTTGTATTAGTTATGTAGAACATACAATTTTAAACAACTTTCCAATTTACTTCTATTATTAAATTTGCTTAATTCTCTTGGTATAATGTTTTGAAGGAGCATCAGGAGTACTGTGAATGATTGGGGGTTGACCAGGCAGCGTAGGAGAAGGAGGAGGCACATGAGATGATGGTCTAGGAGCTGATGGTCCAGGCTCTTGTGGTCTTCCCATTTCTGGATATGGTCTGCTTGCCACCTCCCAGAGGACCTGAAATATGTTATTTAGAACATTTACAATATTTGTTTGTCCTTCTATCAGGGTGTTCACTGTATTGGTCATAAACTGTGTGTGCCTGTTGTGCCCTCCAGGAGTCCTGCATTTCCTGTAGGAAGACCCTCATCAGCTCCACCACGTGCATTGTGGGGGGGGATGTTCTCGTCAAGGGAAGCTGCTGCACGAGGGACTGCTGCACTGACATCTTCTGCAGGGGTATCTTCTGCAGGGGTATTCTCCTATTCTCTCTGAGGTGGCCTGTCACCTTCTGCACCACTCTCATGCCTGGGTGAAGGAGGAGCATGTTCCTGCTGTGTTTCCTCCTCACCGGCCTCAGACTCTGTATATTTTAAAAATAAAAAAATAAGAGATATTAGCACAGTTCCAAATAAATATGTAAATGTTATATTTAAAAGTGTATTAATGAGGCTGCCTTAGTAATTCAATTTTATCCAAAAGAAATCAATACGATTTATGTATTTGAAAACCCGTCTTTCAGATATCTAGATGGTCAATATTAATGTATTTTTGTGTGCGTCTTAAATATGTTTAAATGCACACATAATCTGGAGACTAGATACTAATGTGATAGCTTTTCGTCAAATCCAACTTTCTCATGGTAATTCTGACTGTGTTTTCGGAATAATGTTTAAAAAAGCATAATTGCGTTAGCCATATCCCTAATTTATTTAGAGTGTAAATGAATTATGAGGTGGACGAAAAGAGATTAGTAAATGTCCTTACCAGAAGATGAGAAGTGCAGGTTCTCGGTATCAATCCTTCCTTCAATCCCGACTAGGGCCACCTCGGAGATGTTGGGATGCAGCATTTCCTCCCAGCGGCTGTAGACGAATGTCTGCTCTGAGCCGCCACCAGTCCCGGTATTCACTTGCCTCTCCCTCAACCTTTTTTTCTTGAGCTCGCTTTTGCAGTCCCGGTAGCAGTGCTGTACACATTTTAAGTCCCTCCTGAACTCCCCCACTGCATTGACAGCATTCCTGATCTCCTCCCACAACCTTTTATTTGTTGCAGGTGTGGCCTTCGGTGTCTGCAGCCACCTAGCCCTCTCCATATAGGCCATTATAAGGGTCTCCTTCTCCTCCCTGGTACACCTCTCCTCTCTCTGCCTGGGCTTCCCCTGTGATGTGAGCCTCTGTTCTACAGACTGTATTGCGCCCTCTCTGCGCTCCTGCCTTGTCCCACTGTGCCCAGCCACTTGTTCGTCTTCAACAATGTGGCTGGGCCAGGCCCACCCAACCTGACCTCTCCCCCTTCCTCTCTAATTCCTCTCCCCCTTCTCCCCATTCCTCTCCCACTCTCCTCCATAATCTCCTCTCTAATCTCCTAAATCTCCTGCCTCATCTCATCCCTAATCTGCTGCCTAATCTCCTCCCTAATCTCATCCCTAACCTCTTCCCTGATCCTCCTTCCCACCATACCTTTTCAGAAGGTGAAAGTGCACAAATGAAAGAGGTCAAAATAATGAAATAAAAGTAAAAAGTGCTCAAAGTGTGAATGTGTTTTAGAAAATAGTGTAAGGGGTAGTAAGAAACAGACAAATGTATAAAAAAAGGACTAAGTGAGGGTGTGTAAACATTAAATTGGTCTAAAAAGAACAAAATCTAACTATGGGATGGGTATATGTTTAAAGGGAATGGGGTATGGGGTGTGTGTATTTGTAGTGTTACTGCTATGTGTATGTATTGAATGTGTTTGTGTGTAAATTAAATTAAATTAAATATGTTTAACTATGTGTAAGGAATCAAAAACAAAGCAGCGCTCGCACACTCACCCAGACAGATTTGTACACTATCTCTCTCTCACTATCTCTCTCACTATCTCTCTCACTAACCTCCAACGCCTAGACCTGTACCTGTCTCGAAAAAGCAATACAGTCAAGGAAGCCATGTTCAGAGCGTGCTTATATACCCTATGTAAATGCTTAATGATGTACCAGTTTGCAAAGTAAACAAGGTCCAGGTGTGCTGTTGTGAAGATTTGTATGTGTGATCGTATCATATTTGTTAACTGTTCTAAATCTTTATTTTTGTGAAATCTTTCCTAATCGCCAATGCGAACGTTTGGTTTGTGTATAAGTGTGTATTTTTTTTTCTTGTTCTTTTGTTCCGTGATGCAGATCCAAACGTATTTGTTAAATTCTCATTTTGTGTAAATGTTATGTAGTATTTGTTGTAAATAATTGGGAATGTTGAATGTGAATCTGCTATATTGTGTGAGCGATTGTTGTTTGTACATTTGACATGATTATTATTCATGTCCATTAAGTTGTATGTGTAATGTGACAGAGCAATGTGCAGTTTTTGCAATACCGAGTGTGTTAGATAAAAATCTGTTTATTTTTCTGTTTCCATTGATCTCTATGGGGAAATCCATTATGCGGCCATGATTACGCAAGTGAAATAAATGCGGTATTTATGTTAACGCGATGCGTAATGACGTTCTTTTCAGACTTGTAATACCTACGTTACCATGGGTGCGCAATAAACATTATGCATGCGCTATTTGCGCACAGCCAAAACGCAAAACTCGTAATCTAGGTGAGAGTGTTGAAAAATAGCCAGATATAACGGAGACCAAAAGGCAAAATGAAATATTTCAAATATCAATAAAGGTTATAAAAGCTATTTTCTATTAATTTTCTTTTTTTTATTTTATATGCTCAGTGAAGATGTAGCAGAATAGAGTTGGTTAAGAAGCTCAGAAATTAGAATAAGCAGATATTAATTCTTGATAGATTTTTGATAGATTATAAAAATTAAGAGAGAATGAACCAAAATATCAACACCAGCAGGAGTAATTGATGAACCTTTTTTAAGTTTCCATCTAACTAGTTGAGCTCAACTGTCAGCATTCAGCATTGCACAAGCAGTTCTAGTGAACTGCTTGTACAATGCTGCCCCCTGCAGATTTGCGGCCAATTGGCCGCTAGCAGGGGGTGTCAATCAATCCGATCGTACACGATCGGGCGGATTGCTGTATGCCGCCTCAGAGGCACCGTATGACTTAAGGAGCAGCGGTCTTAAGACTGCTGCTTCTTAACTCCTGTTTCCGGCGAGCCTGAAGGCTCGCACAGAAACAAGGGGAACAGGGACCATTTGTCCCTTGTTAAATTGACCAATATATGTTTGATTTTGTTTTGAGCACATGACATTAGTTGTTTTACAGAACAATTCATACTTTAGGTCCCTAGATGTGTTGCTTTGATATCTACTGTATTCTATGTAATATCCTTCACCTTCAAAGCCTAGGAGAGAAACTTATCATCGCCAGCCTATAACTTAATATATGTTGTCCATTTTGCCACACCTAACCCATTGGTTCACAAAGACAGTTCTACAATTTAGTTGGGACTATATACACATTTAAATCCTGTATAGTTATACATGTATCTCCTCCTATACCCAGATAATGTCCAATCGGCCACTGTTCATATAGCTTACATACAAAGTTCCTGGATAGTTGACTGGGACACTATAGCCCAACATTTTTTTTAATTTTTCTTTGCTGAGTGATTTTGCCTGCTTCAATGTCTAGTAAAATTAAGAGCAGTTCTTTTGGAGCTACCTTTCTTTCAGTCCCTATATACTGGATTATTGGGTTATAAATATTTGCCCTTAACCCGAGGAGTCTCAAATTCTAACCCTTTTATAATTTAGTTTTGCCCCACTGTCAGCAGCTGAGACAGTGGGACAGGACAAGAATTAATCTTAAATTTACAGCTCAGACCAGGCTCCCTAAGATGGTCAATTTATATTATGTTGCTTATATTACCTAACCGGTTTACTTCTTAAATGACAGGTATTTAGGTCCAACTATAGTAACCCTTTAGTGTTTTCAGACTATAATTTCTGTTTCCCTGACTCCTTACCAGATATTTAATCCTACTAAAAGTCACGCTGCAGCGTCACACTTTAATTCTTCTCAACATGGGAGGTTGGCCTAACCCCTATTACACAACACACTTATCTCCTACGCCTAACCAACCCAAACTACCATCCATTAACTGCTGCCCCCCCCCAGCCCCCACAGAACAGCTTTGTAAGCTAAGGAAAATATATCCTATGGATTCCTCACATAGATGTTTATTTGTTTGATTTTATATTGTTGAAACTATTGATCTACCTATATTACTTTAGGTGATTGTTTGTACATTTATAAAGTTAAAACAAAGATTCTAATTATATTTCTCTACATGTGACTTACCTAATTGTAGCTGATACCTACTTTGGCAATACCCGTTAATTATACATCTCAACCCTACAGGTCATTTTGTCTGTGATATAGTACTTGGTTCCTCTGCCCTGTAAAATTATTATATACTTTGCCTACATTAGTAACATCCTGTCATATGTTCTTTGTGAAACCTTGTGATATTATGCTTCAACTGTCATGTGTTCTCTTCTTCTCATGTGAAATCACCTTATATAGTCTACGACTCTAGTTGAGCACATAAATATCTAATGATGTATATGATTGTAACCTTATGTGACAAACCATTTCACTATTTGCTTGTTTTTTTCTCTATGTTTTGTCACAAGTACATTATATCCCTCCTGTTGAATTGTCTTTATATGTCAGGAAGTCCAAAAGTGTCTTTAAATAATTTGAGGGATATACATTCTATACTTAACAAAAAAAATGAGGTGTTATATTTTCTGTTTTCCTCTATGTATGCAAACCATTACTTCTTGTTATACATGAGCTCCAGTTTTGTTTTGTATTCAGAGTATTTTGTTTGAGCCATCTCAGATAGTACATTGTGAGGTATCATTGTTATTCTTTAAATCTTTTTACATACTGAACTGTAAAACTCTTGTACTGAACGTGAAGTATCCTGTGTATATCTGTAATGTTTGCCTGGTGATCACCTCAATAAAAAATTATTTAAAAAAAAAAAAAAAAGCGAGGGTACTTAAACTATATTTTTTTCCAGACAAAAGTAAAATCCATCCCTTCCTAATACAAATGAGAAGAAACTCTTCTATCAAATGAGGGGTAATATGTAGACAAGTGCAATTTGTTTTGGCCGAATTTCGTTTTGGGCCGAATTTTGACCGATTTGGAGATTCGAATGAATCCGAATTTCTGAATCGGCACCATAACTAAAATTTCTGAAAATTAATAAATCAGTTTCAGAATTTTTGGATCTAATCTTTATTCATATTTGGAATGTTTCATTGTTCTAATGTAAACCGCAGTTCCCCGACATGGCCGACACTAAATAAAACACTTAATAAAGCTATTAACCCCTAAACCGCAGTTCCCAAACATTGCAGACACTAACTAAACCTATTAACCCCTAAACCGCAGTTCCCCTACATCGCTGAAACTAAATAAAACACTAAATAAAGCTATTAACTCCTAAACCGCCATTCCCCGACATGAACTAAGGGCTGGATGATTTGAATCAGCCAATAGGAATGAGAGCTGCTTGAATCCTATTTGCTGTTCAAATCAGCCAATAGGATTTAAGCAGCTCTCATTCCTATTGGCTGATTTGAATTTTTCAGCCAATAGGAATGCAACAGTACACCAATATAAAAGGGGTACCTTGCATTAAATCCTCAGTGTGCGGCGGACGATCGCATGAAGAGGACCTCAATGTCAAACCTCTGCCTGGACCTCCGCCCGGACCTCCACCTCCGCGCATGGACCGCTCCGCAGGGATGAAGAAGATAGAAGATGCCGGTCCCGCAATGGATGAAGATGGAGCCGCCTGGATGAAGATGCTTCACTACTGGGATGAAGATCTTTCACAGGACTTCAGTAACTGTGAGTACCGATTTTGGGGTTAGGGTTAGGATTTTTTTTGTTTTTTGGGGTGTTTTTTTTTTTCAGAGATTAGGGCTTTTTTTATTTTAATGTGCCGAAAAGGATCCGTGCATTGGGGAACCCAGCTCTGCACTTCCGCTCCATGCCGCCTTCACTCCTGATGAAGATAGAAGATGATGGAGCCACCTGGAAGAAGACCTTCTCCGCCGGACTTCAGGAACGGTTAGTACCTATTTGGTACTTAGGATTTTTTTTAATTTTTTTTAAGATTAGGGATTTAATGGGCTGTAAAATATCTGAATGCCCTTTTAAGGGCAGTAAAATAACTGAATACAATGCCCATACAAATGCCCTTTTCGGGCAATGGGTAGATTAGGTTTTTTTAGTTAGGTTTTTTTTATTTTGTGGGTTTGGGGGGTAGGGGTTTGTAATGTTATGGGGTGTTTGTTTTAATTTTTTGCAAAAGAGCTGTTAACTTTATGTCAATGCCCTACAAAAGGCCCTTTAAAGGGCTATTGGTAATTTATTATAGATTAGGTTTTTTTTATTTTGAGGTGTTTTTTTGTTTGTTTTTTTAAACGGGGTATTAGAATAGGAATAATTTTTATTATTTTGGATAATTTTGTTTGTTATTTTTTGTAATGGGATTTTTATTTATTTTTGGGGTGTGTTTTTTTTAGGTCAGAGATTTTTTTTTATTTTGAATGGGCTTTAAAAGAGCTGAATGCCCTTTTAAGGGCAATGCCCATACAAATGCCCTTTTCGGGGCAATGGGTAGATTAGTTTTTTTTTATTTTGTGGGTTTGGGGAGTGGGGGTTTGTAATGTTAGGGGGTGTTTGTTTTTATTTTTCTGCAAAAGAGCTGTTAACTTTACGGCAATGACCTACAAAAGACCCTCTTAAGGCAGTCTATTATAGGGTTTTTTTTATTTTGGGGTGTTGGTTTTTTTTAAAAAAAAAAAAAAAAACAGGGTATTAGAATAGTAATAATTTTATTATTTTGGATAATATCGTTTTTTATTTTTTGTAATGGTAGTTTTTTTATTTTTTTGTAGTTTTATTTTTTTTTGTAATGTTAGGTATTTTATTTTTAGTATTGTTAAGTTTATTATTTTAAGTAATGTTAGGTGTTTTAGTTTAAGCTTAGGTTTTATTTTTATTTCACAGCTAAGTTTGTATTTATTTTAACTAGGTAGTTAGTTAATAGTTATATTGTAGCTAGCGTAGGTTGTATTTTTGTTTCACAGGTAAGTTTGTATTTATTTTTAAATAGGTAGTTAGTTAATAATTGTAACTTTAATTTAGTTCTATTTTAATTATATTAAAGTTAGGGGGTGTTAGGTTTAGGAGTTAATATAGTTTAATTTAGTTAGTTGCGATGTGGGGGGGGCGGCAGTTTGGAGGTTAATAGGTTTTGTTAGTGTTTGTGAAGTGGGTGTACGGCGGTTTAGGGGTTAATAGCTTTATTTAGTGTTTTAGTTTGTGTCGTCGATCTCGGGGAACGGCGGTTTATAGGTTAATAGGTTTAGGTAATGTTGGCGATGTGGGGGTACGGTGCTTTAGAGGTTAATAGGTTTAGTTAGTGTTGGCGATGTGGGGGTACAGTGTTTAGGGGTTAATAGCTTTATTTAGTGTTTTATTTTGTGTTGGCGATGTCAGGGAATGGCGCTTTACAGGTTCACAGGTTTAGTTAGTGTTGGCAATGTGGGGGTATGGGGGTTTAGGGGTTAATAGGTTTAGTTAGTGTTGGCGATGTGGGGGTGGCGGTTTAGGGGTTAATAGCTTTATTTATTGTCTGTGATGTCGGGGAGCGGCGGTTTAGGGGTTAAGAGGTTTAGTTAGTGTCGGCTATGTGGGGGCGGCGGTTTAGGTGTTAATAGTTTTAGTTAGTGTTGGCGATGAGGGGGTATGGCAGTTTAGGGGTTAATAGCTTTATTTTGTGTCAGCGATGTGGGTGATGGCAGCGGTTTTAAATAATTTTGTTTCAGCAATCGCTGCAAAGTAGTTATGTTAAGTTAAATCGTTTTTTTCAGATCCATTCTTTATTCATATGCATTATTCTATTATAAACTTTAGAATAGAATAATGAATATGAAAAAAGAATGGATCAGAAATAACGAACGGATCTGAAAAAACGATTTAACTTAACATAACTAATTTGCTGAAATAATTAATTTTTTTAACTTAACTAAACTAATTTGCAGAAACGAAATTATTTATTTAGTTAATGAAAATGAAACAAACGAAATTGTTAGCGTTGCACATGTCTAGTAGTATGACCCTCTAAATCTCAAATGGTTGATAATAAATTTTGAATATCTATTAGAAATAAGGTTCAGAGAAATAAAATATTGTACTCAAGGAATTTGTATCCCCTTCTCAACCAAAAAAATAACACATGATATCTATCATATTTCATATGTTGTAAAAATTGCATTTATCTCATGAAATATTTGGTTTAGGTTTAAAACACTGGGGGGGTGCTCAAGAGATTGTTTGTAGGGAAAAATGACAATTTACCCACTGGAATAATAGAAATCTTTTGTATAAGTTAATAAAGACCTTGGGTTAGATTATAAATGGAGAGCAATTGATATTACAGGATAAGTTAATTTTTGCGCAACCTTTCTTAAAGAATAACTCGCAATCTGGTATTGCAAGTGAATGGTTAAATATTTTAACCAAAGTATCTTGGCACAGCCAAAACAATTTTTTGCTTGATCTATACTTTTAATAGATAGGTCTCTCATTGCACTTCTATTACAAGTGGTGCACTCAAGCACAAACTAAAATAGTGCTGTAAAATGTAGCGCTTTTTAAGACCTGAAGTTAACAACAGAACTGTATGAAGAACTCTGATATGCACGCATCATCGGACTTGTAAAATCAGCACACAAATAGAAGCGCTATTGATTCTGTTCAAGCAATGTTAACACAAAATAGCGCAAATATTTTTGCTCTTCACTTGATATGTAGGCCCTTGTGTTTAATTTATTGTCATTAACAAATAAACAATCAAATTGGATTGTCTGCAAATTAGAAGTTCAGCATTACTATATTCTTTTTTAGTATTATTTTTTGAGGTGGGAACAATAGAAAATTGTCACAGAAAAATATTTGAAATTATACATTTATAGTGATGGTAAAGTTTATAAAATATAAAAGGAGATCTTGAATGTACCTTTTATTTTATTAGTACTTTCACTTTTTTTAAAGATAAGCAAAATCTTTTTTTAATTATCACTTATAAATTTGATTAGTCTCTATCTGGCCGCCCTCTACAAATCCTTTTTTTTTTTCAAGGTGTCATTTTCACCTCTTATCCAATCCGCATTGCAGTCATAGAGCACGGGGGGGGGGGGGAACCACAAGGCGTTGCAGAGCTGATCTCTTTTAGCCAGTGTTTCTTTGTGGGGTTTTTTGTGCCTAATAACTGCAAAGTGGATTGGATATGAGATGAAAATGTCACTCCAAGAAATAAAAAAGGCATTTGTAGAGTACGGCTAAATGGGAAATAATCAAATTTAAAGATGATAATTAAAAAAAGGGCCAGATTACAAGTGGATCGCTATTTATCGCTGCCACTCGCACACTTGTATTACAAGTTGAAAGTAAAAAGTTTTTGCTTGCGCACTAACCTGACGCACATAAAAAGACAAACTTCAAATATCGTGTGTGTATTAACATATTCCCCCATAGAAGTCAATAGAGCAAAAAAAGTTGAAAAACAAACCTAACACCATACTCGCTCACAATCACGATAGCATATTCTCAAGTGCTCTAACCTGACATGAAAATAATATGCTCTATTTATTCATATATAATAAATACATGAATGAATACAGAAATAAATACATATTTCTACATATATCTGATGGTATTTTGGTAGTGATGTCCCGAACAGTTCGCCGGCGAATAGTTCCCGGCGAACATAGCTTGTTCGCGTTCGCCACGTCGGGTGAACATATGCGATGTTCGATCCGCCCCCTATTCGTCATCATTGTGTAAACTTTGACCCTGTATCTCACAGTCTGCAGACACATTCCAGCCAATCAGCAGCAGACCCTCCCTCCCAGACCCTCCCAGCTCCTAGACAGCAGCCATTTTAGATTCATTCGGAAGCTGCTTTCTTAGTGAGAGGAGGGACAGTGTAGCTGCTGATGATTTAATAGGGAAATTGATAGCTAGGCTAGTGTATTCAGTGTCCACTACAGTCCTGAAGGACTCATCTGATCTCTGCTGTAAGGACAGCACCCTAAAAAGCCCTTTTTAGGGCTGCTTCTTTTTTTTTTTTCCTGTGTAATCTAATTGCAGTTGCCTGCCTGCCAGCGTGTGTGCCAGGCTCACAGCGTATACTGTGCCCACTTGCCCGTTGCCACCACTCATATCTGGTGTAACATTAGTGTAAATTTAAAAAAAAAAACTTTTTTGACTGTTAAACATCAGTCTGCTAGTGTAATCTAATTGCAGTTGCCTGCCTGCCAGCGTGTGTGCCAGGCCCACTTGCCCACAAAGCCGCCACTCATATCTGTTGTCACAGTAGTGTAAATTTAAAAAAAAAAAAAATTTTGACTGTTAAACATCAGTCTGCTAGTGTAATCTAATTGCAGTTGCCTGCCTGCCAGCGTGTGTGCCAGGCCCACTTGCCCACAGTGCCACCACTCATATCTGTTGTAACAGTAGTGTAAATTTTAAAAAAATAAACTTTTTTGACTGTTAAACATCAGTCTGCTAGTGTAATCTAATTGCAGTTGTCTGCCTGCCAGCGTGTGTGCCAGGCCCACTTGCCCACAGTGCCACCACTCATATCTGTTGTAACAGTAGGGTAAATTTAAAAAAAAAAACTTTTTTGACTGTTAAACATCAGTCTGCTAGTGTAATCTAATTGCAGTTGCCTGCCTGCCAGCGTGTGTGCCAGGCCCAATTGCCCACAGTGCCACCACTCATATCTGTTGTAACAGTAGTGTAAATTTAAAAAAAAAACTTTTTTGACTGTTAAACATCAGTCTGCTAGTGTAATCTAATTGCAGTTGCCTGCCTGCCAGCGTGTGTGCCAGGCCCACTTGCCCACAGTGCCACCACTCATATCTGTTGTAACAGTAGTGTAAATTTAAAAAAAAAAAAACTTTTTTGACTGTTAAACCTCAGTCTGCTAGTGTAATCTAATTGCAGTTGCCTGCCTGCCAGCGTGTATGCCAGGCCCACTTGCCCACAGTGCCACCACTCATATCTGTTGTAACAGTAGTGTAAATTTAAAAAAAAAAAAACTTTTTTGACTGTTAAACATCAGTCTGCTAGTGTAATCTAATTGCAGTTGCCTGTCTGCCAGCGTGTGTGCCAGGCCCACTTGCCCACAGTGCCACCACTCATATCTGTTTTAACAGTAGTGTAAATTTAAAAAAAAAAAACTTTTTTGACTGTTAAACCTCAGTCTGCTAGTGTAATCTAATTGCAGTTGCCTGCCTGCCAGCGTGTGTGCCAGGCCCAATTGCCCACAGTGCCACCACTCATATCTGTTGTAACAGTAGTGTAAATTAAAAAAAAAACTTTTTTGACTGTTAAACCTCAGTCTGCTAGTGTAATCTAATTGCAGTTGCCTGCCTGCCAGCGTGTATGCCAGGCCCACTTGCCCACAGTGCCACCACTCATATCTGTTGTAACAGTAGTGTAAATTTAAAAAAAAAAAAACTTTTTTGACTGTGAAACATCAGTCTGCTTGTGTAATCTAATTGCAGTTGCCTGCCTGCCAGCGTGTGTGCCAGGCCCAATTGCCCACAGTGCCACCACTCATATCTGTTGTAACAGTAGTGTAAATTTAAAAAAAAAAAACTTTTTTGACTGTTAAACCTCAGTCTGCTAGTGTAATCTAATTGCAGTTGCCTGCCTGCCAGCGTGTGTGCCAGGCCCAATTGCCCACAGTGCCACCACTCATATCTGTTGTAACAGTAGTGTAAATTTAAATAAAAAAATTTTTTGACTGTTAAACATCAGTCTGCTAGTGTAATCTAATTGCAGTTGCCTGCCTGCCAGCGTGTGTTCCAGGCCCACTTGCCCACAGTTCCACCACTCATATCTGTTGTAACAGTAGTGTAAATTTTAAAAAAAAAAAACTTTTTTGACTGTGAAACATCAGTCTGCTTGTGTAATCTAATTGCAGTTGCTTGCCTGCCAGCGTGTGTGCCAGGCCCAATTGCCCACAGTGCCACCACTCATATCTGTTGTAACAGTAGTGTACATTTAAAAAAAAAAAACTTTTTTGACTGTTAAACCTCAGTCTGCTAGTGTAATCTAATTGCAGTTGCCTGCCTGCCAGCGTGTATGCCAGGCCCACTTGCCCACAGTGCCACCACTCATATCTGTTGTAACAGTAGTGTAAATTTAAAAAAAAAAAAAACTTTTTTGACTGTTAAACATCAGTCTGCTAGTGTAATCTAATTGCAGTTGCCTGTCTGCCAGCGTGTGTGCCAGGCCCACTTGCCCACAGTGCCACCACTCATATCTGTTTTAACAGTAGTGTAAATTTAAAAAAAAAAACTTTTTTGACTGTTAAACCTCAGTCTGCTAGTGTAATCTAATTGCAGTTGCCTGCCTGCCAGCGTGTGTGCCAGGCCCAATTGCCCACAGTGCCACCACTCATATCTGTTGTAACAGTAGTGTAAATTTAAAAAAAAAACAACTTTTTTGACTGTGAAACATCAGTCTGCTTGTGTAATCTAATTGCAGTTGCCTGCCTGCCAGCGTGTGTGCCAGGCCCAATTGCCCACAGTGCCACCACTCATATCTGTTGTAACAGTAGTGTAAATTTAAAAAAAAAAAACTTTTTTGACTGTTAAACCTCAGTCTGCTAGTGTAATCTAATTGCAGTTGCCTGCCTGCCAGCGTGTGTGCCAGGCCCAATTGCCCACAGTGCCACCACTCATATCTGTTGTAACAGTAGTGTAAATTTAAAAAAAAAAAAAACTTTTTTGACTGTTAAACATCAGTCTGCTAGTGTAATCTAATTGCAGTTGTCTGCCTGCCAGCGTGTGTGCCAGGCCCACTTGCCCACAGTGCCACCACTCATATCTGTTGTAACAGTAGGGTAAATTTTAAAAAAATTTTTTTTGACTGTTAAACATCAGTCTGCTAGTGTAATCTAATTGCAGTTGCCTGCCTGCCAGCGTGTGTGCCAGGCCCACTTGCCCACAGTGCCACCACTCATATCTGTTGTAACAGTAGTGTAAATTTAAAAAAAAAAAAATGTTTTGACTGTTAAACATCAGTCTGCTAGTGTAATCTAATTGCAGTTGCCTGCCTGCCAGTGTGTGTTCCAGGCCCAATTGCCCACAGTGCCACCACTCATATCTGTTGTAACAGTAGTGTAAATTTAAAAAAAAAAACTTTTTTGACTGTTAAACATCAGTCTGCTAGTGTAATCTAATTGCAGTTGACTGCCTGCCAGCGTGTGTGCCAGGCCCACTTGCCCACAGTGCCACCACTCATATCTGTTGTAACAGTAGTGTAAATTAAAAAAAAAAACTTTTTGACTGTGAAACATCAGTCTGCTAGTGTAATCTAATTGCAGTTGCCTGCCTGCCAGTGTGTGTGCCAGGCCCACTTGCCCACAGTGCCACCACTCATATCTGTTGTAACAGTAGTGTAAATTTAAAAAAATAAAAAATTTTGACTGTTAAACATCAGTCTGCTAGTGTAATCTAATTGCAGTTGCCTGCCTGCCAGCGTGTGTGCCAGGCCCACTTGCCCACAGTGCCACCACTCATATCTGTTGTAACAGTAGTGTAAATTTAAAAAAAAAAACTTTTTTGACTGTGAAACATCAGTCTGCTAGTGGAATCTAATTGCAGTTGCCTGCCTGCCAGCATGTGTGCCAGGCTCACAGCGAATACTGTGCCCACTTGCCCAGTGCCACCACTCATATCTTGTTTAATAGTAGTGTAAGTGTGAATTTTAAAAAAATAAAACTTTTTTGACTGTGAAACATCAGTCTGCTTTTTTGTGTCAGGCTCACAGCGTATACTGTGCCCACTTGCCCAGTGGCACCACTCATATCTTGTTTAATAGTATTGTAAGTGTACATTTAAAAAAAAAATGACAGGCAGAGGCAGGCCACCCTGCAGGTGCCGTTGTGGTGCTGTGATTCCCTTAGGCCATAGAATAATGCCCAGTGTTCAGAGGCCACATACCATGAACTCGAAAAAAGTTCTGAGGAGGACATAGTTGACTTTTTTTTTTTTTTTTTTTTTTAATTTTAAAATGCTTTATTGAAAAATAATAGAATTAACAGCAAATAAAAAAGAAAAAACATAAGTAATGTTTTTACAGTTCACATCACATATTTCTTACATGAAACCATTAGAGGGTGCAAAGCTTTATCTAACCTGATGTGGGTCAGTTGTTACAGTTGTACCGACCTACGGTAATATATTCGTCACATTGTCTCTCAGTTTCCTTTCATGCCGTAAAACTGGCATGGATTACACTTTATAACTGTGTAGGGTGTTTAAATTGACACGTTATCCAGAAAACAGAAAACAAATGAAGGTACAGAAAGTGAAAGTACACATCCTTATAAATTATCATTGATTAAGTAATATTACATTAATGTAAATATCAATATCAATCCCAAGATCGAGGTCTGCAACTATTTTTAAAGGGTTTTAGCTTTTTAGAATGTCTGGATCCAACTACTATGTTGTAATTTAATTTCTAGGCCTTTATGCCAGATGAACATATTCTTCCCAAAATAAGAGCATTGCATGGTAGAAATCTAGTCTACCTGTCTTTTGATAGTGATATTTCTCAAGCCCTAGTATTCTGGTCACGTTTTGCTTCCAGCTTTGTGTTGTGGGTATTTGAGGGGATTTCCAATAACGAGGTATTAGTTGTTTGGCTCCACTAAGCATTATATAGAGTAACATTAATTTATATTTACATTTTAGTTTAGGGGGTTTATTAAACAGTAGGACCAAAGGGTCGAATGGGATCTTGAGGTTTAGGGCTATTTCTGTTTCTCTGTGTACCTCTTTCCAGTATGTTTGTAGTATCGTGCAACCCCACCAAATGTGGGCTAGGGTCCCCTGTTGACCGCAACCTCTCCAGCACATGGGGTCTGCTTGTGGATATATTTTAGCTAGTCTGCATGGGTGTAGGTACCATCGACATAAGATTTTCATGTTTGTCTCGGTTATAGACATTGAGGAGGGTGATCTACCCATTTGTATAAATATTATGTCCCAATCTTTTGGTGAGATTTCCCGACCTAATTCTGCTTCCCATGATCCCGTGTAGGCCGGGAGGCTATTGGAGTGTATGGCAATTAGATTTTTATATATTAAAGAGAGGGATCCTCTCATAGGTGTTTGTGTCCAACACAAAGTCTCAAAAGGCGTTAAATTCCTGACTAATTGGTCTCTACTTTTATTGTGTTGGATGAAATGTGTGAGCTGTAAATATTCAAACCATCTGCTAAACAGGGAAATGTTTTTCTCTAAAAGCGATGTTTTAGATAGGAGTTTTCCGTTTTCCTGTATCGTGTAGCACGGTAGGTGTGAATGGATGTTGTAAGGTTTGCCTGTGGAAGTATCTAGGTATATTGGAAATTTGGGATTATGTAGGAGTGGGGTTAACGGGGAGGGGACTGACGACATTCCCTTTTGTGTTGATATAAGTTTGTCCCATGTTGAGAGTGTGTCTTGGATTAGAACGGGAATGGGGTAAGTGAAATATCTCAGCTGTGTGGGCAGCCAACAGGCACTACCCAGGCTGCTTGTACCTAATAAATCGTGTTCAAGAATTACCCATTCCTTACTCTCCCAGTTTTTACACCAATCCACTATTCTAGTTAGCTGTGCTGCTTGTGTGTATTATTTGAGATTAGGAACACCTAGACCTCCGTTAGTACGGTTACGATATAACGTGTTTTTTGAGATCCGTGGCATTTTTTGGCCCCATATGAAGGTGTTGGCTATATTTTGTATCGTGGTTATGTAATTAGTTGGTGGTTGTATTGGTACTGTTTGGAACAGATATAAGAAGCGTGGTAATATGCTCATTTTGTAGGCATGGATTCTGCCTTACCAGGATAGGGGTTTATGCTGCCAATTGGTTAACTCTGTTTGTATTAATTTGAGCATATTCTGATAGTTATGTGTGAAGAGGGCTCCCTTGTTTTTCGCAAGTTGTATTCCCAAATATTTTAGTGTGGAATGTTGCGGGGTAAATTGGTATTTTGTGCTTATTGTTTGTATCTTGTGGTGTTCCATCGCTATTCCTAGAAATTCTGACTTGGAAGGGTTTATTTTAAAGTTAGAGTGTGTGCTATACTTCGATACTTCCTTCATAAAGGCAGGTAAAGATATATCGGGGTTAGTTAGTGAGAGAAGGACATCGTCCGCATAAAGGGATATTTTGTATTGTTTTTGTCCTATATCTAGGCCCGTGATATTTTTATTGTTCCTAATGTTGTGGGCAAGTACTTCCATGGCCATGATAAACAGAAGGGGTGATAGCGGACAGCCTTGTCTCGTGCCGTTATTGATTAAGACGGGTTCTGATAATGAGTCATTTGCCTTAATTCTGGCCCTAGGTGCGTTATATAGAGAGAATATTTTGCCTACAAACGGTTGACTGAAGCCAAATTGTAACATAGTGTCTTTTAGAAATTGCCAATCTAGCCTATCAAAGGCTTTTTCTGCGTCTATGGCCAAAAACATTGTAGGAATTTTGTGGGTCTGGGAATATTCTAATAGGTTTAATACTTTAATGGTATTGTCCCTGGCTTCCCTATGGGGGACAAAACCTACTTGGTTGAAATTAATTATTTGGGGGAGTAGTTTATTAATTCTGTTGGCCAAAATTTTTGCATAAATTTTAATATCAACATTCAGAAGTGAGATGGGTCTAAAATTGGCTGGTGTGTCTGGTGTCTTCCCTGGTTTTGGTAAAACCGTTATATATGCGTCTAGCATAAAAGGTGGAAAAGGGTTTTCATGGTCAGTGTGATTGAATATAGAGCATAAGTGCGGTAGTAGCAATGGGAGAAATTTTTTGTAATATTGTACAGTGAACCCGTCTGGGCCGGGGCTTTTTCCTATCGGCATCTGTTTGAGTGCTTCTGAAATTTCTGTTGGGGTGATCGGGGTCTCTAGGTCGCGTTCCTGTGACCTTGAGATTTTTGGTAACCGGGAGTTTTGTAGGTAGTGTTTTCCCTCTTGACTGCTGTTGATTTGTGTGGAATTGGCTTTCAGGTTATATAGCTTGGAGTAATATGTATGGAACTGAGTGAGAATGTCTGGTGTAGAGTGTACCTTACCATTATTCGGAGTTTTTAGCTCGAGTACAAAGTTCTTTAATTTTTTAAGTTTTAACGCCCTGGCTAATAATTTCCCCGCTCTGTTATTTTCGAAATAAAACTTTTGCCTAGTGTTTAATGCTATGCGGTTGCATTCCTTTAATAGGAGGTTTTGGACTGCTTGTCTTGCCTCTTCTAATTTGGTTTGCAGTTGTTGGTCATTGGGGTTAATTTTGTGCTCGTATTCTATCTTAGAAAGAGTGTCAGTTAATTGTTGGTAGTGGTGTCTAGCAAGCTTTTTAAGGTGGGATTGTCTCTTAATAAATTCCCCCCTGATGTAACATTTGTGTGCTTCCCAGACTACAAAGGGGTTTGAATGTGGCTGTGAGTTAAACTGAAAATATTCCGGTATTAATTTTTCTATCTTGGTTATGAACTCTGGGGCTGTTAGTAAGTTATCCTCTAGTTTCCAAAGGTAGGTGTTTGATGGTGCTGTAGGCCACTTGAATTGCAGTATTACTGCCGAGTGGTCAGACCATACAGTGTGTGAGATTTTGACGGTTGAGACGGCAGATAAGCCCTTTTGATTTAGCAAAAAGTAATCAATTCTGCTATAGGATTTGTGGGGAGAGGAAAAGAACGTGTAGTCCCTTCTAGAGGGGTTTAGTAGTCTCCAAATATCATACAAATTTTGGTCTCGCATTCTTTTCCATAAATACCTAGTAGTGCTTCTTAATGTGTTGGGGCGGGGGTTTGAGCTGTCTATGTCTGGTTGGAGGGGGGTGTTAAAGTCACCTCCTAATATGATTGTGCCTTTTGAAAGTTGTAAGATTTGTTGGAAACATTTTTAAAAAAATGGTAACTGCTTAGTATTGGGAGCATAAAGGTTTATTAGTGTGGTTGGGGTGCCATAAAGCAGTCCAAAGACACATAGGAATCTGCCCTCTGAATCTGTATGCGTTTGCAATGGTGTAAAAGGGATGTGTTTACTGATCAGGATGCTCACCCCATTTTTTTTCAGATCTGATGAGCTGTGAAAATGTTGTGTGTATAAGGGGCCTAGATATTTGGGTTCTTTGGATTTTTGAAAATGAGTCTCTTGTAAAAATAGGACGTCCCCTTTTTTTTATGCAGATCTGTAAGGGCCAGAGATCTTTTCTGAGGCGAATTAAAGCCCTTTACATTTTGGGTTATGAGGAATAAGTGTTTGTCCCTAGTGTTTGGATCCATTTATTTGTTGCTTATTGTATTTGCAGGCAAAATTTAAGACTCTTTCTGATCTTGGGATAGGAAAACAGTGTACTTCATAACAATTCAACATTAGATAAAACATCAACAAATGTACTTCATGGCTTTTCAACAGCAAATAAAACATTAACAATGAAAAAACCAACAAAAAAAAACTGACCATCAGGCCGATCAAGCTTCCCAAAGAGCTTTCGGGAGCACAAAGTACGTGCATTGTGACCTGGGTATTAGGAAAAGTCACAATCAGCTTGACCAGATAGGTGGTGAGAAGTGGTAACTGGCTCATCAAATGATTTAATTTAAAGCATTTTTCCTATCGCTGGCTTCCCTGCCTCCCTCCTGAACAATACTCAAAAAGGTAAATGTCTTTCCTTAGCTTACCATCCTACGCCAATTGGAATGTCAAGGTGAAAAAAGAAGACCTTAAGTAGAGGTGTAAATGTTCTAAGATGGGTGACTAAGGTCAGATTCTGGTAAGATAAAGTTATCAGTTTTCCATCTGTAATTTCTGCTTGGCCTGTGTTGCTGAGAAGGTCATGGCTGCCTTTTTCTTTGGCGGTGATGAGAGCTGTGCTTGAGTTTGGTCTTTTTTGGTGTGTTGGATCTGGTGCCACTTTTCTTTTGGCTGTGGGGGTAGTCTCTTATCCCTGTCATTTGGCATTGGTGTTTGTGTCTCACAGTTAGGGGGGTCTAGATCCAATGCCCTGCAGAAGTTTGGGATGTCTTCTAATGTTCTACAAGAAAGTTTCTGGTTCTCGTGCAGGACATATAAATGGAATGGGAATCCCCATCTGTATAAAATCCTCTTTTGTCTCAGGAGAGTTGTAAGGGGGCCAAGTTTGCGGCGTCTTTGGAGCGTGCGTGTGGAGAGGTCAGTGTAAAATTGCAGGACAGTGCCTCTAAAGCGTACCGGTTGATTCTTTCTAGAGCAATTCAACAGCTCTTCTTTCTCTCTGAATTGGCGGAATTTTATTATTATGTCCCGTGGCGGGGCTGTATCTGGTGGCTTAGGCCGCAATGCCCTGTGGGCCCTATCCCATTGTATGTTTTCCGCAGCTGGAGTCCCAGTAAGATGTTGAAATAGGGCCGGTAAAAATGTGGGGAGATCCTTTGGGAGGACAGATTCAGGGACACCCCTTATCCGTAGGTTTTTCCTACGGCTGCGATTTTCAAGATCCTCAATTTTATCGTTCAAGGTGTCAATGAGTGTTGAATGTAGAGAAGATTGATCTTGAAGGGCATTCACATCCTCTTTAATTAGGTCTGAGTTATCCTCAAGTGCTTCTATGCGAAATCCTAAGGTGTGTATTTCTTGCTTGAGTTCAGCCATTTCCTCTTTCATGCAGGTTTTAATTATCTCAGCAATGTCTTGCTTTGAGGCTAGGGATGTCAATAGGGAGGTTGGTATTTGTGTGGATGATTCTTGCGGAGGTGTGATGGAGCTGGAGTAATTAAGCTCTCTATTAGGAGTGTCTGGGAGACCAGGGTCTGAAGATTGTGATAA
The DNA here is from genome assembly GCF_027579735.1 of Bombina bombina. Lineage (NCBI taxonomy): Eukaryota > Metazoa > Chordata > Amphibia > Anura > Bombinatoridae > Bombina > Bombina bombina. Next base: position 133,495,760 of record NC_069506.1, read on the forward strand.
CCTGGCCTGTGTGCCGAAAAAGCCGCTGACTGAGGTGTCTTTTACAGACATGTGTTTAGTGATTTTAAGTGGCTTGATCTGTTTCCTTGCAGCCATCATTAAGTGCTTTAAGTTATCTCCACAGAGTATGTATATTCAGTTATCTCCAATTTGCGCTGTTTCTAAAAGGCAAATGTAAATGTTCATGTGGGGCTTGCAATGTGTTGCATTTACCTTGAATCTTCAGGGATCTCAAGCCTGCACAGTCAGCATCTCCTCAGATTTCTGATAACCTCTATAATTACGCTGATCGGGTAGTATTAGTGCTGTGACCTGTTTCAGATATTGTCCCCGGTGTTGAATAGCTTCACTATTCTCCCCCGTTGGCTTTTGGTGTGCTGCGTTCAACAAGGGGTTTAGTGTGCTTGCTAACGGAGCCTATTTATTAGGTTTTTTGTCGGTGTCCGGGATATTTTGTGGTCCGTTTGGCTATCCGGTTTACACAATTTTTATGGCCCCGCTGATTATCTATTAGGGCCGCCTGTGCTTACCGCATAGTCCTAGATCAAGCTGTCTTTTTCCTCAAAGATGGCGCCCGGAGTCCCTGCTGTGTCTGATGCGTGGCGGTGTAAATAAACTTGTTCACCTTTGCAAGTGGGCTACTGCCCCTCTCTGCCTTCTCTTTGCCGCTTTATGTGTCCATCTAAGTAGTTTTATGGCTTGGTAGGGAGGTTTTGCAGGCCCCAGCGATTCTTTTATTGAGCCAGTATTACGGAGCTAAGGAATTATGCAACCATCTTAGTCGCGCCCTGGCTCCGCCCAGTCCATAGTTGACTTTTTAACACAGGACACCCAATCTTCTATAGCTTCCGCTCTGAACCTTGACGCACCATCCTCCTTCAGCTTATCTACGGGCACCTCTCAAGTTACCACTCGCCTGCCTGCCACCACCACCGCCAACACTAGCACCACAGCCGCTTCACTTGATCTGGCAGAGGAGTTATTTACACATCATTTGGAAGAAATGAGTGATGCGCAACCATCATTGACAGAGGATGTAGATAACAGTGATATGTCTCAGTCAGGCAGCATTACAGACATGGACGTACGGTGTGATGATGATGATGTTGTACCCCCTGCTGCTTCCAGTGAAGCGGTTGATGATGACGATGCGTCCATGGATGTCCCGTGGGTGCCCGCTAGAAGAGAAGAAGAACAGGGGGAAAGTTCAGATGGGGAGACAGAGAGGAGGAGGAGACGAGTTGGAAGCAGGGGAAGGCCGTCGCAAGGAGCTAGTGGCACAGTCAGACAGCATGCATCGGCACCCCGGGTCAGCCAGACAGCACGCCAATCAACGCATGCTGTTGCCACCACCAGAATGCCGTCATCGCAGAGCTCAGCAGTGTGGCATTTTTTTTGTGTGTCTGCCTCTGACAACAGTGATGCCATTTGCAACCTGTGCCAAAAGAAACTGAGTCGTGGGAAGTCCAACACCCACCTAGGTACAACTGCTTTGCGAAGGCACATGATCGCACATCACAAACGCCTATGGGATCAACACATGAGTAGAAGCAGCACACAAACTCAAAGCCGCCATCCTCCTCCTGGTCCAGCATCTTCAGCCACGTCAACCACTGCTGTCCTCCTTGCCCCCTCTAAACCATCCGCCACTCCAACTCTCTTCCGGAGCATTTCCTGCTCATCTGCCCACAGTCAGGTGTCTGTCAAGGACATGTTTGAGCGTAAGAAGCCAATGTCACAAAGTCACCCCCTTGCCCGGCGTCTGACAGCTGGCTTGTCTGAACTCTTAGCCCGCCAGCTTTTACCATACAAGCTGGTGGAGTCTGAGGCGTTCAAAAAAATTGTAGCTATTGGGACACCGCAGTGGAAGGTACCCGGCCGAAATTTCTTTGCACAAAAGGCAATCCCCAACCTGTACTCGATTGTGTGAAAGGAAGTAATGGCATGTCTGGCACACAGTGTTGGGGCAAGGGTCCATCTGACCACTGATAGCTGGTCTGCAAAGCATGGTCAGGGCAGGTATATCACCTACACTCTGCATTGGGTAAACCTGCTGACGGCTGACAACCATGGAATGCGTGGCTCTGCAGAGTTGGTGACACCGCCACGACTTGCAGGCAGGCCTGCTGCCACCTCCTCTACTCCTCCCACTCCATCCTCTTCCATAACCTCCTCGGCTGAGTCCTCTTCTTCTGCTGCTGTGTCTTGCTCCACATCAACGGCACCCCCCCAGCTCCCCAGGTACTATTCCACATCCCAGATACGGCAGTGTCACGCCGTCTTGGGGTTGACTTGCCTGAAAGCAGAGAGTCACACCGGACCAGCACTCCTGTCCGCCCTGAACGCACAGGTGGATCAGTGGCTGACTCCACACCAACTGGAGATCGGCAAAGTGGTTTCTGACAACGGAAGTAATTTGGTGGCGGCATTGAAATTGGCAAGTTGACACATGTGCCGTGCATGGCACATGTGTGTAATCTGATCGTACAAAGCTTTGTGCATAAGTACCCAGGCTTACAGGACGTCCTGAAGCAGGCCAGGAATTTGTGTGGCCATTTCAGGCGTTCCTACACGGCCATGGCGCACTTTTCTGATATCCAGCGGCGAAACAACATGCCAGTGAGGCGCTTGATTTGCGACAGCCTGACACGTTGGAATTCAACACTCCTAATGTTCGACCGCCTGCTCCAACAAGAAAAAGCCGTTAATGAGTATTTGTATGACCGGGGTGCTAGGATAGCCTCTGCGGAGCTGGGAATTTTTTTGCCACATTACTGGGTGCTCATGCGCAATGCCTGTAGGCTCATGCATCCTTTTGAGGAGGTGACAAACCTAGTCAGTCGCACCAAAGGCACCATCAGTGACATCATACCATTTGTTTTCTTCCTGGAGCATGCCCTGCGAAGAGTGCTGGATCAGGCTGTAGATGAGCGTGAAGAGGAAGAGGAAGAGTTGTGGTCACCATCACCACCAGAAACAGCCTTATCAGCATCGCATGCTGGACCTGCGGCAATGCTGGAAGAGGATTGTGAGGAAGAGGAGTCAGAGGAGGAATGTGGCTTTGAGGAGGAGGAGGAAGACCAACCACAACAGGCATCCCAGGGTGCTTGTTGTCACCTATCTGGTACCCGTGGTGTTGTACGTGGCTGGGGGGAAGAAGATACCTTCAGTGAGATCACTGAGGATGAGGAACGGGACATGAGTAGCTCGGCATCCAACCTTGTGCAAATGGGGTCTTTCATGCTGTTGTGCCTGTTGAGGGACCCTCGTATAAAAAAACTGAAGGAGAATGACCTGTACTGGGTGTCCACGCTACTAGTCCCCCGGTATAAGCATAAAGTACATGAAATGTTAACGATTTACCGCAAGTCGGAAAGGATGCAGCAGTTCCAAAATAAATTAAAAAGTATGCTTTACACAGCGTATAAGGGTGATGTCACAGCACAACGGGAATCTAACAGGGGAAGAGGTGAGAGTAATCCTCCTCCTCCCACGATCACGCCGGCAAGGACAGGACACTTTACAGATGTGTTGTTGATGGAGGACATGCAGAGCTTTTTAACTCCTATGCATCGCCACAGCCCTTCGGGGTCCACCCTCAGAGAACGACTCGACCGACAGGTAGCAGACTACCTCGCCTTAACTGCAGATCTCGACACTCTGAGGAGTGATGAACCCCTTGACTACTGGGTGTGCAGGCTTGACCTGTGGCCTGAGCTATCCCAATTTGCGATAAAACTTCTGGCCTGCCCCGCTTCAAGTGTCCTGTCAGCAAGGACCTTCAGTGCAGCAGGAGGTATTGTCACTGAGAAGAGAAGTCGCCTAGGTCAAAAAAGTCTAGATTACCTCACCTTTATTAAGATGAATGAGGGATGGATCCCGAAGGGACTGACATTGGGCGATACATTCGAGTAAAAAAGGCCTGATGACATGAGCTGCCTTGGGCTAAAAATGGTCCACGCGCTGCTGTATTTTATCTTCGGATGACTTGCGTGACTTATCCGCCACCAACTACGGTTCAAGCCGCAATGTTTTAGGGCACTTTCTGCCTGGGAAACAAACATCAATTTTTCTGGCCGCTGCTACAGCAGCGGCTGCAACAATACCTAATTTTTCAAGCATGTGTACAATATATGCAAAATTTTTCTGGCCTCTGGTGCTGCACTGTGGCTTCAAAAACCACGCCACTCATATTTGGTGGCACAGTAGATTGCACGCGCAGTGCCCCAAATTTGAAGTAGGAGGACCGACCAAGCATCTTTTTCCATCTCCCAGTTCCTAAAATCCATGCCATATACACGTCCCCTGATAGGGGGCATAACAGGTATTAAACTTATCAGAATAGTGCTACTGAACACACCACTCATATCTGGTGACACAGTAGATTGCACGCGCAGTGCCCCAAATTTGAAGTAGGAGGACCGACCAAGCATCTTTTTCCATCTCCCGGTTCCTAAAATCCATGCCATATACACGTCCCCTGGAGCCGCAACTGCCTCTGGGAACCTTACCATGGGTCCCAGCCCGCACGTCTTGTAATTCTCTGTCTGGGAAATTGTCTATCTATCAAATCTATCTATTTATCTATCAAATCTATCTGTCTATCGTATCTATCAAATGTATATTGCATCTATTGATCTATCTATCTAATCTATGTATCTATCTATCTATCAAATCCATCTATCTCGTGGCCGGACTGTTTTGTGACAGCCACTTGTGTTTCGGCCAAATGTCCGTCGGACAAATGTCCGTCGGCTAAAAGTCTGGCCATGATTGCACACGCAGTGCCCCAAATTTGAAGTAGGAGGACCGACCAAGCATCTTTTTCCATCTCCCGGTTCCTAAAATCCATGCCATATACACGTCCCCCGATAGGGGGAGTAACAGGTATTAAACTGATCAGAATAGTACTACTTAACACAGCACTCATATCTGGTGGCACAGTAGATTGCACGCGCAGTGCCCCAAATTTGAAGTAGGAGGACCGACCAAGCATCTTTTTCCATCTCCCAGTTCCTAAAATCCATGCCATATACACGTCCCCTGGCGCCGCAACTGCCTCTGGGAACCTTACCATGGGTCCCAGACCGCACGTCTTGTAATTCTCTGTCTGGGAAATTATATATCTATCAAATCTATCTATTTATCTATCAAATCTATGTATCTATCTATCATATCTATCAAATGTATATTGCATCTATTGATCTATCTATCTAATCTATGTATCTATGTATCTATCAAATCTATCTATCTCGTGGTTGTGCAAATGGACTGTTTGCGGTTGTTTGCGGTGAGTTAAACGGGGAGTTTGGTCTGTCACTGTGAAGCGGGCGTAACCCTTACACTACCTGATCAATACAACATCATACCTGATGTTTTAAAGCACGTTATTCAGACTCTGCATCAACTATGTAATTTTCCATGGGAGTTTTGCCATGGATCCCCCTCCGGCATGCCACAGTCCAGGTGTTAGTCCCCTTGAAACAACTTTTCCATCACTATTGTGACCAGAAAGAGTCCTTGTGGGTTTTAAAATTCGCCTGCCCATTGAAGTCAATGGTGGTTTGCCCAGTTCGCCCGTTCGCGAACAGTTGCGGACGTTCGCGTTCGCCAACGGAAAATTTTCAGTTCGCGACATCACTATATTTTGGTACAATATATATCTATAGCTATATTTCTATATGATTATATATAGGTATAAATATATATATATATATATATATATATATATATATATATATATATATATATATATATATGAATATCTATTTATAAATACATAGAACATATTCTGCTGAGTGCAGAACACTGGAATATGAAATATTTACTGCAAATGCATACTTAAAACCTTTATTAAATATGAATATTGCATAAATAAGCTTTTTTTATGTTTTCATCTACTTGACTCCAAAGTGCTCCATTGCAATTATATATATACTGCATATGTCTATATATGTGTACATATGTATTTATGTGTTCATATGTGTATATATGTCTGTAAATACATATATACACATATAAATACATATGTACACACATATAAACACTTTCTGTCCTTTTTAGCCATTCTGTGTTTCAATATATAATCTGTAAATTCCATTGAATTGGTCAGTATTGCTTCAGACTTGAAAAAGGAAGGAATATTTCCGAAAGCTTGTCAACTTATAAATTTATAGTTACTCCAATAAAAAAGTATAATTGATTAAGCAATACTAGTAAACTGTAATTCCAATAAAAAAAGTATCATTGCTCAAGCAATACTTTTGTTAGTTTGTTATTATATTTATATATATATATATATATATATATATATATATAGATATATATATATATATATACTGTATATACATAGATATACATATTTATGTATCATGTATATGTATGTATCTCTAGGTTAAAGCCCTTTGAAGTCTTATTTTTCTTATACCTGTGGACTCATATCTTTGAGCCCTTATAACTTCTTTGTGTAATTTAAAAAAACAAAAACGTTTATTATATAGTGTTATTATGAGTGTAACTGTACTTTTAAATGTATTTTTGATGTGTTTTGTGACACTTTTTTTGTTTCACGAAACAGTCTACCAGAGCTCTGAGGTCGCTCTATCCTGACACGTGTTAAATTAAATTTTTCTAGAGGAGAAAAAGCGGAAGCGGCCAGAGTGTTGAGCCCAGCAGAGTAAAGTTCAATGGAACAAGTGTGTAGGAGTCACGGCCCTACATGAGAGAGATCCCGGTGGGACCACTGACGCAGAAAGCAGCTTGCAGAAGACGGCTCAAGGCGCTCAAGAAAAGACACGCTGAAAGAAGGCCAAAGAGAAAACCTCAAGTATTATGGCTGTATTAAGTCAAATAGCGTGATATTAGAATGCATATGGAACAGTGGGCATAAGACTGGTTGTTGTAGTGTGAAGATTTACTTGGGAGGCTACATGGTGAAAAGGGGACTGTGTGACTACCCTAAATAGACTTTGCCTGAGACAGCAGCGGGTATACAATGGGCCGAGTTAAGGCCCGGAGTAAAAATCTTATATTATTTCTGTGAAGGAAAAGGCAGGCTAAAGATTTCTGCCTGCAGTAATTAAGTTCTGTGACCATAATACAGCTTTTATAAAAAAGAGAGCAAATTAAGCAATAAGGGGCAATTGTCAGAAAGCTGAATAAAGCACCAATGGGCAGAAAACATAAAATGGATATAAAGGTGTCATTAAGTTAACTGGTGAAAGTTTAACAAAGTACTGCAAGAGAAGGTCTAAGTATACGGGCTATTGTGTACAGAGACGGTATTATATAAGGTAACTGGTGTGACCGGCATAGGTTGTCTGCAAGAAAGCCTCTCTGACCTGAGATTTAAAGAGAGAAGTACGCATAAATACAGAAAAGAGACCAGTGTGTGCTGCCTAAGCTCGGACATGTATGAATATCTGCATTGCCATATATACATCAGATAAGGGGGACTATTTATGAAAGGTCTTGTGGACCTGATCCGACAGTGCGGATCAGGTCCGCAAGACTTCGCTGAATGCGGAGAGCAATATGCTCTCCGTATTCAGCATTGCACCAGCAGCTCACAAGAGCTGCTGGTGCAACGCCGCCCCCTGCTGACTCGCAGCCATTCGGCCGTCAGCAGGGAGGTGTCAATCAACCCAATCGTATTCGATCGGGTTGAATTGCGGCGATTCCTGTCCGCCTCATCAGAGCAGGCGGACAGGGTTATGGAGCAGCGGTCTTGAGACCGCTGCTCCATAACTTGTGTTTCTGGCGAGTCTGAAGATTCGCCAGAAACACGGCCCTTCAAGCTCCATACGGAGCTTGATAAATGGCCTCAAGGTGTTTTTTCAAGGTCTAGGTCGCAGATAAATGTGGATGTATTAGTTCTGTATTAGTATCAATTAGAATCTGCATGAAAGCCTCGCTGACCTGAGATTTAAAGAGTGATGTCCCGAACTGTTCGCCCGCGAACGGTTCACAGCGAACATAACTTGTTCGCGTTCGCGTTTGTGGGCGAAGACATGGCGATGTTCGATCCGCCCCTATGTGTCATCATTGTGGAAACTTTGACCCTTTATGTCACAGCCGCCTGACACATTAGAGCCAATCAACATCAGACACTCCCTCACAGACCCTCCCAGCTACTCGGAATCCGCCATTTTAGACTCATAACGACCTTGCTTTCTTAATGAGAGGACGTGTTGTGTTTTTGCTCCTGACATTAATAGTAAAAACATATCTAGGCTAGTGTATTTACAGTCCAGAAGGACTCCACTCATCTCTGCTGCAAGCACAGCACCCCAAAAAGCCCTTTTTAGGGCTATATTTCGTGCCGTTTTTTTTTTTTTTTCTTTTATTAGCATTTGCCTGGCTTTCAGCTGTGTGTTTAAGGCTCACAGCATATGCTGTGACTACTGCCACCACTGATATCTCCCTAACAACATTAGTTTAAATTTAACTAACCCAAAAATATAATTATTTTTCTAGTGTAATTTTTTTTCATTTTCTATCAGGCCAGTGTCACACAGCATATACTCTGGTTCATTGCTCTGTGCCAGCCAGCAGCCACCAGTGTTAATATCCGTTTATAACATTATTTTAAATAAAAAAAATAAAAAAAATAAAAAAATATTTTGCTAGTGTAATCTAATTACATTTACTATCATGCCTGTGTCTGTCAGGCTCACTCAGCATTAAAAAAGTTTAAATTTTTTTGCTAGTGTAATCTAATATAATTTTTGATCCGGCCTCTGTGTTTTGCTGACATAGAGATCCTACTGTGTTTACTTGCTGCCCTCCCTAGTCTATGAGCCACGACTCATATGTGTTTAACCTTTTTTTAATTCCCCCCCCAAAAAAATAATTTCAATCATTTTTCTAGTGTAATCTAATAGTATTTTCTATCAGGCGTGTGTGTATCCGACTTACAGAGCCTACTGTTTTTAATAGCTGCCCTTCCAAGGCTATCAGCCACGACTCATATGTATGTGCTTAACCTTTTTCTTAAAATTTCCAAAAAAAAGTCTTTAAATCATTATGCTAGTTTAATCTAATTGTATTTTCTATCAGGCCTGTGTCTAACTGTCTATCTGACTTACACAGCATACTGTTGTTATAATTGCTGCCCTACGTAGCAGCCAGCCAGTGCGACCACTCATAGAGTCATATGTGCATTGCACTTCTTAACATAATTTTAATATTAAAATCTAAAATTTTAAAATATTTTGCTAGTGTAATGTAACTTAATTTACTATCAGTCCTGTGTTTTTGTCACTTACACAGCATACTGTGTTAAATTGCTGCCCTACCTACCATCCACGACTCATATCTGCCAGCCTGTCTGCCATGCCAAAGTAGCCAATTAGTGGCACCAATCACAATTCTTGTAACAGTAATTAAAAAAAAAAAATCATAATTTTTTGGACTGCAAATATTCAGTCTCCTAGTGCCATTGAATTTCATTTACCTCCTGCCTGTCACTGCCAGCCTTTTGTGCCAGGCCGTCTAGCCAACTATTTACACCAATCATAATTGTTGTCACAGACAGTATAGTTATTAATTTAAATAAAAAATTTTTTTAGTGTTGATCTTAATCCTCAGTTTGCTCGTGCCCTAGAATTGCACTTTTCTACAGCCTTCCAAGCCTGTGTGCCAGGCCTACTTGAAAAATATTTACACCAATCATATTTGTAGTGACAGTATTCTTAATAATTAAAAATTTAAAATTGTTGGTAATAGTTGTTGAGAATCCTCAGTTTGCTGGTGCCATTGAATAGCACTTTCCTGCTGCCTTGCAGCCTGCTGTGAGCCAGGCCCACCATAGCCAATTGTTGCCAGCAATCATATTTCTTTTAACAGTATTGCAAAAATTGTCAATCATCACTGTTTTGACTGTCAGTAATCAGTCTCCTAGTGTCCTTGAATTGCATCTACCTCCTGCCTGCCAGCCTTTTGTGCCAGGCCGTCTAGCCAACTATTAACACCAATCATAATTGTTGTCACAGACAGTATACTTACTAATTTAAATTAAAAAAATTTTTATTGTTGATCTTAATCCTCAGTTTGCTCGTGCCCTAGAATTGCACTTTTCTACTGCCTTCCAAGCCTGTGTGCCAGGCCTACTTGAAAAATATTTACACCAATCATAGTTGTTGTGACAGTATTCTTAATAATTAAAAATTAAAATTGTTGGTAATAGTTGTTGAGAATCCTCAGTTTGCTGGTGCCATTGAATAGCACTTTCCTGCTGCCTTGCAGCCTGCTGTGAGCCAGGCCCACCATAGCCAATTGTTGCCAGCAATCATATTTCTTTTAACAGTATTGCAAAAATTGTCAATCATCACTGTTTTGACTGTCAGTAATCAGTCTCCTAGTGTCCTTGAATTGCATCTACCTCCTGCCTGCCAGCCTTTTGTGCCAGGCCGTCTTGCCAACTATTTACACCAATCCTAATTTTTTGTCACAGTATAGTTACTAATTAAAATTAAAAAATTCTTGATTGTTGATGATCTTAATCCTCAGTTTGCTCGTGCCCTAGAATTGCACTTTTCTACAGCCTTCCAAGCCTGTGTGCCAGGCCTACTTGAAAAATATTTGCACCAATCATATTTGTTGTGTCAGTATTCTTAATAATTAAAAATTAAAATTGTTGGTAATAGTTGTTGAGAATCCTCAGTTTGCTGGTGCCATTGATTAGCACTTTCCTGCTGCCTTGCAGCCTGCTGTGAGCCAGGCCCCACCATAGCCAATTGTTGCCAGCAATCATATTTCTTTTAACAGTATTGCAAAAATTGTCAATCATCACTGTTTTGACTGTCAGTAATCAGTCTCCTAGTGTCCTTGAATTGCATCTACCTCCTGCCTGCCAGCCTTTTGTGCCAGGCCGTCTTGCCAACTATTTACACCAATCCTAATTTTTTGTCACAGTATAGTTACTAATTAAAATTAAAAAATTCTTGATTGTTGATGATCTTAATCCTCAGTTTGCTCGTGCCCTAGAATTGCACTTTTCTACAGCCTTCCAAGCCTGTGTGCCAGGCCTACTTGAAAAATATTTACACCAATCATATTTGTTGTGACAGTATTCTTAATAATGAAAATTTAAAATTGTTGGTAATAGTTGTTGAGAATCCTCAGTTTGCTGGTGCCATTGAATAGCACTTTCCTGCTGCCTTGCAGCCTGCTGTGAGCCAGGCCCACCATAGCCAATTGTTGCCAGCAATCATATTTCTTTTATCAGTATTGCAAAAATTGTCAATCATCACTGTTTTGACTGTCAGTAATCAGTCTCCAAGTGTCCTTGAATTGCATCTACCTCCTGCCTGCCAGCCTTTTGTGCCAGGCCGTCTTGCCAACTATTTACACCAATCCTAATTTTTTGTCACAGTATAGTTACTAATTAAAATTAAAAAATTCTTGATTGTTGATGATCTTAATCCTCAGTTTGCTCGTGCCCTAGAATTGCACTTTTCTACAGCCTTCCAAGCCTGTGTGCCAGGCCTACTTGAAAAATATTTACACCAATCATATTTGTTGTGTCAGTATTCTTAATAATTAAAAATTAAAATTGTTGGTAATAGTTGTTGAGAATCCTCAGTTTGCTGGTGCCATTGAATAGCACTTTCCTGCTGCCTTGCAGCCTGCTGTGAGCCAGGCCCACCATAGCCAATTGTTGCCAGCAATCATATTTCTTTTAACAGTATTGCAAAAATTGTCAATCATCACTGTTTTGACTGTCAGTAATCAGTCTCCTAGTGTCCTTGAATTGCATCTACCTCCTGCCTGCCAGCCTTTTGTGCCAGGCCGTCTTGCCAAATATTTACACCAATCATAATTGTTGTCTACAGTATAGTTACTAATTAAAATTAAAAAAATTTTGATTGTTGATCTTAATCCTCAGTTTGCTCGTGCCATTGATTTGCACTTTTCTACTGCCTGCCAGCCTGTGTGCCAGGCCCAACTATCCAATTGTTGCCAGCAATCATATTTCTTTTAACAGTATTGCAAAATTTGTCAATCATCACTGTTTTGACTGTCAATCTGCAGTCTACTAGTGCCCTTGAATTGCATTTTCCTCCTGCCTGTGTGCCAGTCCCAACTAGCCAATTACTGCCACCAATCATATTTATTGTAACAGGATTGTAATGTTTGTTAATCATAACTGTTTTGACTGTGATTCTTCAGTCTCCTAGTGCCATTGAATTGCAGTTTCCTTTCTCGCAGCGTGTGTTTGCCAGACAGGCCCATTTGCCAACTAGTGCCAAACAATCATATTTGTTGTCACAGTACTTGTAATTTTTTAGCAAATTAACAATTTGTGATTTTTAAAACATCTGTCTTTTTTGTTGTTGTCATTCTCATAGCGTATACTGTAAATAATGATCTGTGGGTTTCTAAAATCAATGCCTTTCCTGTAATCTTTTATTCAAAAGGATGACATATCTCCTCTTTCATGCTGTTGTTTCGGTTGAGGCTCCGGGACCCTCGTATTAACAAGGCCTGAGGATAAATAAGTGTAACCGGTGTCTAATGAATGTTTTTTTCTATTTCACGGGTCATATAAATGATCTGTGGGTTTCTAAAATCATGTCTTTCCTGTAATCTATTATTCAAAAGGATGACATATCTCCTCTTTCATGCTGTTGTTTCGGTTGAGGCTCCGGGACCCTCGTATTAAAAATGCCTGAGGATAAATAAGTGTAACGGGTGTGTAATCAATGTTTTTTTCTATTTCACGGTTGCAAATAATGATCTGTGGGTTTCTAAAATCAATGCCTTTCCTGTAATCTTTTATTCAAAAGGATGACATATCTCCTCTTTCATGCTGTTGTTTCGGTTGAGGCTCTGGGACCCTCGTATTAAAAAGGCCTGAGGATAAATAAGTGTAACGGGTGTGTAATCAATGTTTTTTTTCTATTTCACGGTTGCAAATAATGATCTGTGGGTTTCTAAAATCAATGCCTTTCCTGTAATCTTTTATTCAAAAGGATGACATATCTCCTCTTTCATGCTGTTGTTTCGGTTGAGGCTCCGGGACCCTCGTATTAAAAAGGCCTGAGGATAAATAAGTGTAACGGGTGTGTAATCAATGTTTTTTTCTATTTCACGGTTGCAAATAATGATCTGTGGGTTTCTAAAATCAATGCCTTTCCTGTAATCTTTTATTCAAAAGGATGACATATCTCCTCTTTCATGCTGTTGTTTCGGTTGAGGCTCCAGGACCCTCGTATTAAAAAGGCCTGAGGATAAATAAGTGTAACGGGTGTGTAATCAATGTTTTTTTCTATTTCACGGTTGCAAATAATGATCTGTGGGTTTCTAAAATCAATGCCTTTCCTGTAATCTTTTATTCAAAAGGATGACATATGTCCTCTTTCATGCTGTTGTTTCGGTTGAGGCTCCGGGACCCTCGTATTAACAAGGCCTGAGGATAAATAAGTGTAACCGGTGTCTAATGAATGTTTTTTCTATTTCACGGGTCATATAAATGATCTGTGGGTTTCTAAAATCAATGTCTTTCCTGTAATCTATTATTCAAAAGGATGACATATCTCCTCTTTCATGCTGTTGTTTCGGTTGAGGCTCCGGGACCCTCGTATTAAAAATGCCTGAGGATAAATAAGTGTAACGGGTGTGTAATCAATGTTTTTTTCTATTTCACGGTTGCAAATAATGATCTGTGGGTTTCTAAAATCAATGCCTTTCCTGTAATCTTTTATTCAAAAGGATGACATATCTCCTCTTTCATGCTGTTGTTTCGGTTGAGGCTCTGGGACCCTCGTATTAAAAAGGCCTGAGGATAAATAAGTGTAACGGGTGTGTAATCAATGTTTTTTTCTATTTCACGGTTGCAAATAATGATCTGTGGGTTTCTAAAATCAATGCCTTTCCTGTAATCTTTTATTCAAAAGGATGACATATCTCCTCTTTCATGCTGTTGTTTCGGTTGAGGCTCCGGGACCCTCGTATTAAAAAGGCCTGAGGATAAATAAGTGTAACGGGTGTGTAATCAATGTTTTTTTCTATTTCACGGTTGCAAATAATGATCTGTGGGTTTCTAAAATCAATGCCTTTCCTGTAATCTTTTATTCAAAAGGATGACATATCTCCTCTTTCATGCTGTTGTTTCGGTTGAGGCTCCAGGACCCTCGTATTAAAAAGGCCTGAGGATAAATAAGTGTAACGGGTGTGTAATCAATGTTTTTTTCTATTTCACGGTTGCAAATAATGATCTGTGGGTTTCTAAAATCAATGCCTTTCCTGTAATCTTTTATTCAAAAGGATGACATATGTCCTCTTTCATGCTGTTGTTTCGGTTGAGGCTCCGGACCCTCGTATTAAAAAGGCCTGAGGATAAATAAGTGTAACGGGTGTGTAATCAATGTTTTTTTCTATTTCACGGTTGCAAATATGATCTGTGGGTTTCTAAAATCAATGCCTTTCCTGTAATCTTTTATTCAAAAGGATGACATATCTCCTCTTTTCATGCTGTTGTTTCGGTTGAGGCTCCGGGACCCTCGTATTAAAAAGGCCTGAGGATAAATAAGTGTAACGGGGTGTGGTAATCAATGTTTTTTTTCTATTTCACGGTTGCAAATAATGATCTGTGGGTTTCTAAAATCAATGCCTTTCCTGTAATCTTTTATTCAAAAGGATGACATATCTCCTCTTTCATGCTGTTGTTTCGGTTGAGGCTCCGGGACCCTCTTATTAAAAATGCCTGAGGATAAATAAGTGTAACGGGTGTCTAATGAATGTTTTTTTCTATTTCACGGGTCATATAAATGATCTCTGGGATTCTAAAATCAATGCCCTTTCATGTATTCTATTATTCAAAAGGATGACAGTACTACCAAAATACAGCCATGAAGGGCCTTAGGAGACTGAGCCAAGGTTGGATTGTAGTATTTGGTTAGGCTAATCATGATGGCCATGTAGACCACCAACACCGAGAGTCATGGAAGTAACAGGATTAGATGAAAGAGCTAAGAATAGTAGAACTGAAACAACATAGTTACCATGGGGTTTAGTGCAAAACCGCTTGGCTTTTTTTGGCTTTGGGTGCGGCTATTCATGCAGGCCATATAGAGCTGCCACCATTCGGTGTCGTATCAGCTATTAAACTAATAAGAACTGTACTACCAAAATACAGCCAATGAAGGGCCTTAGGAAGACTGAGCCAAGGTTGGATTGTGAGTATTTGGTTAGGCTAATCATGATGGCCATGTAGACCACCAACACCGAGAGTCATGGAAGTAACAGGGATGAGATGAAAGAGCTAAGAATAGTAGAACTTGAAACAACAGAGTTAGCCATGGGTGTTAGTGCAAAACCGCTTGGCTTTTTTTGGGGCTTTGAGTGCGGCTATTCATGCAGGCCATACAGAGCTGCCACCATTCGGTGTCGTATCAGCTATTAAACTAATAAGAACAGTACTACCAAAATACAGCTAATGAAGGGCCTTAGGAAGACTGAGCCAAGGTTGGATTGTAGTATTTGGTTAGGCTAATCATGATGGCCATGTAGACCACCACCACCGATAGTCATGGAAGTAACAGGGATGAGATGAAAGAGCTAAGAATAGTAGAACTTGAAACAACAGAGTTAGCCATGGGTGTTAGTGCAAAACCGCTTGGCTTTTTTTTGGCTTTGGGTGCGGCTATTCCTGCAGGCCATGTAGAACTGCCACCATTCAGTGTCGTATCAGCTATTAAACTAATAAGAACAGTACTACCAAAATACAGCCAATGAAGGGCCTTAGGAAGACTGAGCCAAGGTTGGATTGTAGTATTTGGTTAGGCTAATCATGATGGCCATGTAGACCACCAACACCGAGAGTCATGGAAGTAACAGGGATGAGATGAAAGAGCTAAGAATAGTAGAACTTGAAACAACAGAGTTAGCCATGGGTGTTAGTGCAAAACCGCTTGGCTTTTTTTTTGGCTTTGGGTGCAGCTATTCATGCAGGCCATATAGAGCTGCCACCATTCGGTGTCGTATCAGCTATTAAACTAATAAGAACAGTACTACCAAAATACAGCCAATGAAGGGCCTTAGGAAGACTGAGCCAAGGTTGGATTGTAGTATTTGGTTAGGCTAATCATGATGGCCATGTAGACCACCACCACCGAGAGTCATGGAAGTAACAGGGATGAGATGAAAGAGCTAAGAATAGTAGAACTTGAAACAACAGAGTTAGCCATGGGTGTTAGTGCAAAACCGCTTGGCTTTTTTTTGGCTTTGGGTGCGGCTATTCATGCAGGCCATATAGAACTGCCACCATTCGGTGTCGTATCAGCTATTAAACTAATAAGAACAGTACTACCAAAATACAGCCAATGAAGGGCCTTAGGAAGACTGAGCCAAGGTTGGATTGTAGTATTTGGTTAGGCTAATCATGATGGCCATGTAGACCACCAACACCGAGAGTCATGGAAATAACAGGGATGAGATGAAAGAGCTAAGAATAGTAGAACTTGAAACAACATAGTTAGCCATGGGTGTTAGTGCAAAACCGCTTGGATTTTTTTTTTTTTTTTTTTATAATAATTTTTATTGAGGTTGAAGTCACAATACAACACTACTGTGATACATCAAAATATATATGAATACATCAAGATATGCACATTATTAAACACATAAAGTTTTTCTGTTCATCACAGAATTGTCCAATGGAATAGGAAATAACTTAACCTCTCTTTTTCAGTTTTAAAACAGGATGAAATGTAAAAAGTACTGACATATGAAAATGGACATACATACAGTCGACATTATTGAGCACTTTGCTAAAATTGTTTTCTATCATTAAACTTAATAACCTATGCGTCAGCATGCAGAATATCTCTTCTTCTCCATGCTGTCTTTTTTAACTGTACACACTCTGGGTGGCCAGTGCCCTCGCCTATGGGTCCCACAGAGCCAATAACATTTGAGATATACATCTACATAGTTGTACTTATCTGGAAAGACCAGCCTCAGAAAAAAAAAAAAAAAAAAAAAAAAAAAAAGGAAAAGGAAGGGGGGGATGGGGATTTGGGTGAATAAGGAGGGAGGTAGGGAAGGTGTTAGATGGCACATGGGGCCTGCCGTTACTGCTCTCATTAACTACTCAACCTCAGGTCAGTTCAAATGCCTCCACATTTCCCAGATTCCCGAGTGTAGAAAGATCTTAATATGTTGGGTAAAAATCGGACCTTCCATTATCTCCAGATATGACATGGTTTTGACTACCTCTCCCCAAGTAGGTGGTGTATTGCTGTTTCCAAAAGTCTCGCTATAGCTAATTTGGCTGAAATGAGTATATAAAATGGAGAGTAAGGCCTCTGGAGCCGTGGTTGTGTCTATGTTTAAGTGTAATAGTGCTGTGTGCGGGGAGTTTCTTAGGTCTGGGAGCAGGTTTCTACATTTGTGTGAAACCTCTTGCCAGAAAGGAGCCAATTTCGGACATTCCCACCAAATGTGGGCTGGCGAACCCACCATCCCCGCACTGCCTCCAACACATAGGGGAGTTAATCTGAGAGATTTTGGTATAGTCTGAGTGGAGTAAGATGCCACTGCGTACAGACTTTGAGATATAGCTCTAGTAGGGTGACACAATGGAGTGCCTGTTTGGTTAGGGTTATCGCTTGGGCCCAGTCGTCTTGCTCAGTTCGTATGTGAAAGGCTTTTTTCCCAAGCCAATGTGTATGCTGACCTATAGTAAAGGGGGGGATTCATTAGGTCTTTGTAGGACACCGAAAGCGACCTGAGGTATCTTCACACTACTGCTCCATCTTTTTTCCCACATAGTAGGCGCTCTGGGGGGATGATGTAAGAACCCCCAGGATTTTAGTAGGCTTTTAAGCCTCCAGAACTCAAATAGAAGTAGCTGGGGCGGGTTGTAAGTATTGGTAAATTGTGTAGTCGAGAGAAATTGGCCGTTGAGAAACAGATCCGCAATATTTCGAATTCCGTGCTCCTGCCACAGAAGGGGATGAGAATCTTTAAGGGCCGCTAGCAGGCCCGTAAGAGAATGAGCAGGAGAGGGGTGCGGAGCTATCTGAGGCAACGAGCGCAATCTGTCCCAAAGCCGAAGGGCATGAGAGATTATTGTATTCTGTATTTTGTAGGATGACCTAATATGTTAGGTAACCAAATGAGATCACGTAAGGTAAAGAGGACTAGGGAGCATTGCTGTTCTAGCATTTGCCATTTGCTTTTACCATCTGTGATCTTCCATGCCAAGACGTGAGAAAGCCTGGAGGCTTCATGGTAGTGGGTTATATTAGGGGCGCCCGCGCCCCCACATAAGAGCGGTTGTTGGAGTACTCTAATAGCCACCCTAGGGTGTTTATTTTTCCAGATGTACTTATTGCAGATTTGCTGAAATTTGCTGATCAAAGACTTAGGAACAGGGATAGGGAGTGAACGGAATAGATATGTGAGCTTAGGGAGTAGTAGCATCTTGAATGCAGCAATTCGCCCTAACCAAGAGATGCATGGAACACTCCACTTATCAGTACTAGACTGGAACTGCTGAAGAAGAGGGGAGAAGTTAGACTCCACTATAGTGGGGATGCTCCAAGAGAGATAGACTCCAAGATGCTTGATCCTTTGCTGTGACCAAGTAAATGGGTACCGATGTTGGAGTTCTGTTAGCTCAACTCCTGAAACATTAATGGTATAAGCCTCCGTCTTATTGATGTTGAGCTTATAATAGCTAATCTGACCAAACGTGTCCAGCAGCTTAAAAAGAGCAGGGAGGGAACGCAGGGGATCGCTCAGAAAAACAGTTAAGGTTCGTGTCCGCGAATAGGCGGTTTTTTGTAGGGTTACCCTCTAATTCTACCCCCCGAATGTCAGGACAACCCCTGATCGCCTCAGCCAGGGGTTCCATAACAAGGCGAAGAGCAGCGGAGATAGGGGACAACCCTTGGCGCGTCCCATTTGTGATCGTGAAAGTCGGGGGAGCGGAATCCCAGACCTCTAACCGAGGCCGAGGGAGCCGCGTACAGGGCTTTGACACAGGAGCAAAATCCCGGAGGGAAGCCGAACTTGCCAAGGACCTCAAATAGGGTGCGTCCAGTTGACCCTATCAAAAAGCCTTTTCGGCGTCTAAGGCTAGGGTCGTACACGAGAGGTTACGCTTTTTGACTTCAAAGTATATATTGAGGATCCGGCGTGTATTATCTGGTCCTTCCCGGCCTGGGGTGAAGCCTTACCTGGTCGCCGTCCAACAGCGACGAGAGAACTTTGTTTAATCTAAAGGATAGAAGTTTCGCCAGTAACTTCACATCAACATTGATCAATGAAATGGGGCGGAAGTGTTCGCATACGTTAGGGGTTTTACCCGGTTTCGGATGGTCACTATGGGTCGCCTCCAAGAGTTCAGGTTTGGTAGGGAGCCAGATTGTCTAGCAAGTGAGCAAACCCTATTAAGAAGCGGTGATATCTGGAGGCCTGAACGTTTTATAGAACAGAGTTCCAAAACCGTCAGGACCTGGGGCTTTGTGGGATTTTAAGGATTTGATGGCATGTAGGACTTCTTTGATATCGAAAGGAGCATCAAGCAGATCTCTCTGGTCTTCTGTCAGGGCCGGCAAAGAGAGGGTGTCTAGGAAGTTCTGAATGTGCTGTGTGGTCGGGGGCGTGAAGGGTGGAGGAGCTAGCCAAGTTATATAATGCAGAGTAATAAGAAGCGAAGGTTTTTTCCTATGTCCGCTGGGAGCCTGACGGTTCCCTGGGATGTTTTGATATATGGGATACGGGCTTCTGCAGTTCTTTGCTTAAGCTTGTTGGCCAGTAGCCTATCCACTTTGTTTCCCTTGGCGTAAAATGTCTGTTTGAACTTCTGAACTTGAATTTGTTGTCTTTCTAATTCTAGGGCAGCAATTCTTGTCTTAATGGTTTCGATTTGAGTGAGAACTTGCGGGTCTAGCGATGCTACATGTAATGTGGTCAGATTCCTCAAGGAGACATGCAATTGGGCGAGCGAGCTGCTCAGCCGTTTCTTGTGTTCCGCGGTTAGTTTAATGAATACACCTCTACGGAAGGCCTTGAGGGTGCTCCACAGACAAAAGTCACTAACTGCACCATTGTCATTTATATTTAGAAATTCAGTAATCTCTTTCCGGATCAGGTGCAACCTGGTCTGGGTTGGTAAGGAGATGCTCCGGAAGCGTCCAGGAGGATCTAAAGGGTGTGCTGTTAGGGGGTTTTTAGGATAGCTGGACCCGAGGAATGGTCAGACCCATGTGCCACTCAGGCATAAGCACCGATTGGACCAAGTCAAGGAGTCGTGGCTCACAAAAAAGGTAATCAATTCTGGTGTAGGTATTGTGTACTTTAGAGTAATAAGAATAGTCTCTCGAGGAGGGATGGTGGGAACGCCAGATGTCAAATAAATTATGTTGGGCCCGCTTGGATTTTTTTTGGCTTTGGGTGTGGCTAGTCATGCAGGCCATATAGAGCTGCCAACATTCGGTGTTGTATCAGCTATTAAACTAATAAGAACAGTACTACCAAAATACAGCCAATGAAGGGCCTTAGGAAGACTGAGCCAAGGTTGGATTGTAGTATTTGGTTAGGCTAATCATGATGGCCATGTAGACCACCACCACCGAGAGTCCTGGAAGTAACAGGGATGATGAGATGAAAGTGCTAAGAATAGTACTACTTGAAACAACAGAGTTAGCCATGGGTGGTAATCCAAGACCGCTTGGATTTATTTTTGTATTGGGTGCGGCTAATCATGCAGGCCATATAGAGCTGCCACCATTCGGTGTTGTATCAGCTATAAAAATAATAAGAACTGTACTATCAAAATACAGACAATGAAGGGCCTATGAAGACTGAGCAAAGGTTGGATTGTAGTATTTTGTTCGGCTAATCATGATGGCCATGTAGACCACCCGTAACAGGGATGAAAGTGCTAAGAATAGTACTAATTGAAACAACCGAGTTAGCCGTAGGTGTTAGTCTAAGACCACTCGGCTTTTTTTTGGGTTTGGGTGCAGTTAATCATGAAGGCCAGATAGACCTGCCACCATTTGGTGTTGTAACAGGTATGAAACTGCAAAGAACAGTACTACTTAACACAACCTACTTACCATGGGTCCCAGAGCATATGTTTGGTTGTTATATTTTGTAAGGGTAATCATGCAGGCCCATATAGACCTCCACCAATAGGGTGAGTATGAGTAACAGCTATTAAAATGCGAAGGACATTACTAATTAACACAACATAGTTACCATGGGTCGCAGACCAAGAGCAGATGTCTTATTATTATATTTTGTATGGGTAATCATCGAGGCCGTATAGACCTCACCAAATAGGGGGAGTTACAGAGATTAAAGTGCTAAGAATGGTAGTACTTAAAACACAACCTAGTTAAAATAGGTAGCAGACCACATGTCTTATTATTATAATTTTTCAGGGTAATCTGGCAGGCCATATAGAACACCCCCGATAGGGGGGGGGGACAGGGATTAAAGTGCTAAGAAAGTACTAATTAACACAAGCTAGTTGGGTCCAAGAACGCATGTTTGATTATTAGAATTTATTAGGGTAATTATATATCTAACAAATCTATCTATTTCTCTTCTATCGATTCTATCTAACTATCAATCTATGTATATCTATCTATCCTATCTATCAATCTATCTTCTGTCCGGGATGTTTTGAGACTTTGGGAATGTTAGTTGATTTAGACCCATTATGGCTTAAAAGCAGACTCTGCATAAACTATGTAATTTTCCATGGGAGTTTTTGCCAGGGATCCCCCTCCAGCATGCGACAGTCCCAGGTGTTAGTACCCTTGAAACAACTTTTCCATCACTATTGTGGCCAGAAAGAGTCCTTGTAGGTTTTAAAGTTCGCCTGCCTATTGAATTCAATGGCGGTTCGCGGCGTTCGCGAACAATACCGGAAGTTCGAGGTCCGCGGTTCGCGAACAGAAAATTTACATAAATACAGAAAAGAGACCAGTGTGTGTTGCCTAAGAAAGGTGTTAAGGATTCCAGTCCATCTTTTCTGGATTTCCTTTCTATCACATTTCTCTGTCTGCCTGCATTTAAGTCCTCACCTGACTGCAAACAGGTGCTTAGTTATTGCACTTTGTAGCAGCACGTAGCACTCCTGCTAACCTTAGCTACTTTGTATATTTCAAGCTCTCCTTTGTGGATTACAAATTTGTTTATACTTCTGCCACCAGGTATTACCTACCATCTTACCTCTGGAGGATTATCTTACAGTGCACTTTAACAACTCCTGCTACCTCTCTCTGCTACACTAAGGATTTTCTCTCTCTCAAGCTTTGCCGTAATCGGCACATCCGCTGCAGCTGCTTACAAGCCTCAGCCCTTTCCAGTGGGGGCCCGCTTAACCTCTCTAGTGCCCTGTACACATACACTGAGTCGAGATCAGACTCCTACTGTTGCTATTATACATTTGGAAACAACCGTTTACCCTCCTCTCTGACCGGAAGCTTCAGTTTTCACTGCCGCTTGTGCCGCTGTCACCAACTCCTCAGCTCCTCCCATCAGCTGTTAACGGAACTCGGCACTATAGCGGTTATTAGTGAAGGCTGTGACTTTCATATATACTCATTTGCTCTGTCTTAACCTCGTAAAGGGAAACGTTCCACCTAACTCCCTCTGATCAAAGGCTGCCAAACTACTTTTGCCAAGGTCAGAGCCGTAACACATGCTGAGCATTTGTTTCTACAAAAACTGTTTGCTAGACATAAAAGGAGTTATATGGAACTCTGCTTGTACTTTAGAATCTAACTCCTTTTCTGTTAACCTGCTCCCCTGGGACTTCTTATACTGTTTTCATACGGTATTTCAGGTTACAATTCTCCTATTCTGGTATCTGTTTCAGGAATAGAGTGCAATACAGACCTATTTCTCTCCTGTGTAAAATATTATTAACAATATTTCACTTAACCATACAGTCTATGCCAATTAATAGCCTGTGCAACTAAGTGATACATTTACATATTTCTATAAGTCTGCAGCTGAGATCAATACTTCTGCCTTACCAGGTAGCAAACCCTTTAAAAGGGACATAATTGATGAAGACGGTCTTGTACTTCTGTTGTGGGTCAATTTTTTTTTTACAGGTATTTAAAGATGGACACCAAGCTGTATGACACATCATATGCTGTATGTGTAGAATAAGATTTGCAGTAGGGGGTATATGACTGTTAAAAATATTTTTCTGCTGATGTATGGCACAAGTTGCGAGGGCACACAGACTGTGTTATATAGATCTAGACCTTGCGGAAAGTTCTTAAATTATAGAGATACAAATATAAGTGGGTGCAGAACTGATAAGAAGGTGTGCGGCAGCGGTGGGTGGAGCCTACACTTGGAGCGGCAGGACGTGTCTCTGTGAAGCTCCTGCTTATATTTTATTTAAAATCTTCTATCTAGCTAATTATAGAAGAAACTATATAGTACTCTAAACTTTTCTATTTTGGAAGCAAAAATAGTTACTACACTTTGCTGGAGTTTAGGAGCTGATAAACTGACAAGCCTGACCTATGCTCTCCAAGTAAGCAGCGCATAATTTTCTTAACTAGGCATACCTGACTTATGACAAGAGATGCGCAGCTGAGGATCCTGCACATATCCCCCCCCCCCCCCAGGTTTCTGGGTTACAAAGTACACAGATACTTTCTGGCACATCAAAAATTCAAGTCAAGATTACTATTTCTTCTGGGAACCTTAGACAGTGTCCTTACTGAAGCATTGGAAATTACTGCTGTATTTTCCTAAAATGGCGGCACTAGATGCATGGGAACATCACATGCAAGCTATTCTGGACAACTACCTATGTGAATTGACATGGGATCCTGCACAAAATATTGAAACCACTGCTCCGGAGTGCAGCACTGAGGGGAGACTTGAGTTATATAGTCCTCAGAGGAGAGTAGGGGCGACACCGGCACTGGAGATCAGATGATCATAGACGACCATGTCCCACATTGGGGAGTGGGACCGGGCTCTATTATTTGCCATGGGCGGGTGATGAACATCTGGCTTACACTTGCAAAGATGTGACTCTAAATATCGCGGATCAGTCATGGGTAACACTGACCGTGCAGTCTGACAAGGTTCCCGGCCGTTGTTTGGATGCGGTTTATTTAAGCTTCCTTCATAACAGGCAAGAGATCGCAGGATACATGGAGCTTGTGCAGGCCTTCAATTGCGAGATATCACCACTCAAGTATGGCAGTCTACTTCTTCTCCATCTAAATGGTGATACCGGTACAAAGAATTTGGGGTGGACATTCCAACTTGGCGGCAAGTATATACTTAAGTATTCAACCCACAGAAGAAGGAGAAGAGGGATATTGTTATTCAAATCTCATCTTGTTGGTGTGGGTTAGTGACTTATCTGTAATGGACACAACATAGTCGGACTGTGATACTATCATTTATACTGAGTTTATTTCACTGGTTTCATTAGAGGTGTTGTTCACTATGTTGTCACTTTCATTACACTTTTTACACAGTGTTATTTTGTGCAAGTAAAGCTTATTAGTTTATTTTGTTATGTATCTAGTGCTCCTCTCTCCCCTGGGTTATGTGCTAATGTGAGCTAAAAATTAATTATAGGTCACTCAATTGCTATTTGGAAATATAGATGTCACAGAACATAGGTCTGCCAGTATACTTTCCTGTATTACAGTAATTTTAGTTCTTTAAGGATAATGAAAATTTAATAGGGATGCCCTTTAACTTGGATGCTGCTACAAATGCTAGAATCTAATATATAGTCCTTTTCTTGCAAGCGAAATTATATAGTTTGATATTTACAAACCTTGCCTGATATAGTTCTTTAAACTATTTAAATATTACATAGGCTATCCATATTTCAGTAGGTCTACAGCAACTAACACTATACTGTTTCATGAACTAGGATATAGAGGAGGCCTGTGCTTTTCCTTATTTATTTATTTTAGCTTGTTTTTAAGGGTGCAATGCCTTGTCTTATCTATTATGTCTATAGATTTTAAAACTATGTATAGTTCATATTTACATTCAACTTGGCTGATCTGCGCTAATATAATATTGACAAGAATTGTGCTGTCTGCGGCCTAGACTCCATACTGAGCATACATTATAACGCATAAATTTAATTCATGGGCTGATGTCACCTTATTTTGATGGTCCAAGACATAGTCAGACTGTACAGGTTATTTAGTCTGGAAATGAATGAGCACACATACCATAAACTCCTTCACAGTCTTGATTGGTTTACTCACACATATTTAGAGTAGATTAGGATTATATGGGCTAAATACTACAGATGCCCCCCAATAAACACGTATTATTTATGTCCCCCTTCAATAAATAAATAATTGATCCTCTGGGTTTATAATAAGCATAGAGTTAGAAAGAGACTTTTGAAATATTTATATTATGTCTTTTTTTTTGTCTTTTTCTTAGGTATTAATAATAATATGTTTGTAAATTATTCATGTCTAGTGCTGCGGGCCATCCACATATTTCAGTTTTAAAATGTTGTTAGAGAGTCCTACAATAACTTGCTATTCGTTTCCTTCATGATAATTGAGTGACTAACTGTTGCTGAAAGTTTAGCAAAATGAGGTTCCCCTTGAGTTTTATATATTTATATTTTGAGATATATTTAGACCCAAGAGTGGTCTATTATTTTCTACCTTCTGAATATGTTTTATACAGGTGGTCAAAGTCTAAGAGTGACCTAACATAATGCAAAGGGAAGGTAACCCTAAAAGAAAATGTTGAGGTATTATATAATATTTTAGAGGCTTTGACTATTTATTTTACTCGCATGAGAACCTAACTGTGCTTATATAACAATAATGTACTTCACTTTTTCTATACTAAAAAAGAGAGGTTTATTTATAATTGCCTAATTATTACTTGTATGCAGTTAAGAACACACGTCATTTCTATGTTATGAGAATGTACTTATTTTTGTATTGCTTGAGTCATGGCAAATTTCATCTGCTTTGTTATTGTTTCTAAAAAAAGCCTCAACAAAAAAAAAGAAGGTGTGCGGGCAAGTAGGGCATGAAAGCTATGAAAAAAACAGGAGTACATTACAAATAAAATGTGTCATGATCTGTATATATAAAGAATAGAAGGCACTAAGTGAATCACTTGATATACAACCACCACTGAAATACACGATATACATACACACAGCTTATTGTTGATATCACATTTAAGGTGGATATAAGGGGAATATAGTTAAAGAGAGATGCCATGTCAATCTTGGTATTTTAGGACGGTGTAATATAGCCAGATAGCTCACAAGCACACCTAGCCAAAGGGAGTAAGATAATTAAAGAGAATAGCGGTTAGGAGGGATTAATATTAAGAGGGGAAAGGAAAGCGCACTGCACGTTACAATTTTATTTCACACTTGTACGGCTAATGGAAAAATTCATGACAAATAGCAAAACAAGATCCACGGCGATGCCCTTAAAAAAGGATAGAAAGACTAAAGTGGCTCAGGAGGCCTTGCACGAAAACTTGGTAGAAAGCAGTATATCAGCAGACACACAAACAATGATGAATCAGCTAGCAGAAATGATTATGCCACAATTTGACTCAATTAAGAAAGAAATAGTAGAACTGACAACAGAGGTCAGGCAGTTTTCTAAACGTATATCTGAAATAGAAACTAGGGTCTTTGATTTTGAGGACACAAGTAGCACGCAGGAGGCAATAAATAAAAAATCTTTAGAGGTGATAACTGCATTACAGGCAAAAATTGCAGACTTGGAAGATAGATCACGACGCAATAATATCCGTATAATAGGTTTGCCAGGATCTAGTGACATTTGCGTCAAGTACTTATCACACCTATTGGGGATGCAGTTACAATGGTGGGAAATTACAAGTAGAATGGGCACATAGAACCGGGACTATTAAAAGATTCCCAGATGGGAATAAACAAGCCCAGAATGGTTATGGTAAAATACCTCAGTTTTCAGGAAAAATATTTAGCTCATGAGGGCATATAGGAAATGTAACCCCCTAATTATAGGAGCAAAACAGATATATATATTTCAAGACTACTCAGTGGAAACGGCAACTAAAAGAAAAAGTATGACGCCCTTTTATACAACCCTTATTAAACATAATTTCAAAGCCAGCCTAAGATACCCACAGCCAAGTAAATGATAAAAGATAGTGAGGATTAATTGTGTGTAAACTCTATGGAAGATGCAAAAACATTTATTAGGGGAAAGAACATAAGCTTATAGAGACTAGATTTGCAGTAACAATATTTGATAAGACCGGGTTTATGACGAAGAATTTAGGGTATAAAATGAAACAGAACAACCAAGTACTTAAAGGAAATAGCAGTATGATTGGTAGTGAGCTGTTAGTAACAAATAAATATGTGGTGGAGACCAGAGGAAGAACAGTCCTCGGCACTCCATGGTTTTATTCAATATATAATAAAGACTTATTTTTAAACTTCTCCTCTTTTTTTTCTTCTCTTTCTCCTCCTCCTCCCTGGCCCCCTCTCCTCCCCTCCCCTACACCGTGCAGGATATGATGGGTTTAATTGTTAAAGGGCGGCAAAACTTAATTTAGTCTCATGGAATGTGGGTGGGGTCACATCCCCAAGCAAAAGGAAAAATATTCTTAAACTTCTAAAGAAGCAAAAACCAGACATTATATTCTTACAAGAATTACATTAAAAGAGGGCGAAATCGACAAGCTAAAGGTAAACTGGATAAAGGAAGTTATTGCGACACCCTGTCATAAACTAAGTCGTGGAGTAGCCATTATTATTTAACAAAATCTTGGAGTATGAGATAATAAACAAGGAGTTGGACCAGCGGGGCTTATATGATTATGCAAGTTAGGATAGGGAAGACCCAAATGGTCATTTTGTAATATATATGGCCCTAATAAAATTGGGAAGGACTTTTGGAAATAAAGTGAAAAAAAAAACTGATTACCTTATATAGGACAGAACTTGATAATTACTGGTGATTTTAACATGACTTTGGATCCAAAGTTGGATAGATTTGGACAAAGGAATAAGCAAGTGTACACACAAGAAGCTAAATTGTTTAGAGATTTTAATAAGGTGCTACAAGTGAAAGATATATGGAGGCTACAGCAACCCAGATGAACGTAACTTTTCCATGTGAATCCAGAGCCCACAAAAAATGTTCGCGTATAGATTTGTTTCTAATAGAAAGCGTGCTGTTGAACTTTAATTTAGAGCCCAGATGAATGAGATTTTACTCTCAGATCATGCGATAGTGCACTTGCAACTCTTATTAAGGAAGGAAGTAGCCAAAAATAACTTTTGGTTCCCTAGCTACATGAGTAACAAAAGTAGATTTTGCAACTGGCTGGCCAACACCTGGAAAGAAGTATGTGCGCGAGCAAATCACGAGTATATAGACAAGACAGAGATTTACTGGGAGGCAGGCAAAGTGGTACTTAGAGGAGAGATTCCTTGCATATATGTGTAGATTTAAAAAAAAGAACCGCGCAAGGGAAACACAATGAGCAAACCAGTTAAAGAATGCATATAGCAGATACAGTTGCAAGAAAAAGTATGTGAATCCTTTGGAATGATATGGATTCTGCACAAATTGGTCATAAATGTGATCTGATCATCATCTAAGTCACAACAATAGACAATCACAGTCTGCATTAAACTAATAACACACAAAGAATGAAATGTTTGCCATGTTTTTATTGAACACACCATGTAAACATTCACAGTGCAGGTGGGGAAAAAGTATGTGAACCCTTGGATTTAATAACTGGTTGAACCTCCTTTGGCAGCAATCATTTCAACCAAACGTTTCCTGTAGTTGCAGATCAGACGTGCTTCCAACGGTCAGGGAGTAATTCTTGACCATTACTCTTTACAGAACTGTTTCAGTTCAGCAATATTCTTGGGATGTCTAGTGTGAATCGCTTTCTTGAGGTCATGCCACAGCATCTCAATCGGGTTGAGGTCAGGACTCTGACTGGGCCACTTCAGAAGGAGTATTTTCTTCTGTTTAAGCCATTCTGTTGTTGATTTACTTCTATGCTTTGGGTCATTGTCCTGTTGCAACACCCATCTTCTGTTGAGTTTCAGCTGGTAGACAGATGGCCTTAAGTTCTCCTGCAAAATGTCTTGATAAACTTGGGAATTAATTTTTCCTTCGATGATAGCAATCTGTCCAGGCCCTGACGCAGCAAAGCAGCCCCAAACCATGATGCCCCCACCACCATACTTCACAGTTGGGATGAGGTTTGATGTTGGTGTGCTGTGCCTCTTTTTCGCCACACATAGTGTTGTGTGTTTCTTCCAAACAACTCAACTTTGTTTTCATCTGTCCACAGAATATTTTGCCAGTACTGCTGTGGAACATCCAGGTGCTCTTGTGCAAACTGTAAACGTGCAGGTATCCTCCCATGAAATCCATTCTTGTTTAGTGTTTTACGTATTGTAGATTCGCTAACAGAGATGTTAGCATTTGCCAGTGACTTTTGTAAGTCTTTAGCTGACACTCTAGGATTCTTCTTCACCTCATTGAGCAGTCTGGCGCTGTGCTCTTGCAGTCATCTTTACAGGATGCCACTTCTAGGGAGAGTAGCAAGCAGTGCTGAACTTTCTCCATTTATAGACAATTTGTCTTACCGTGGACTGATGAACAGCAAGGCTTTTGGAGATACTTTTATAACCCTTTCCAGCTTTATGCAAGTCAACAATTCTTAATCGTAGGTCTTCTGAGAGCTCTTTTGTGCAAGGCATCATTCACATCAGGCAATGCTTCTTGTTAAAAGCAAACCCAGAACTGGTGTGTGTTTTTTATAGGGCAGGGCAGCTGTAACCAACACCTCCAATCTCATCTCATTGATTGGACTCCAGTTGGCTGACATCTCACTCCAATTAGCTCTTGGAGATGTCATCAGTCTAGGGGTTCACATACTTTTTCCACCTGCACTGTGAATGTTTACATGGTGTGTTCAATAAAAAATGGCAACATTTCATTCTTTGTGTGTTATTAGTTTAAGCAGACTGTGATTGTCTATTGTTGTGACTTAGATGATGATCAGATCACATTTTATGACCAATTTGTGCAGAAATCCATATCATTCCAAGGGTTCACATACTTTTTCTTGCAACTGTATTTGAACAACCCACACGCAGAGGACATGGGGGAAATATACACAGGCGAAGTCAGAGAGAGAAATTTTCCTGAAAGGGAAATGGGCACTCAAAGATAGCAAATCTAGAGCATTTTTTCAGGGATTCCAAGGGATTTCTGCAAATATCTATCAAAGCTTGTTAGAGGTAAAAAGGAATCAGAATTTAATTGCTAATGTAATGGAAGAAAACATAAACTATACGCAGGTTTCGGAAATAAGACAGGCCTTCTTTAGATATTACCAGAAGTTATATATGGCAGATTTAATAGATGAAGGGGAGAAAGAGAGATTTTGGCAGAAAATTTCAGTAGAGGCACTACAAGTAATTAATCAAGACGTCACCCAGGCAGAGGTTATGACGGTTATTAAAAAGATAAAAAAAATAACAAAGCAACAGGACCAGATTGACTGCCTACAGAATTTTATAAAATTATGAAACAGGAAGTGTCTGAGACATTAGTAAAAACTTTTAATGACTACTACGTGAAGAACAATATGTGCTTGCGGTACTTCACGAGATTCTACAATTACCTTAATTTATAAGAAAGGTAAAAAGCGAGATGAAATGGGGCTCATATAGGCCTCTATCGCTTTAAATGTAGATTACAAGATATTAACAGCAGTCATAGCAGAGAGACTAAAAACAGTGATGGGGGAAATTATCCATAAAGACCAGGCTAGATTCATGCCAGGAAGAAATGTGGTGAGAAATGTTAGACGGGTTCTGGTAACACTGGATTTTTACTACAATAGAAACAGGAAAGAGTACAAGGACAACAGGGGTGATATGGCGTTACTCGCTATAGATGCAGAGAAGGCGTTTGATTCTATCAATTGGGACCATTTATTTACAACAATAGAGAGGTTTGGGATTAAGGGCAATATCTTGAATATGATTAAATTTTTATATAATAAGCTGAGATCCCAAATTTTAATAAATAATGAACTCTCACAATATATAACACTGCATAAGGGGACAAGGCAAGGATGCCCGCTATCACCCCTGTTGTTCAATATGTCTTTTGAACCCCTTGCAATCTATTAAAGGCAAGAATTAGAAGGCATCAAATTGGGTAAACAGAAAATAGTTATTTCATTATATGCTGATGATATAATCTAGTTTCTATATAACACCCCCTAAAAGCATCCCGCAAAGTTAGAAATGATCATAACTATAAGTAAGTATATAGTAATGAATATGCAAAAATCAGAAATTCTCTGTATCGATAAAAAAAATAGTAGCTTCAGAGTGCATGGGTTTCAAGAAGTGCAAACATATAAAATATTTAGGTCTCAACTTGAGTAAAAACCCTGCGAATGGTACTAGCTCAATTATAAAGAGGAATTTGATAATTTACCAGCCATCCTAGAAAGATGGAAAATATATAATCTATCACTGACGACTAAGATAACAAGAGTGTTTATATAATATAAAAACATTTGCAGAGATCGCGAGTAAATTTAATTTGCCAGCAAAAAAAATTTATGCCTACCTTCAGATTAGGAGCTATATCAGACAAAAAGAACATTTATATGGGAGTGACTGGAATATGCAGGAAATTGAAGCAGGCATCAAACTCTACAAAGCAGGATTAAGATTGATTGCAATCTGGTATAACTTAGTATTGGACAAGTCAGGGGTTAATCATTTAGGTAAGCTTAAAGGATACTTAAATACATTTTTTCCCCAGGTACAGACTCAGGATATACAAAGTGCTTAAGAAACATTGAAGCAACCACAGTTATCTGTAGTTGGAAGGAATCACAGGTTAAACTATTAAATAATTTTTATTTAACTCCTGATAGAATAAATAAGTGGACAACAGCAGGGCAACAATGCAATTGCTATAGATGTAAGGCAGAGAGTGCTGATATTATGCACTGTCTGTGGAACTGTCCAAAAATCAAAAAATATTGGGGGAAAGTGAACTATTGGCTGAATAAGTTTGTATGTGCTAGGTTCTCTCTTTCTCCAATACATATCTTTCTTCTCTATGACGATTGCGAGTATAAAGGCGACAAACTCTTGATAAATATTACCATTATGGCAGCATGAAATTGAATATTTAAAAACTGGAAATCGGTGGAGGCCCCTATTCTTACAGAACTAATAAACACAATGGAAACACAAATGTCCATTGAGCTACTGGATATCAAACCTATGACAGAAAAGAGATTAAAGTCCCTTTTCTCTAAATGGTTGAATATAATAAAGGAATAGCCCTTGACAGTTCAGATTCAATTAGTGTACCCCCTACGGAACGCTCCAGAGTTTATACTTCTTATATTAAAAAATATTCTCCCACAACAATGGATGATAAGCAGATAGGCACCCTTTATATGGTGCAGGGCAAGATAGGATAGGTGGAGGGGACAGGGGGGGTGCAATGTTTTTTTTTTTTTCTCTTCTTTTTTCTCTGCTTTTTCTTTTTGTTTTGTCTTGTTTTGTTTTTGATACATGTATTGTGAAGATGAGAAGTAACCGGTAATATATATGAAGATTTAAATACATTTAAGTGCGCAAAATCAAAATAAGTGATTTTGAAGTTTAAACATTTAAGTGAGGTTGCTTGGAGGCATATAGAAACATTACTGCAGTGATATCTGAAGGCTGGTGGAGCTGTGCCCCCAAGTGAAAGTATATTATTTATTCTTGGTACATGTATTTATCGATTAATATTAAGTTAAAGTGATTTAAGATAACGGAAACTAATAATGTTAAAATGCTTCTAAGAATTTTATTGTATGTATTACGACTGAGATAGTTAAGAAACAATATTATACTTAGTCACTTTGTTTTGTATTTATGAATTTGTACCTTTCTATTGATGCGTAAGATGTAAGATATCTAGAAAGCATATTTTTGTGTTACTGTTTATTAAAAAAAAATTTGAGTCGCGTTTACTTTCAAGTTGTAAAAAAATTGCTACATCCGACACACGCCAACAGCCGTAATAAACTCAATATCACTTTTGAATAACTGTTAGCGTTCCACTCGTAATCTTGTCCAAATTTTATAAATAAAAGTACTATCAAAATAAAGTTATGATTAAGGATTTACTTTCAAATACTATAAACTTTCCCTTCACTTTAATAAACTAAAATATAGTATTTTCTAGGTTCTGTAATATATATAATTATAAGAATTGTATTTTTTTTCCAGCTTCAGGTGGCCATTGGGCCTAGCATACAATTTAGTATTAAATATGTAAAGACTACTGTGCTGTTTTCTATTTTAAAAAACATGAAACTGGACTAATTAGAAATGTTTGCTTTACATTACACAGGGGATTCAGCAATGTGAATACAAATATTTTTTATTTTTTTTATCCTGCCAGTCTTTTTTTCACAGTTAACTGTTCGACTTTTGGGATTTATTAAGCATTTAGAAGTAAACATTACACTTAGAGGACGGTAATTACCAAACATGACTAAATGAAACCTAATTAAAACCTTTCATTAATAAGCTCTAAAATTAACGTCAGGCATTTTATACTTTATAATGAGTCATATACTGTATATATATATATATATATATATATATATATATATAAACACACAAACATAAGGGCTAGATTACAAGTGGCGTGCTAACTTTTGGCGCAAGTGATATTGTTTTTTTCTGCTTTTTTCGTGCGTCAGAAATAGTGCTTGTATTACACGTTGAAAATAAACGCAATTGCGGGAGCACAATCGCATTTTACACTGGTCTGGTTAGCACAACTGAAGACTTCGCGCAGAGGGTAGTTTGTTAAAGAAAAGTTACACTAAACACAACATAAATGTATTAAAAATTACAGGCACACTCATAAAAATACTATCTGGTAAAAATTAGTCACATAAATATTAATAAAAAAGTTATATGGGTTTTAAATGAATATTGATTGCAAAGGGCTATATTATATATATTCATACTCATACATATACATGTTGAAATATGTGTATGTATGCATATATATATATATATATATATATAAAGTGTTTATATATGTATGTACATATGCCTTTATGTGTTTTACTGTACATATGCTGTAAATATTTCACATTCCAATGTTCTTAACTTACAGGAATATGTTGTTTTTATTGTAATATATATATATATATATATATATATATATATATATATATATATATATATATACTGTATATATATATCTGTATTTACCTATACCTGTATATCTATTCCTATAGATATATAGGTATAGATATCTATCTTACATTAACATAGTCAGATATATATATATATATATATATATATATAATAAAAATGTAAAAAAATTCTGTGTGAAGAACATAGGACTGTAAAATATGTGTAGCTCACTTCATGTTTTGTCGGTTTAGCGAACATAAAAATTTGCTAATCTCAAAACGCATTTTTGAAATATTGAATATAGAATATTAGAAAATATTAATAATTATTATTTTTAAAATATTATACATACTGTAATTGGAAATAATCAATAAAATATATGTATTATTTATTAGTATATATAATCATTTTTAAC
This sequence comes from Bombina bombina, assembly GCF_027579735.1. NCBI lineage: Eukaryota > Metazoa > Chordata > Amphibia > Anura > Bombinatoridae > Bombina > Bombina bombina. The sequence continues at coordinate 133,530,409 of NC_069506.1, forward strand.
TATTATTATTTTTTTTAATATTGTATATTCAATATTTCAAAAACGCTCTTTGAGATTAGCAATTCTTCATGTGCGCTAACCCAATATATTTTTATATATGTCTGATAATGCTAATGTAAAATAGATATCTATACCTATATATCGATAAGAATAGATATGCAGGTAGAGGTATATATATATATATATATAAATGAAAATATAAATAAATAAATATATATATATATATATATAGAAATATGTATTTACAATAAAAATAACTTACACCTAGATTACGAGTTTTGCGTTAGAGGCTATGCGGTGCTAATGAGCAGTTTTCTCTCACCGCTGACTTACCTACAGCGCTGGTATTACGAGTTTTCAGAAACTCGTCGTTAAAAGACAAGAAGTGAGCATAGAGCAAAATTTTGCACATTACCGCACTCCAATACCAGCGATGCTTAAGTCAGCAGTGAGCTGGTCGTACGTGCTTGTGCACGATTTCCCCATAGGAATCAACGGGGATAGCCGGCTGAGAAAAAGTCTAACACTTGCAAAAAAGCAGCGTAAAGATCCATTGATTCCTATGGGGAAATAAAAGTTATGTCTAAACCTAACACCCTAACATAAACCCCAAGCCTAAACACCCCTAATCTTACACTTATTAACCCCTAATCTGCTGCCCCCAACATTGCAAACACCTACATTATATTATTAACCCCTAATCTGCCGCTCTGGACACCGCCACCACCTACATTATAGTTATGAACCCCTAATCTGCTGCCCCCAACACCGCCGCCACCTAAATTATATTTATTAACCCCTAATCTGCCGCTCCCAATGTCGCCGCCACCTACCTACGCATTTTTACCCCTAATCTGCCACCCCCAACGTCGCCGCCACTATAATAAACATATTAACCCCTAAACCGCCGCACTCCCGCCTCGCAAACATTAGTTAAATATTATTAACCCCTAATCTGCCGGCCCTAACATCACCGCCACCTACCTACATTTATTAACCCCTAATCAGCCGCCCCCAACGTCGCCGCCACTATATTAAAGTTATTAAACCCTAAACCAAAGTCTAACCCTAAACCTAACACCCACTAACTTAAATATAATTTAAATAAATCTAAATAAATATTCCTATCATTAACTAAATTATTCCTATTTAAAACTAAATACTTACCTATAAAATAAACCCTAAGCTAGCTACAATATAACTAATAGTTACATTGTAGCTATCTTAGGATTTATTTTTATTTTACAGGCAAGTTTGTATTTATTTTAACTAGGTACAATAGTTATTAAATAGTTATTAACTATTTAATAACTACCTAGCTAAAATAAAGACAAATTTACCTGTAAAATAAAACCTAACCTAAGTTACACTAACACCTAACACTACAATATAATTAAATACATTAACTAAATTAAATACAATTACCTAAATTAAATTACATTAGCTAAAGTACAAGAAAAACAAAACACTAAATTACAGAAAATAATAAACAAATTACAGATATTTAAACTAATTACACCTAATCTAATAGCCCTATTAAAATAAAAAGCCCCCCAAAATAAAAAAACCCTAGCCTAAACTAAACTATCAATAGCCCTTAAAAGGGCCTTTTGCGGGGCATTGCCCCAAAGTAATCAGCTCTTTTACCTGTAAAAAAAAATACAAACAACCCCCCCAACAGTAAAACCCACCACTCACACAACCAACCCCCCAAATAAAATACTACCTAAAAAAAACTAAGCTCTCCATTGCCCTGAAAAGGGCATTTGGATGGGCATTGCCCTTAAAAGGGCAGTTAGCTCTTTTGCTGCCCAAAGTCCCTAACCTAAAAATAAAACCCACCCAATACACCCTTGAAAAAATACTAACCCCTTGAAGATCGACTTACCGGGAGACGTCTTCATCCAAGCCGGGCTGAAGTCCTCAACGAAGCCGGGAGAAGTCTTCATCCAAGCCGGGCGAAGTGGTCCTCCAGACGGGCAGAAGTCTTCATCCAGACGGCATCTTCTATCTTCATCCATCCGGCGCGGAGCGGGTCCATCTTCAAGATATCCAACGCGGAGCATCCTCTTCATCCGGAGTTTACTTACTGAATGAAGGTACCTTAAGTGACGTCATCCAAGATGGCGTCCCTTAGATTCCGATTGGCTGATAGAATTCTATCAGCCAATCGGAATTAAGGTAGAAAAAATCCTATTGGCTGATGCAATCAGCCAATAGGATTGAAGTTCAATCCTATTGGCTGATCCAATCAGCCAATAGGATTGAGGTTGCATTCTATTGGCTGATTGGAACATCCAATAGAATGCGAGCTCAATCCTATTGGCTGATTGCATCAGCCAATAGGATTTTTTCTACCTTAATTCCGACTGGCTGATAGAATTCTATCAGCCAAACGGAATCTAAGGGATGCCATCTTGGATGACGTCACTTAAAGGTACCTTCATTCAGTAAGAAGACTCCGGATGAAGAGGATGCTCTGCGTCGGATGTCTTTAAGATGGACCTGCTCAGCGCCGGATGGATGAAGATAAAAGATGCCGTCTGGATGAAGACTTCTGCCCGTCTGGAGGACCACTTCGCCCGGCTTGGATGAAGACTTCTCCTGGCTTTGTTGAGGACTTTGGCCCGGCTCGGATGAAGACGTCTCCCGGTAAGTCGATCTTCAGGGGGTTAGTGTTAGGTTTTTTTAAGGGTGTATTGGGTGTGTTTTATTTTTAGGTTAGGAACTTTGGGCGGCAAAACAGGCTAACTGCCCTTTTAAGGGCAATGCCCATCCAAATGCCCTTTTCAGGGCAATGGGGAGCTTAGGTTTTTTTAGATAGTATTTTATTTGGGGTGTTGGTTGTGTGGGTGGTGGGTTTTACTGTTGGGGGGGGTTGTTTGTATTTTTTTACAGGTAAAAGAGCTGATTACTTTGGGGCAATGCCCTGCAAAAGGCCCTTTTAAGGGCTATTGGTAGTTTAGTTTAGGCTAGGGTTTTTTTTTTATTTTGGGGGGCTTTTTTATTTTTATAGGGCTATTAGATTAGGTGTAATTAGTTTAAATATCTGTAATTTGTTTATTATTTTCTGTAATTTAGTGGGGGGGGGGTTGTACTTTAGCTAATTTAATTTAATTCAGGTAATTGTATTTAATTTAGTTAATTTATTTAATTATATTGTAGTGTTAGGTGTTAGTGTAACTTAGGTTAGGTTTTATTTTACAGGTAAATTTGTCTTTATTTTAACTAGGTAGTTATTAAATAGTTAATAACTATTTAATAACTATTCTACCTAGTTAAAATAAATACAAACTTGCCTGTAAAATAAAAATAAACCTTAAGCTAGCTACAATGTAACTATTAGTTATATTGTAGCTAGTTTAGGGTTTATTTTATAGGTAAGTATTAAGTTTTAAATAGGAATAATTTAGTTAATGATAGGAATATTTATTTAGATTTATTTAAATTATATTTAAGTTAGTGGGTGTTAGGTTTAGGGTTAGACTTAGGTTTAGGGGTTAATAACTTTAATATAGTGGTGGCGACGTTGGGGGCGGCAGATTAGGGGTTAATAAATGTAGGTAGGTGGCGGCGATGTTAGGGCCGGCAGATTAGGGGTTAATAATATTTAACTAATGTTTGCGAGGCGGGAGTGCGGCGGTTTAGGGGTTAATATGTTTATTATAGTGACGGCGACGTTGGGGGCGGCTGATTAGGGGTTAAAAAGTGTATGTAGGTTGCGGCGACATTGGGGGCGGCAGATTAGGGGTTAATAAATATAATGTAGGTGGCGGCGGTGTTGGGGGCAGCAGATTAGGGGTTCATAACTATAATGTAGGTGGCGGCAGTGTCCGGAGCGACAGATTAGGGGTTAAAAATTTTATTTTAGTGTTTGAAATGCAGGAGGGCCTCGGTTTAGGGGTTAATAGGTAGTTTATGGGTGTTACTGTACTTTTTAGCACTTTAGTTATGAGCTTTATTTTATGGCGTTGTACCATAAAACTCTTAACTACTGACTTTTAAATGCGTTAGGACTCTTGACAGGGTAGGGTGTACCGCTCACTTTTTGGCCTCCCAGGACAGACTCGTAATACCGGCGCTATGGAAGTCCCATAGAAAAAAGACTTTACAAAGTTTACGTAAGTCGTTTTGCGGTAAGGCCAAAGAAGTGTGCGGTGACCCTAAACCTTCAATACCAGCGGGCGTAAAAAAGCAGCGTTAGGACCTCTTAACGCTGCTTTTTTACCCTAACGCACAACTCGTAATCTAGCTGATAGTTCTGTAAGTTAAGAACATTGGAATGTTTAAATGTTAACACGGTCGCCACATTGCAAAGTCTGGAAGATAACGCGACGGGTTTTGCTTGCAATCTGACACGCAAAAACATAATTTATGTAAGAACTTACCTGATAAATTCATTTCTTTCATATTGGCAAGAGTCCATGAGCTAGTGACTTATGGGATATACAATCCTACCAGGAGGGGCAAAGTTTCACAAACCTCAAAATGCCTATAAATACACCCCTCACCACACCCACAATTCAGTTTAACGAATAGCCAAGCAGTGGGGTGATATAGAAAGGAGTAAAAAGCATAAAAAAAAGGGATTTGGAAATAATTGTGCTTTATACAAAAAAATCATAACTACCATAAAAAGGGTGGGTCTCATGGACTCTTGCCAATATGAAAGAAATGAATTTATCAGGGAAGTTCTTACATAAATTATGTTTTCTTTCATGTAATTGGCAAGAGTCCATGAGCTAGTGACGTATGGTATAGTAATACCCAAGATGTGGAACTCCACAGAAGAGTCACTAGAGAGGGAGGGATACAAATAATAACAGCCATTTTCCGCTGAAAAAATTAATCCACAACCCAAATTATAAGTTTATTCTTATAAATGAAAAGAAAAACTTAAACATAAGCAGAGGAATACAAACAAATAAATAAGCTGCGCACAGACACGTACACATGATATAAATACTTTTTCAAATTTTCACACTGTGTTCTGTTCTGAATTTGTACAATCCTAAATTATTGTCATAGATTATATTAAGTGTCAGTATTTACTTCCAATGTTAGTTATGTTATTAATAACATAAAACGATGGTACCAAAAAGATATTAATAAAAATAGTACTACCAGGGACTTCCGGTGTGTGGCGTTCTAAGATGGCCACTGATTCCTGAGGCTCAGCACAGCTTGCGGGAAAAAGTGTCTATATATCTCGCCATCCTACTATTCCTTGGCAATATCTGTGCCCGGGAACTCTCCTGGATCAAAGCAAAACACCCCTTGGCCGCCGAGAAGTAATTAAAATTGTCAAAGCCTTCTGGCACTGTGGCACATCTCCTGCTGCCACGTTGTATATAGTTATACAAGTTAACTGGCGCTTCCTCCTGACCTGCTACAATGGATATACCAAGCACTAAAGGTCTATGTATGGATAACTATATTCTAGCTGAAATAAGGGACATATTCTTGCCTAGGCTAGATCAACTCCTTTCTTCCTGCACAGAGATAAGCGCAATATTGAAGCTAGCAGAGCAACCTCTCCGATCGCAGAAATCTATCTCCAGTCCACGTGGCCTTGCTCTAAATAGTACATTGTACTTACAGGAAGATAACGGCTCCACTGATCCAGGTCCCTTAGCGGCGAGAGGGGTAACATCGATGTGGCTGACTAGAAAAATACCCTCCTGCTCATGCATGTCAGAGTCTACCAGGGATATACCTTCAGAAACCCCTAAACCAGATGCGGACCTTGTAACAATTGAGGAGAAGACTGCCTACCATACCTCTAGTCTCATGAAAACTGCAAGGGCATTTCTCGGCTTGCAATCTCTGCCTTACTTTACATATGGGGACCGGCAGGATCATTGTGCAACGGGTGTGTTAGCTTCTGATCTTTCTGGCTTGCAGTGCTACTTGCTAGGTTTGTCAGTGCCTGTATCCCACTTTGCATACTGGAAGGATGTTGTGATGGATTTTTCATACACATGGTGCCTATGCAGCAACTGCGGGGGTCGGCAAGAGTGCACTTCAGTTTTCCCCCTCTGGCAAAAAAGCTGCTTTGTACATCAGCGGGATTTGTGTTTTCGGAGGGGCATCGGTTAAGTGACAGTGATCTAACTGAGCCGGTCACCCTTTTTTCAACTACTGGTACTCATCTCGGTGGAAATCCGGTTTTATGCACTAAGTAATGTCATCCCTTATATTGTGGACAATTTTAACTCAGATTAACTGTCATGTATTTGCAATTAATCTCCTTTTCACATACACTTTGTTTATTGGGTTACAGGTTCTGTGTCTATAAGCACATGCTCTCAAGCAGTGAGATATCAGTGTTTGCCTGTATTTAATTAGTTTTGTTGCTGTATTGTTTTCTATATAAGGAAATCTTGCTCCCTACAACACAGCCTGAACTCGCTTTCCTTCGGTTAGCTGAGTATACACTTTAAATTTCACTTTGCCTAGTCAATATATTTATTTTAATTTTAGATGTGACTACTTAAGGATCTGCTCAAAGCTCTATCTTTGGATATACTGGGGGACATAATAGGCTACTAGTTTAACAACCTATGACTTATTAGTTAAGTAGAATCCACTTACTTTGGCTGAGTCTTGAGCAAGGCAGGTAAGTGGTAGAGGCTCTAAGAACCTAACCCAGGAAATTTTTCACAAATTTCCTAAAATTCAAAGATATATGCATTCCATATCTGTATTAATAATTGATACTGTCGATTTCTGGCTGCTATCATACCTTACCATTACATAACACATTTTGTGTCCTGACTCCCCAAGCCCTATTGGATACTCCATGCCCATTGTGTGTTAGCCGCTTGGTGCTAGACCTTATAAAGAAACCCTGTTTGACCTAGTATCATTTGGCTGAGCACCATAAATATCTTGATGACCCTAAGGCATTGTTTGTTCTCCCATCTCCTTATTTGTATCTATGTCAATAGCCTAAGCCCACTTTATATTTACTATTTTATACTTAAACCCTGGATAACTGATATACTGACCATAAGTGTATCCTTTACTGGATTCCATGTAGATCTCAGAGAGTATATGCAGTGCTTTGGTTACACAAGAGGGGAAAAAAAGACCTCTCCAATCCTACACACTTAATGTACCAAGTATTGTCAAGTCACGTATTTCACCTTGGTCTTATTGCTCAAATAGTATTAATTGTTTAAATAGAACGTAGGGAACTTCCCTGTTTTAACTTAAGGGACTTCATGTTACCCCATTTGTCACACTAATATCTCTTTATGCTAACTCAACATCCCTGTATATACAAAAAGCCAGATTAAATAATCAAATTTATGCCTGCTATTAGAGTTAAACTTCAATAATTGAAATGGATTCCTTGTTACTATGGCGGAGTCTTGCATAAGGCAAATAATCTGCAGATGCCGTAACTAATAACGCAACTTAGACAATTTTTCACAGATTATTGAGAGTGCATAGATATACACCTTACACTATTACCATTTTTAATAGATACTGTCTATCTTTGAAAGTTATTATTTCTCGCTATTACTCACCATATGTGTATCAACCTCTTATACCCTACTGTAAATTGTGCCCCTTATATATCAACCCTGTATCACTTTATAATGAGGGATCTAGCTCGTAGTCAATATCTTAAGATATTGGGTTTATGCTTCTTACACACAGGTACACTGACATTGGGCAGTCAAGCTTTAATTGGATAACCAGAATTCTTAATGTCTAATATAGGGGGTTGCCTTTTGGCTTTATTTGGTCAAGAACTCATAGTAAGCATCTCCTATATAGTATTGTAGATACTCCTTCTAATGGTAGATTCTTATTTTTGTATAGTATGAGGCTCATATCTTTAATAACTTATATCCTTTTCTGGCCACTCATAAAAGTTTCAAAAGCGGGACCCGACGAAAAGAGGCTATATACCTTAATTGGTCTAGTTTGTATTTGATAGTGTCACAACATTGTTGTCTTATTTTTGATAGCCTCGGAACCTCAGTATTGTTAGGCTAAGGAAATCTTAAGAGCTATAACTGTTAAGGTTAGGTTTATAGTTCTGGGTTTGTTTGTTTTTTTTTTTGTTTGTTTTTTTTAATTTTTGTTATTTGCTTGGTTGTCTTGTCTTAATTATAAAAACCCAACAATGAGGTTACATAAAATGTGTATGGAATAATTCCCTTTTAACCTAAAGGGAGAGAGGTGGGAAAGAACTGGAGGTGATAATCAGGTTAGCAACCTAGGATTAGTCAATGTACCCTTTTAAGGAAACCCCGGGTGGTGATTGGGTTAGCCTTTGATAAAGCATATGCGAAACGCGCGTTAGGCCGTTCGCACTGTTGCTCTCTTGAAATTAGTTTTAATTATAGTAAATGGGGTATAACTTCATTTTGAAACTTTAAAAACTATTGGTAATTTGTTGGCCCATACTTTGGGCACCTACTTAGGTGAATATGTGCAGCTGAGTTGGCGATAACGGGAGTGTGGAGACAGATAATGTTTGAATCATTAACTACAGGCAATAGACATATATACTGTAATAGTAACGTCTCCTACACCTAACCTCTGAGCCCGCTGCGGTTCCACTTATATAGAATTTATAGCGGAGCTTTAGTTATTTCCCCTGACTAGATATTTTTACTTAATTTTGTGGTTTATAGGAGGTTACTCCTGTACTAGAGAGCATACAGTGCTATCTTCTTTTATACTTTTTTCTTCTCACAGTAGTTTTCTTTTTGATTAAAACACTACTTGATGATACAATTTTAATAAAAGTGGCATGGTCCACAACACTGGGATTATTTTATTAATGTACATAATAAATGTTAAGTTTTAAAAAATTCATTTTTCTACACAATGGAATCACCTACCCTACATGTATGAGATGACAATCCCCCCAAGTGTGCCGAATGAATGCCTCTGTTCTTTCTCTCTTCTAATATTTAATACATAAAATGTGTATAACAAGTATCATCTGTTTGGCACATTTCAAATTCTGGTTTCTTATACTCAAAACACATTGCAATACTATGATGAAATATTTACCTACGCTCGCCGTTTGCGGAATAACTATGTACACGTTATCTAAGATGTATATACTGATATATCACCTGTTTGAAGTGTTTTGAATTTTAGTATTAGAGTACATAGAGTTCATGCTAACATTGTATACTCAAACTATATTGTAATGTTGTGTTGTTGCAGAACTTTTCTTTTCTTGCCCTGCGTAGCATAATGACATGTACGCTATTTGTGTTCCCTTTGTTGGTCATAAATAAAATATTTAAAAAAAAAAATAGTACTACCAATCAGATAATAATTAAAATACATACTGAATAACAAAATAAATCATAAATTACAGTACACCTGAATGAACAATTGCACCTTTTCAGTAATAATGGTGGTAATGATAGTGATACTGAAAATACAGTTACATGAGATGAATAAAACCACTTGATTAACTCACATTCATGACTCTGGGGGTATTGGTAGATACTTAAAACTGAGGCCAAAGTTCCTCTATGTAGGTACACTTCTCCCTTGATGATGAATCTTTTGTGCAGCTTCCACATTCACTGAGCACAAAGGAGTGCTCAGGCTTTAAATGCAGTGTAAAGATAAGAACACAAAGCGCATCCCAGATTCAAGGTAAAAATCGTTTATAGCTTTATTAGGGCACACAATCTATTGCACTTACAAGAGATAAAATAATAAATGCCTTGTTAAAAAGTCCTGGTATACTTCTCATCCCAGATTCTGCTCCACATGAATCAGCAGGTAGCAACCTCTGCTCCTCTTGTGTTTCTGTATACCCACTGTAAAACCATATAAAAAAAAATTTTTCAAAAACTTATTGAACTAATTTATTAAATGCAGAGTCTTGTAGTTACAGGTAGACCATCCTGCCTACACGTTTAGTTTGTCCTACGCAAACTTTGTCAAGACAATGGATGTTTGGTGTACTTCATATGAGGATCCCCTTGTTAAATAGAGCCGTATAGGCTCCATCTCTTCATGTAGCTGCCTGGAATGTAAATAACACACGCCCAGTAGCCATGTGCGTCTACGGTGTGTTTCTTACAAGTGGTACCCAGAGGAGTAAACCCACATCAAAGGCTAATCACACTTAGACAAAAAGAAACTAAGTGCATTCAAGAACTAGAAAGCCTCACTCCCAAGGGTCTGAACATAGACCTAGATCTGCAAACATTTATGTTATAAGGTCCCTACATTTCCACTAAAGAATGGTGCCCCAATCAGCTGTAAGAGAAGAGGGAGGGACATGTATCCCAGGTATTTAGAATAAATAGGCAAGTAATAGGTATGAAACTAGAAAGGACCGTAAGTTAAATATCAAAAATCTAATATTAAATGAAGTGAAGTGAAGTGGACAAAGTCCAACTAGTAATTATAGTTGTAACAAATAGTAGGAATTAATAATTTAGAATGATAATAAATAATATTAACAATATGCAGTTACAGTTATCAGTTTGTATATATATATAGAGGAAAGTAAGGGGGTGGTGTAGGAGAGCAATAATCAGCACTGAGTGTGACTAACAGTAGTTCCTTATAACAATAACAGTAGTTCCTGTGACCATCAATTGAAAATATCCCCAGTAGAATAAATATAGAAATTAACTTTCAGTAGGGCATACTATGTATGATAAGATATGTAGAAGCACTTTAATTTTCAGACACAGAGTCTAACAAAATAGCTGCCATCTTAAAGATATTGTATCATATAGGGGCATATTGTATATACACATACGCAAATAAAACAGAAGTGGTTAGGGTATCACCTTTGATCATGTTACACACTGCAGTGCAGCAAAATGGGCGTTTTGTGTTTACATGTTACGTAATCATCCACGCAATGTAAGGGGTGGAGTTAGCACAGAAAGATAGTGTGACTTAGCATACGCTCTGTAATACGCATAATCAATAAACAACTTAACAGAATGGGAGTTTGCAATGTAAACATTATGCATATATCCTTGTATCAACAAAGGGGTTGTGTTGTTATGACATGAGAATTAGCAAACGTTCAGTAACTTAGTTGTTAAGAAGACTTTCCTACGAAAAAAATGTGTCTTTGAATATATGGGCTTTTGTATAGGATGTGGTATGACAAGGTTTCTGCTGACTATAGCATAATGAACTATGACATGTCAGAAACAAGCCGTAGCAGCACATGGCTACTGGGCGTGTGTTATTTACATTCCAGGCAGCTACAGGATAAGGCGGAGCCTATACAGCTCTATTTAACAAGGGGATCCTCAAATGAAGTACACCAAACATCCATTGTCTTGACAAAGTTTGTGGAGGACAAACGAAACGCGTAGACAGGATGGTCTACCTGTAACTACAAGACTGCACTTTTAAATTGGTTTAATACGTTTTTGAAAAAAAAACGTTTTTATATGGTTTTACAGTCGGTATACAGAAACACAAGAGGGGCAGAGGTCGCTACCTGCTGATTCATGTGGAGCAGAATCTGGGATGAGAAGTATACCAGGACTTTTTAACAAGGCATTTATTATTTTATCTCTTGTAAGTGCAACAGATTGTGTGCACTAATAAAGCTATAAACGATTTTTACCTTGAATCTGGGATGCGCTTTGTGTTCTTATCTTTACATAAGTAGAGGAATCATACTGAAGCAGCTGCCTGAAAAACTTTTCTACCAAAAATTGCTTCAGAGGAAGCAAATACATCAAAATGGTAGAATTTAGTAAATGTATGCAAAGAAGACCAAGTTGCTGCTTTGCAAAGCTGATCAACTTAAGCTTCATTCTTAAAAGCCCATGAAGTGGAGACTGATCTAGTAGAATGAGCTGTAATTCTCTGAGGTGGGGCCTGACCCCACTCCAAATAAGCCTGATGAATCAAAAGCTTTAACCAGGATGCCAAGTAAATGGCAGAAGCTTTCTGTCCTTTCCTAGGACCAGAAAAGACAACAAATAGACTAGAAGTCTTCCTGAAATCTTTAGTAGCTTCAACATAATATTTCAAAGCTCTTACAACATCCAAAGAATGTAAGGATCTCTCCAAAGAATTCTTATGATTAGAACACAAAGAAGAAACAACAATTTCTCTATTAATGTTGTTAGTATTCACAACCTTAGGTAGAAATTTAAATGAAGTCCGCAAAACTGCCTTATCCTGATGGAAAATAAAAAAAAGAGATTCACAGGAAAGAGCAGATAGTTCAGAAACTCTTCTAGCAGAAGAGATGGCCAAAAGGAATAACACTTTCCCAGAAAGTAGTTTAATGTCCAAAGAATGTATAGGCTCAAATGGAGGAGCCTGTAAAGCCTTCAAAATTAAATTAAGACTCCGAGGAAAGATTGATTTAATGACAGGCTTGATACAGATCAAAGTCTGCACAAACAGTGAATATCAGGAAGCTTAGCAATCTTTCTGTGAAATAAAACAGAAAGAGCAGAGATTTGTCCCTTCAAAGAACTTGCAGATAAACCTTTATCCAAACCATCCTGAAGAAACTGTAAAATTCTAGGAATTCTAAAAAAATGCCAGGAAAATTTATGAGAAGAACACCATAAAATATAAGTCTTCCAAACTCGATAAAAAATCTTCCTAGAAACAGATTTACGAGCCTGTAACATAGTATTAATCACTGAGCCAGAGAAACCTCTATGACTAAGCACTAGGCTAAGTGCTGATGGAAAAACGGACCTTGAGACAGAAGGTCTGGTCTTAAAGGAATAACAAAAAAACAAAAGGTAAATCAGCGCTAATCCACTATCAGATCTCTCCAAAAAAATAAAAACCAAACAGGTAAAGCAATCAGTACACAGGTAAAAATATCAGGTCTTGAAAATACAATAAACGATACAGCCATTTACCTAAAGTCCGGTATACTAATGGTATAGTCCCAGGTAAAGGTGATACCACCCAAAAGTGCAGAGTTTGTAAATATAATATCCAATAGGGGCTTTAGGAAGCTGTGGGAGTTGATGCTGCTCTCATTTTATGATAATTCCACTGATCCCAGGAGTTAGAAAAGCTGAAGCAAGAAAATAAGAGAAGCGCAAATGACTTAGATAATTTATTAAGTATAATGAACAATAATACATAAGAACTTACACTCAGGTAAGCGCAGTCACGTATCCCCAACAGGAGAAAATCAGAGGCCGCAGTAATCTGAGTCCCGCTCTACACACAACATCCAGGTTCTCATTAGCCATCTCAATGAAGAGCAGCGTCTGCCATCAGTGCAGATTGGAAATCCGGAGTGTCCCCCGGCAAGCGGAAACCTCTCAGGCTAAACAGCTGTCAATGACATCAGCTGTGAGGTCTTAGTTGCGATATGCCTACGCGTTTCGTCCGGATCCCGGCCGGACTTTATCAAGGGCACACTTGGAATAAAAAAGTTCAAAGTCGGATGCTGGAGCCAAATTACATGACTCTTTTATAATAATAGGGAGAGCGCCCTCTGGTGACTTAGAATAATGTTACAAACAAAAAAAATTCAAACGAACCTAAAAAACAGTATAAGAACATTTAAAAAACATTTGATGAAACATGAAAGTATAGGTTTGAATTTAAGAAGACCAACATAAGATATTAAATGTTAAACAGTAAAACACACCTAAAAGTTCATGAGAAGACAAATAAATTATAATCCTCCACAATAACTACCTAGAAATAAAAATAAAAATATTTTTTTTTAATGAACAAAAGTTTTTATTGAGTTTTACAGTGTATAATTTACATTTGACAAAGAATTCCATCTCTGCTAAATTTTAAGTCATTGAACATGGTTACACATACCTCATATACAAAAGCACAAATTAAGCATAATATATTATTATCAGTAATAACCTTTCAAAACCCTGTGGAGGAGGGGACCCAGCCAGTAAGAAGACCCATGGTGCTCTATCTATCACCCCCCCCTGCCCCGGGGGAGACTGGATACATCCCAAAGGGAGGGGAAGGGTAATGGGATGTGACCCACCCAGACAAGCTGGGCAGGAGCGGGAGAGGCAGGGGGGCACCCACTTCATAACTCTTTTGGTTTTAGTCAGGTGTTCTGAATCTTTGCTGTCTATTTCTATTTCTAGCTTCGGAGTACATTATCCAGGGTTCCCATATCCTCAAAAATTGCTCCTTATTGTCTAGTATGTCTGCAGAAGCACTACTCATCTGATAGTAGAAATCAATCTTATTCTTGATTAACAAAAATGATGGCACCGATGTCTTCCAGTATCTAGCTATGTTTAGTTTAGTTATCGTACAGATAAGTGCTATTAATTTATTAACTCTTGAATTCAGACCTGGTAGGGGTTCATGTAGCAGTGCCTGAGTAGGGGATAAATTAATTTGTCTTTCCAAAATTTCACTCAGAAGAGATGACGTTTGGGACCATATATTAATTACATGACAACAATGCCACCACATATGGGAGTATGTCCCTCTTTCATTGCAACCTCGTAAACAATTTGTGTTAGCCTGAATCTTATGTATTCTGGAGGGGTGAAAGTACCATCGGAATGCCACTTTTATGAAATTTTCTTTTAAATGGGCACATATCGAAAAAGAAGTGCCAGACCTAAGAGTGTCACACCACTTTTCTGCTGACCAGGTGAAATTTAATTCAGACTCCCATTTTATCATGAATGGTAATTTATTTAACTTAGGAGGTGTATTGAATTGAATATAAAGGTCGGAGATTGCTCCTCTAATCCTACTGGTGGCCAAGCACAACCTCTCTACATAAGAACTAGCAGACATCTTATCGTTACCTAAAACTTCAGCTACCCTGGCTCTCAACTGAAGGTAGTGAAACCAACTGGCAACCCCCGACCTTTTGAGTTCAGCATACTGATGGAAAGTTATAACCTTAGTCCCCTCAAGAGCATCTGCAATTCGATATAGTCCCTTGTTTGCCCATTTCTCCTGTGTATCTTGGTCATAACTAGTGGATAACATTACCAGCGGGGTCGCTTTCGATCCCCTCTGAAGCAAGGGGTATTTGGTTGTCAAGGTGTCCCACATTATCAATGTATGTGCTATGGTGATAAAGGATCTCCAATTAGTGGGTCTATCTTTTTTTTTAGACCACAAGAGTTTATAAATAGGGTATGTCTTCATCATGTCTGATTCTATCTGTACCCATTGGATTTTATCTAAATGATTATGCCACAGGGTGGATTGTGCCATTCTAGCCGCGTAATAATAGGATGTTAAATCCGGCAGCCCCATCCCTCCTCCCACCTTATGTCTACTAAGGGTTTGTTTGTTTACTCTAGATCTTTGGTATTTCCATATAAAAGCTATTATGTCTTTTTGTATTTTCTGTAGTGTTGAGGTGGGTACATTTATAGGTAATGACCGAAAAAGATATAGAATTTTAGGCAGAACTGTCATCTTGACCGAAGTCAATCTGCCATATAGGGAGATATTAAGCTTGTTCCATCTGGATAGTAAATTTTTAATGTGCGTGAACAAAGGTATGTAGTTTAGTTTATATAGATGATCCAGATTGCTTGGAATGTTAATGCCCAGGTATTTCATACCCCTGTCAGACCAAGTAAAGTCAAAATTCAGTGTTAAAAGTTTTAGTGTGTTCTGGAAGATGTACACTAATAGCCTCACACTTATCATTATTAATCTTGTAACCCGAGATATTGGCAAATTTGCCAATAGTCGAGTATATTAGGGGGAGAGAGATCATAGGTTTAGTGACAGACAGAATAACATCATCTGCAAACAGGCTGATCTTATGTTCCTGGTCTTGTATTTTAATGCCTGTAATATCTACGTTTTGCCTGATGCTGGCTGCTAATGGTTCGATGCACAGTGCAAATAGTAGTGGTGATAAAGGGCAGCCCTGCCTGGTTCCATTAAGAATTGTTATAGATGAAGACTTATACCCAGCTATTTTAATAAAGGCAGAAGGGTTAGAATATATTGTAGAAATAGCCGCACAAAAATTTCCCGTAAAGCCCATATGTTTTAATACTAAGTCCAAATAGCCCCATCTTACACGGTCAAATGCCTTCTCTGCATCCAGGGAAAGAAACAGAGAAGGCACAGCCTGCTTGGATGAGTAATCTATGAGATCTATTACCTTCCGAATGTTATCTGGAGCCTCCCTGTTGCGAATAAAAAAATAAAAATATTTTTAATCAATATATATAAATATTTTAAAAAGAGGACTGTATATGGCAGATACCCCTAACATACTGATCCAAAATAAATTCTATGAATCCTAAAATCAATAATAAATAATACATTCATCATCATTCAATTACCCATATCTAATATTATAATAATCTCATCGATAAATACATGATATATAGATAATATTTTGTATGTAACATTAGTCTAAGTCACCAGAGGGCGCTCTCCCTATTATTATAAAAGAGTCACGTAATTTGGCTCCAGCATCCGACTTTGAACTTTTTTATTCCAAGTGTGCCCTTGATAAAGTCCGGCCGGGATCCGGACGAAACGCGTAGGGATATTGCAACTAAGACCTCACAGCTGATGTCATTGACAGCTGTTTAGCCTGAGATTTCCGCATGCCAGGGGATGCTCCGGATTTCCAATCTACGCTGACGTCAGACGCTGCTCTTCCTTGAGATGGCTAATGAGAACCTGGATGTTGTGTGAAGAGCGGGACTCTGATTTTCTCCTTTTGGGGATACGTGACTGCGCTTACCTGAGTGTAAGTTCTTATGTATTATTGTTCATTATACTTAATAAATTATCTAAGTCGTTTGCGCATCTCTTATTTTCTTGCTTCAGCTGGTCTTAAAGGAAGTGGCCAAGGTTGGCAACTGGACATTCGAACAAGATCCACATACCAAAACCTGTGAGGCCATGCTGGAGCTACCAGCAACACAAACGATTGTTCCATGATGATCTTGGAGATAACTCTTGGAAGAAGAACTAGAGGCGGGAAGATATAAGCAGGTTGTAACACCAGGGAACTGCTAACGCATCCACTGCCTCCGCCTAAGGATCCCTGGACCTGGACAGGAACCTGGGAAGTTTCTTGTTTGGATGGGAAACCATCAGATCTATTTCTGGGAGACCCCATATCTGAACAATTTGAGAAAACACATCTGGATGGAGCGACCACTCCCACGGATGTAAAGTCTGATGGCTGAGATAATCCGCTTCCCAATTGTCTAAACCTGGGATATTAACCGCAGAAATTAGATAGGAGCTGGATTCCACCCAAAAAAGTATCCAAGATACTTCTTTCATAGCTTGGGGACTGCGAGTCCCACCCTGATGATTGACATATGCCACAGTTGTGATATTGCCTATCTGAAAACAAATGAATGGTTCTCTCTTCAACAGAGGCCACACCTGAAGATCCCTGAAAATAGCACGGAGTTCTAAAATATTGATTGGTAACCTCACCTCTTGAGATTTCCAAACCCCTTGTGTGGTCAGAGATCCCCAGACAGCTCCCCAACCTGAAAGACTTGCATCTGTTGTGATCACAGTCCAGGTTGGATGAACAAAAGAGGCTTCTTGAACTAACCACCAAGTCAGAGTGAGTCGAACATTGGGATTTAAGGATATTAATTGTGATATATTTGTATAATCCCTGCACCATTGATTCAGCATACAAAGCTGGAGATGTCTCATATAAAAATGAGCAAAGGGGATCGCGCCTGATGCTGCAGTCATGAGACCTAAAACTTCCATGCACATAGCTACTGAAGGGAATGATTGAAACTGAAGGTTCCGACAAGTTGAACCCAATTTTAGTTGTCTCTTGTCTGTTAGAGACAGAGTCATGGACACTGAATCTATCTGGAAACCTAAAAAGGAGACCCTTGTCTGAGGAATCAAGAAACTTTTTGGTAAATTGATCCTCTAAACATGTCTATGAAGAAACAACACTAGTTCGTGTGAGATGCTGCAGAATGTAAAGACTGAGCTAATATCAAGATATAGTCCAAATAAGGTAACACCGCAATACCCTGTTCTCTGATTACAGAGAATAGGGCACCGAGAACCTTTGAAAAAATTCTCGGAGCTGTCGCTAGGCCAAACGGAAGAGCGACAAATTGGTAATGCTTGTCTAGAAAAGAGAATCTCAGAAACTGATAGTGATCTGGATGACTCGGAATATGAAGATATGCATCCTGTAAGTCTATTGTGGACATATAATGACCTTGCTGAACAAAAGGCAGAATAGTCCTTATAGTCACCATTTTGAAAGTTGGCACTCTTACAAAACTATTCAAAATTTTCAGATCCAGAACTGGCCTGAATGAATTTTCTTTCTTTGGGACAATGAATAGATTTGAATAAAACTCCAGACCCTATTCCTGAAACGGAACTGGTATGATTACCCCTGAAAGCTCCAGGTCTGCAACACACCTCAGAAAAGCCTGAGCCTTTACTGGATTTACTGGGATGCGTGAGAGAAAAAATCTTCTCACAGGAGGTCTTACTCTGAATCCTATTCGGTACCCTTGAGAGACAGTACTCTGAATCCATTGATTTTGGACAGAATCTGCCCAAATGCTTTGGAAGAATCTTAATCTGCCCCCTACCAGCTGAGCCGCACCTTCATGCAGACTTGGGGGCTGACTTTGGTTTCTTAAACGGCTTGGATTAATTCCAACTTGAAGAAGGTTTCCAATTGGAACCAGATTCTTTGTGAGAAGGATTGGGTTTCTGTTCCTTATTTTGTCGAAAGGAACAAAAATGGTTAGAAGCTTTAGATTTACCCTTAGGTCTTTTATCCTGAGGCAAAAAATTCCCTTCCCACCAGTGACAGTTGAAATAATTGAATCCAACTGAGAACCAAATAAATTATTACCTTGGAAAGAAAGAGATAGTAATCTAGATTTAGATACCATGTCAGCATTCCAATATTTAAGCCACAAAGCTCTTCTAGCTAAAATAGCTAAAGACATAGATTTAACATCAATTTTGATGATATCAAAAATGGAATCACAGATAAAATGATTAGCATGTTAAAGCAAGTGAACAATGCTAGACAAATAAGGATCTGTTTCCTGTTGCGGAAAACTTCCAACCAAAAAGTTGATGCAGCTGCAATATCAGCCATAGAAATGGCAGGCCTGAGAAGATAGCCAGAATATAAATAAGCTTTCCTTAGATAAGATTCAAGTTTCCTATCTAAGGGGTCCTTAAAGGAAGTACTATAGGAATAGTAGTACGTTTGGCAAGAGTAGAAATAGCCCCATCAACTCTGGAGATCTTTTCCCAAAACTCCAAACTAACTGTTGGCAAAGGATACAATTTTTTTAACCTTGAAGAAGGGATAAAAGAAGTACCAGGCCTATTCCATTCCTTAGAAATCATATCAGAAATAGCATCAGGAACTGGAAAAACCTCTGGAGTAACCACAGGAGGTTTATAAACAGAGTTTAAACGTTTACTAGTTTTAACATCAAGAGGACTAGTTTCCTCAATATCCAATGTAATCAACACCTCTTTTAACAAGGAACGAATATACTCCATTTTAAATAAATAAGTAGATTTGTCAGTGTCAATATTTGAGGTAGGATGTTCTGAGTCAGATAGATTCTCATCAGAGGAGGATAATTCAGTATGTTGTCGTCATTTGGAAATTCATCAACTTTATGAGAATGAGAAGTTTTAAAAGACCTTTTACGTTTATTAGAAGGCCGGATAGCAGACAAAGCCTTCTGAATCGCATCAGCAATAAAATATTTTATATTCACAGGGATATCATGTACATTAGATGTTGAAGGAACACTGATGGATACAGTCTCTGCATGTAAAAGCTTATCATGACAACTATTACATACCACAGCTGGAGATATAATCTTCACAAATTTACAGCAGATACACTTAGCTTTGGTAGAACTGTTATCAGGCAGCAGGGTTCCAACAGTGGTTTCTGAGACAGGATCAGATTGAGACATCTTGCAAATGTAAGAGAAAAAAACAACATAAAAAGCAAAATTATCAATTTCCTTATATGGCAGTTTCAGGAATGGGAAAAAAATGCAAACAGAATAACCCTCTGACATAGAAAAAGGCAAGAGGCATATAGGAATGGGGTTTTAAATAATGAAATTATTTGGCGCCAAGTATGATGCACAAGGCAAACTCAAAATTTTGGCGCTAACAACATCTGGAAATGACACACTCGCGTCATTGCAGAAGCACCTTGTACAAGGAACTCGGTGTCAACTAAAACACCGGAAATGACGAACTTGCGTCACCGGAAGTCGCTTCATGCCAAAAAAATTCTCGCACCAAGAATGACGCAATAAACATCAGCATTTTGCGCCTCGAGAGCCTAATTTTGCCCACAAAAATTTAGTGAAAAAGCAATCAATTTGAAAAAAAGACTAAACCCCAGGTAAGAAAAATATTTTCCTAAATATGTTTTTTCCCAAATATGAAACTGAATAGTCTGCAAAAGGAAATATACATAAACCTGACTCATGACAAATATAAGTACAATACATATATTGTAAGTAATGAAAACATACTTACCGAAAAACACAGATCCACATATATCAGATAGCCAAACCAGTACTGAAACAGTTATCAGTAGAGGTAATGGAATATGAGAGTGTATCGTTGATCTGAATAAGAGAGGTAGGAGATGAATCTCTACGACCAATAACAGAGAACCTTTCAATAGGTGATACTCCCTTCACATCCCTCTGACATTCACTGTTCTCTGAGAGGAATCGGGCTTCAAAATGCTGAGAAGCGCATATCAACGTAGAAATCTTAGCACAAACTTACTTCACCACCTCCATAGGAGGCAAACGGCTAGATTACGAGTTTTTGTCGGTAAACTGTGCGGTGTTAACGAGCATTTTTTTCTCACCGCTCACTTAAGACAACGCTGGTATTACAGGTTTATTTAAACCCGACGTTAGCCGCAAAAAAGTGAGCAGAGAGCAAAATTTAGCTCCACATCTCACCTCAATACCAGCTTTGCTTACGGTAGCGGTGAGCTGGCAAAACGTGCTCGTGCACGATTTCCCCATAGGAACTAACACCTGCAAAAAAGCAGTGTTCAGCTCCTAACACAGCCCCATTGATTCATATGGGGAAACACATTTTATGTCTACACCTAACACCCTAACAGGAACCCCGAGTCTAAACACCACTAATCTTACACTTATTAACCCCTAATCTGCCGACCCTGACATCGCCGCCACCTACATTATTCTTATTAACCCCTAATCTGCGACTCCGGACACCGCCGCCACCTACATTATACCTATGAACCCCTAATCTGCTGCCCCCAACATCGCCAACATCTACTTTTTATTATTAACCCCTACTCTGCCGCCCCCAATGTCGCCGCCACCTAACTACACTTATTAACCCCTAATCTGCCACAGCCAATGTCGCCGCCACTATAATAAATATATTAACCCCTAAACCTAAGTCTAACCCTAGCCCTAACACCCCCCTAACTTAAATATAATTTAAAATAATCTAAATAAAATTACTACAATTAATTAAATTATTCTTATTTAAAACTAAATACTTACCTGTAAAATAAACCCTAAGCTAACTACAATATAACTAATAGTTACATTGTATCTAGCTTAGGGTTTATTTTTATTTTACAGGCAAGTTTGTATTTATTTTAACTAGGTACAATAGATACTAAATAGTTATTAACTATTTAATAACCACCTAGTTAAATTAAATACAATTTTACCTGTAAAATAAAACCTAACCTAAGTTACAATTACACCTAACACTACACTATAATTAAATTAATTCTCTAAACTAACTACAATTAATTACAATTAAATATAATTATCTAAATTACGAATAAAAAAAACCCACTAAATTGGGCGCGGAGCATGGCCATGCGGGTGAATGGCTGCTGGTAACTGAAGCTCCGGTTGCTGATATCATTCCTTTGGCTAACAGTAAGAGGAAACAGAGCATAATACCCTCATAATGCAACACTAAGCTCTTGGGGCAACCTAGCTTTAGATAGAGGGTCAGAATCATAGCGGGACTCGAAGAATATTAAGAGCGAGGTGACAGCCTCCAGAGGGAAAGTCTTGGCCTGCCCGTAAAAGACCCGGCATCACAGAGCAAATAGATCAGCACACGGAGTACACCACCTTTTACAAAAACCTACCGAAAGCTATGGCTGAACAGCTGGGGCAGATTCGAGAAAGGTGAACACAGCGAGACTAACGAGCTGCTTCATAACTCCCAAACACTTCCTTTGATGCAACAGTTACTAAAGGCGCCATTACAGCCTGCACAGCAGGACAAGAAGGGAACTTACACACGCATGGCATAGAGAAGGAGGTAAGGCACCGGCTCCCAACAATGAATACTTGAATATTATTAATTAAGCTCACACACAACTTTTACATAAATAAAAAAGAAAAAGGGACTATAATCTATACATTGTGGGTATAGTGATGGCTCCAGAGGGCAGTTATTCATAATCACACTGAGCATTCACAGAGATATGCATGGAGGCTGGCAGTCAAATTCTCTGAACACGATAGTTCCCTTGTTTCCTGGGGATATTGAGAGGTCTTCTGTATGGGAATAAACATCCATTAATGTAGGCTTCTTGGTTTGTCTACCATCTTTTCACACACATGGCATAAGATCATAACTGCAGCAACAATAAAAAAGGGAGAGAAAAAAAAAAAAATATATATATACATATAAGTAAAAATACAAAATTAAAATGGCCTCAAAGTCCAAAAATAAAGGAGACAGAGCTTCAAAAAATCAAGCTTCATTGCCAACATTTGTTAGCAATTTTTTCCAGAGTCCTGCTAATGGCCACACAGACACAGAATCTTCTCAGCGAGTTTCTAACTCAGTAACCACACCACCATCCATACCAACCATACCAATGGACTGTGCCTCACAGATCAAAGCAGATATTGCTAACTTGCCCACTAAGGCAGACTTTGATGCACTCAAAGACCTTATCACCACAGACCTGGCAAACATGAAGAAAGACATAAATGATATAGGGCAGAGGATTGAAGATGTGGAAGAGTCACAAGACACATTAAACTCCCTTTTCGATAATATTACCACACAATCAAATGTGCAGTATTCTCAGATAGAATCACTTCAAGAAAAAATCGAAGAGTTGGATAACAGGGGGAGACGCAATAATTTGAGGATCAGAGACGTTCCTGAATCTGTCCCACATACAGATATTCTTAATTACCTCCAGGGCCTATTCAAGTTTATGATCAAAGACCAGCAGGCTTCAGATATAGAACTGGATAGAGCGCATAGAGCGTTACGACCTCCCCCTCCCTCAAATGCACCACCAAGGGACATTATTCTCTGATTCCTACACTACACAGACAAAGATAAAATATGGCAAGCTGCACGCTCAACACCCACCATTCAATACCTAGACCATAACCTACAGGTCTATCTAGACCTAAGTCCAGCCACAGTCCAAAAACGGAAGGAGGTCCGGTTCATTACAAAAGTCCTACAGGACAATCACATCAGATACAGATGGGGCTTTCCTTTCAGTTTAAATGTGACTCATGAAGGTCGGACTGTCACTTATAAGAATGAACAGGACTTATCATCACTATCTGAGGCTCTGAACCTCTCATTCCAACAACCACACCCCTCAGACGTCAGAACAGAGGAGCCAGCGGCCACTAAGCAATGCCAACAGCCTAAAGATTCCTCACAGAAGTGGACAAAAGTTTCTCCAAAAAGAAAAAAAACTAAAGACCCATCTACACTGGACTCAAATGATTCCGAGGCACCTACCTGACTCTCCCTTCCAGTCTGCTGCAGTGGGTGAGATACTATTAAAGACTGTGTGTGAGTTTTAACTGAGGTTTCCCAAGCCTTTTTTCTTCCCTTAATAGAAAGGTTTTATGGGAACTTTTCCATACTTAGTTTATTCTGTTATTCAAGAGTTGACAATCCGGGATAGATATTGTCTGATATAGAGTTCTCCTGCATACGATAAATGTTACACATAAGCAGTGCACTTAATGTTAATAATTATGTGCATTTTGTTTAATTCACTTTAAGAAATATACCGTTAAGAGATATAAATATGTTCACGGTTGTTATAATTCTGTTTCAATTTATTTAATATAATTATGACAAGGGAAATGGTATTGAGCAAACTCCTCAATACTATGCACACCTCAATTGGTAGTATTAGCCAAGAGGTAATATGTATTGTTTTTATTTTTTATTTTTCATGTTATTGCATTTGTTTTTGTTTATGCATCTGTTCCATAATTATCCTTAGATTAAAGTCAGAACGTAAGTGTAATCTCAGGGCCACACAGGCCCATCCACAGCTCTTCCTACAAATATTCCAATACAGTATAGCTACATCCCCTTATATACGCCATATTTGCCCTTCACATAAAAATTGGTCAATACTTATATATTCGCCTACAATTTTCTTGACAGCAAATAAACATGTCAACACAAAGGACAAGTAACTTAAACTTTATTACAGCCAATACTAAGGGTCTCAATAACCAATACAAGCGAAATTTAGCCTTAAGAGATTTTAAACAGAAAAAAGGAGATGTGATTTTCATACAAGAAACTCATTTTCTTAGGGGTAGGGAACCTAAAACCTTCACCTATAAATTCGGACTCACATATTACACTTCAAATAACAATAAAACAAATGGAGTGGGCATAATAATTAGTAAGATGATTCCATTCACTCTAATTAAGAAATACAATGATAAAAGGGGGCGATATCTTGTCTTGGTGGTGAAGCTCTATAATTCTACAGTAACTTTAGTAAATGTTTATGCACCTAATCTAAGGCAGGATGTCTTCTTCAAACATTTGTCCAACCTGGTGCTGGAGGTGTCCAAAGGAGTAATAATAATGGGAGGAGATTTTAACCTAACCATGAATCCAATTTTAGACAACTCCAACCAAACATCTTCGGTCCCACATAAAGTGATCAATTTAGTTAAAACATACATGAAGGACCTCACCTAACTCGACGCATGGAGAGTAACATACCCTGACAAAAAAGAATATACTTTTTACTCTAATCCGCATAATAGACACTCCAGCATTGATTACTTTATGGTAGATGTCACTAATTTGCTAAGGTCACACGTTTAAGGATCCTTCCCAATTCGTGGTCTGACCATTCTATGGTCAGATGTGAATTCAACTGGCCACATATTCCTACACGACAGAACGGTTGGATATTGGATGATAATATAATTGAGGACCCAGTGCATTTCCAGCTCATAGAAAAATCCCTTTTAGAATATTTTAGTATCAATGTAAACTCACGACCTGCAGTAGATACTAGAATAATATGGGATGCCCATAAGACGGTCATCAGAGGCGAATTTATTAGCATACATTCATACCAAACCAAACAGACTCACAAACTACTTAATGATACACTCAATACACTTGCATCCCTAGAAAGCCAACTAGTAGGACAACCAACACAATCAGATCTCCATCAAAAAATTGCAGATTGTAGAACACAAATTAACCTACTGATGGGGAAAGAATGCAAACAAAATGCATTTAAATTACGCCAAAAATATTTTGAGGGGGATAATAAAAGCGGAAAAGCGGTCCCATCCTGACCAGGAAACTGAAAAGAAAGATTAACAAGAACTACATACTAACACTATATAATAAACATAATAAAGAGATAAATACCTCTGAGCAGATCGTGGAAACCTTTAGGCTATATTATGAACAACTATACAACATAAGCACTGAGGCAGATAATCATGAACACATTCAAGAATATTTAAACAGTATATCACTCCCTCAACTAACCACGGACCAAAATCAATCCCTCAAAGCTCAGATAACATATAAAGAAATTAAATCTGTAATAAGTCAGCTCCCGTCAAAAAAGGCTCCAGGTCCGGATGGATTTACCAACCACTATTATAAAAAATATGAAGATATATTAATACCCCATATGTTAACCCTTTTTAATGAAATATCGGAAGACTCCCCTTTCACAGAACCAGGTTTGGAGGCCCATATAACAGTTCTCCCAAAGCCAGGCAAAGTCCCTAATAGAGCCGAAAATTTCTGTCCTATTTCCCTTCTGAATTCAGACTTAAAAATATATGCGAAGGTGCTAGCGAACAGACTCAACTCAGTTCTACCTTGCATAATATCCAATGATCAGGTAGGCTTTATTTACGCCCGAGAAGCTAAAGATAACACCGTCAGGGCCACGCACCTCATAAATTATATACAAACACACAAAATACCTGCGGTGGTGGTTTCAACTGACGCGGAGAAAGCGTTTGACCGCGTCAGTTGGCCATTCCTACGCAAGACACTTCATAAATTCGGGATATGTGATACATTCATATCTAAAATTATGGCTCTCTATACATCCCCAACGGCCAAGGTGAGAGTGAATGGTATCTTTTCAGGCACCTTTCACATAGCTAATGGGACCAGACAGGGGTGTCCACTGTCACCTTTGTTGTTTGCCTGTGTAGTAGAGGTGCTGGCGATAAAGATAAGATCAAACACAGACATCACAGGCATTCATATCAAAGACACAGAACATAAGACATTATTATACGCGGACGATATCCTTTTCTTCCTTACACTCCCTTTAATATCAGTCCCCCAGTTACTAAAAGAATTAGATCGGTTCTGTGTTGCTTCTAATTTCCTGGTCAATAAAAACAAATCCGAAATGTTAACCTTACAATGCGATGAACAACTTATAACACGCATACAAGACATCTGCTCTTTTCGATTACAAAAGTCCAGCTTGAAATATCTGGGAATCATGCTTGCTTCCTCCATCCCAGAAATGTTCTTACTTAATTATAAATCCTTGCAGAGATCCATAGTATCGGACATGTCCTCATGGCGGTCCCAACACATCACATGGCTAGGCAGAATAAATACAATAAAGATGAACATACTTCCCCGGATTCTTTATTTATTACAAACGTTACCCATTCCCCTCCCCCTGTCCTTTCTGACTTTTCTTCAAAATAATATTTTTGACTACATTTGGGACAAGCGTAAAGCCAGAATTAATAAAAACCTTATGTGCTTACATATACAAAAGGGGGGGCTTGGGGTTCCTAATCTTAAAAAATATAGACAAGCAATTTTTATGCAGAGAGTGGTAGACTGGTTTAATAACTATGAAAACAAGGCATGGGTGAAGTTAGAACATGACATATCTGATCGGAGACATTTAGGGGTATTATGTTGGCAGAGATGTACGGCGTTTCCACCGAGCGTTGCCCAGAATGCAATTGTTTCAGAGACATATAAGATATGGAATAGAATTCTCATAGATTACCCACATGTGTCATCTAGGTTCTCCCCCCTGACTCCCTTTACTGACAATGTAGACTTCGTCCCAGGGGACAGATTTTCCAGTGATCCCCAATCCATAAATTCTCAACGAGCAGTGATGATAACGCATCTAGGAAATGAACAAAAATTATATTCTCCCAAAGAGTTAACGGACAGGGGGTTCTCCATATTTTAAGACTGGTTTTTACTAAGACAATGCCACTCATACATCTATAAACACAATGATAGACGAAATCTCTTACGTCCCTTGACCCCATTTGAGGTATTGTGCAGATCCTCTACTCCTGTCAGGAGGACACTCACTCTTACCTACTCTATTCTACAAATGACCCCAAATATACCACATTATATAGATAGTTGGGAAAGGGAACTCAACTTGGAACTGACACATAATGATAGGACTCGCATGTTCTCCTCTATAAATAAGATCTCGTCTTCCAGCAGACTAATAGAATTAAATCTTAAAATTATTCAGAGGTGGTATCTTACCCCCTCTAAAATCCATAAAATATTCCCTTCTAGCAACGAAAGATGCTGGAGATGTGGAGCATCACCAGGAAATACGACACACATCTGGTGGACATGTCCACCACTTGTACAGATGTGGGAGACAATAGCAAAAGAGACATCGACTATGCTTGAGGTGATACTTCCGCTAAATCCACTTATTTGGTTATTTAATATCACTCAGAGTAAATTACCAATATACAGAAGGAACTTAATATATATAGCAAGTAATAGTTTCAAATCCCTAATAGCAAATAACTGGAAGAATAAGGAAATCCCCACACTAGCCCAATGGCACCATAAATTTAGTCAATTACTGGACCTAGAGGAATACGCTTATATGAAAAACAAAAGAAGAGACACGTACATCCAGATGAAGGCCACATGGGAAGCTTATATAAGCACATAAACATTACATGCACCTTACCCCTGTAGACTATACTAGCACTCACATCTCGAATTGACACTAGAGCAGTTGGCGACTATTATTTTTTTTTTTTTTTTTATATAGTTTTTATTTGAGGTTCATTTAAAGGCATACAACATTGCATAAATATATTCTTATATCACATGAGATAAGACAACAGTGTTACAAGGAGTACTGACAACAAAAATTGGATTACAAAAAACACAAGGCTAATAATATATGTACCATGTGAACATTAATGGAGTGCCTGTCACCTAGGGACCTTCTAAATGATACAGTAGGTCTCACTTGGACCCACTAACATGAACAAAAATATTTGAGCAAAAGAAGGTGATTTCAAACCTAGGAGACCACTTATAAATTCCAAATGATAAACCTCATTTTTATAATGCTTTTATATCATGTTTACCAAATAAACTTAAAACATTTTTCTTATAACTTCATAGGCCACTATTGGACCTAACTGAAATATTAACTCAAGGTAGGAAAGTAAAATTATTTTAGCACGTTCAATTTGTAGGTAATGTTGAAAGTTATGATAATGGTTGCGGCATAGGCAAGAGAAGCCGCGTATGTAGTTCTCCTTAACAAGGGGACACATTATAGATGGGGGGGGGGGAGGTGAGTATATATATATATGCAGTAGGTTATATAAATTAAATAAGCAGGCTATAGTCTTACGGAGCAATATTGCTTTATATAGCAGTGCATGGGCATATGAGACCCTGAGGAAATGTGAGAGAGGAATGGGTTACATGTGAGGCCAATAGCTTATCTATCACAGTAGGGCAATATGTGCCATGTTCCCAGACTAGTAGCAATACAAAGCTAGAGATATGAGAGTTAGAGGTGAAGTGTTGCTCCGCTATATACGATGGTTACTATATACAATTTAGGTATAATAAGATACATAGTTCCTATTCAAACAGAGGTAGAAAAATTGTGCATTCATATGAGAACATGGGAAACTATTGCTTGGAGGTTTAAACTAAGCATGTTTCAACAACCTGTCTATATGGAGAGTTTCATGAGCAACTGAATGGCTATTAAATACAGGAATAGAGAGTGCTGATTTACATGTAAGGCCTATATTATATCTAGCAGGATAGGACCTAACTGTCCAAACTTAAGATTTGGTACAATTTCCATAACTTATTTAAGATACAGCGACAGAGGGGATAATGTCTGGGATGAATAACGCAGGACCAGCCTGCTCAATAAAGCCTTATGGGTATTTTGAGGTTTTGAGATAATGTAAAATTTTTCTTCTAAACAAAATATTTGCTAGATAGGGGATGAGAGATGTCCAAGCTTCCATTGAAATTATTCATGAACACCGCACATCCCCTTATAATAAGATAAATACATGCAAGTCAATAATAAAATAAATAATGCTATTGTTCATGCAATTGTTAAGTGGGGATTAAAAAAAAAAAAATGCTGCAACTACCTTTAACACTTCAAATATACCAGCGTTGTCATAAAGAAAGAAGGGAAGCTACATCTTTATACCTGAGTTGTCTTAGATCTTATCTCCTGGGCATGGGCCCTATACCCAGTAAGAATCCAGTCATGACTCTGCGGCAAATTACAAGGTGTTATCATTCCATATATTTTAGCTTTACCCTTAAGAAGATTGTATGATTTGTTTTATATCAAAGGTATGCTTATTAAACTGTGAATCAGAGGGGGCTGACTAGTATATTGAGAGAGACTATAGCGGTATCCAATTAAAAAAAAAGTAGCTTACATAATGCAGTGATGTATTTAAACTAGGCATCTCTAATCCTCCTATGCTGCATCTGTAATCCTGTAATGCAAGGGTATGGAAACTCCTGGTGGTAATGGCTCTCACTTAATTGTCAATATTAGACACATAATGTGAAATGGAGTAAGTATCAAACATTTATTTATCCTGCATTCAGTATAAAGTTGTAAGGTGACAAATCTCAGGTTACTAGAGCTAAGTAGTAAATTATTAGGTTGCTAAAATACAAATGGAGAGCAAGCATGGTTCTTTAACTATCATGAGTGTCAAATATGTGGAATGCAAAGCATAATATTCACGAGCTAGCTGAAAGCCTTTAAATTTACCTCATGCAAGATATAGCCTTAATCAGCAGAGAGCATAATATAGCAATTCTTATTTAGAAGTTGCTGTCTGAAAGCTATCTGCTTGTTACTAATACAGAGTATGAGAAACAGAGAACTCAATGTGAACATATGTAACTTGCAGCAAAAGTGCAAAAGCTAACAGTGAATCAGTAGCATCTGCAGCCTTTCAATACCCATTGTGGCGCATAAGCAGATGCACAGTAATACACTGAAAAGCATAATTATGATAGGAACTCATATGTAACATAACATATAGACTTGATGCTAATTTTAAACAAACAGTGTGGAGCAGTACATTGATAAGCAGATGGTGCTACATATTAATTCAGGAACTGTTATTGAAAACAATGAAGATATTATAGTATAGTGTGTATAAAGGTCTGCAGGCAGGGCAGGGGGAAAACAGTGAGGAAATCAACTCTAGAATTTTAACAGTAACTCAGTTCCAGTAGTTGTGAACAAGCTGTCGATATAGAATTTAGTTATGTCTCATAGCAGTCTTAGCCTGACAAGGTATGCATTATCATAAGGAGGTTTTTAAAGAAGTCCCAATGTCCACAGACCACGAATGGTATGTTCAAATTAACCAATGCCCCTTCGTTGGCCATATGGAGCACACTGACCTTGATGCGCAAGTCCCTGCAATGACCTCCACTTAGCAAGGAAATTATTGCTTAAAATATGGTGCGCTAATAGCCTTTCATATTTATGGTGCTGCATCCCTTGACCTCTCCTCTCCAGCATGGGCATCGTGAAAAGCTTCGATAGTGTAGAATTTCGCCTGCCTGATGTGAGCTTGTAATTCTTCTCTGACCTCACAATTTCCCCTCCACAGGCCCGCAGTCCGTCAGATGCAGTCTCGCCTGTGGCAAACACCTTTCGCTGCTGAACCGGGTTGTTAGCTGATGCCTGCGCTGAAGTCAGATCTTGCCGAGCGGTTCCAGTTATCTCTCGGTCTGTTACTCCAACCTCCGGTCTCAATCTAGGAGCGGTCTTTGGAGTCGTTGGAACAGTATTCTGTGCGTCTGCCGCTCCTCCCCAGGCCGCCATCATGCTTTTCTCGAGTCTGGAGAAGTGGTTGCGCAGCAGGCTATGTAGTGACTCCACAAAAGTATGGCTTAAGAGTTCCATTGTAGTTGTGTATTGTTCCGCCTGATTTCATAAGAGCCCACCAGCTAGGTCAGCAAAAGCGGTGATCGCGACTAGATGCTCTCACTAATTAGGTCTGCCCAGGGTTCTGAAAATGGCCGCTCCACAAAGCCTCTGTGAAAAAACAAGGGCCTCTCCCAATAGGCATTATCACGCTAGCTATGGAGGTGTGCTAGGCTCCAGACCTCATATATTGGTTCCCTGATACTCAGGTTGTCTTGTTTTTTTAAAAGTTAGGCTGATCAGATCGGTCAATGTTTAATTTAAAAGTATAGATTGAGCAGAGCTGTATGGACATGCGACCTCTCTGTTTCAGCGTTGGCTCCGCCCCCTCCGTTGGCGACTATTATTGAAACCCAAATGTAAGGGGGAATGAAAGGAAGATGCAATCAAATTATTCTGACTAAATTGAACTATGTTAAAAATAAAATTATTTGTTCAAGTTTGATTCACATTTTGATGTTTATGTATGTAAAAAGAAAAACAGCAAACTCTTGTAAAGACACTTGAAATGCTTTATGTAAAGATTTCTTTTTTATCGTTGAAAAACAAGCTGTAATTTGATTTTTATTCAATAAAGCTGTTTGGAAAAAAAACCCACTAAATTACACAAAATAATAAAATAATTACATTTTTTTTTAAACTAATTACACCTAATCTAATCCCCCTAATAAAATAAAAAAGCCCCCTAAAATAATAAAAGTCCCTACCCTATACTAAATTACAAATAGCCCTTAAAAGGGCTTTTTGCGGGGCATTGCCCCAAAGTAATCAGCTCTTTTACCTGTAAAAAAAAATACAATACCCCCCAACATTAAAACCCACCACCCACACACCCAACCCTACTCTAAAACCCACCCAATCCCCCCTTAATAAAATCTAACACTAACCCCTTGAAGATCACCCTACCTTGAGACGTCTTCACCTAACTGGGCACAAGTGGTCCTCCAGACAGGCAGAAGTCTTCATCCTATCCGGGCCGAAGAGAACCTCCAGACGGGCAGAAGTCTTTATCCAGGCGGCATCTTCTATCTTCATCCATCCGGAGCGGAGCAGGTCCATCTTCAAGACATCCAACGCGGAGCATCCTCTTCATCCGACGACTAAATGACGGTACCTTTAAGTGACGTCATCCAGGATGGCATCCCTTTAATTCCGATTGGCTGATAGAATTCTATCAGCCAATCGGAATTAAGGTAGAAAAAATCCTATTGGCTGATCCAATCAGTCAATAGGATTGAAGTTCAATCCTATTGGCTGATCCAATCAGCCAATAGGATTGAGCTCGCATTCTATTGGCTGATTGGAACAGCCAATAGAATGCAAGCTCAATCCTATTGGCTGATTGGAACAGCCAATAGGATTTTTCTACCTTAATTCCGATTGGTTGATAGAATCTTGGATGACGTCACTTAAAGGTACCGTCATTTAGTCGTCGGATGTCAGATGAAGAGGATGCTCCACGTCGGATGTCTTGAAGATGGACCCGCTCCGCTCTGGATGGATGAAGATAGAAGATGCCGCCTGGATGAAGACTTCTGCACGTCTGGAGGTCCTCTTCTGCCCGTATAGGATGAAGACTTCTGACCGTCTGGAGGACCACTTCTGCCCGGTTGGGTGAAGACGTCTCAAGGTAGGGTGATCTTTAAGGGGTTAGTGTTAAGTTTTTTTAAGGGGGGATTGGGTGGGTTTTAGTGTAGGGTTGGGTGTGTGGGTGGTGGTTTATAATGTTGGGGGGTATTGTATTTTTTTTTACAGGTAAAAGAGCTGATTACTTTGGGGCAATGCCCCGCAAAAGGCCCTTTTAAGGGCTATTTGTAATTTAGTATAGGGCAGGGATTTTTATTATTTTGGGGGTCTTTTTTATTTTATTAGGGGGATTAGATTAGGTGTAATTATTTTTTTATTTTCTGTAATTTAGTGTTGTTTTTTTCTTCGTAATTTAGATAATTGTATTTAATTGTAGTTAGTTTAGGGAATTAATTTAATTATAGTGTAGTGTTATGTGTAATTGTAACTTAGGTTAGGTTTTATTTTACAGGTAAATTTGTATTTATTTTAACTAGGAAGTTATTAAATAGTTAATAACTATTTAATAACTATTGTACCTAGTTAAAATAAATACAAAGTTGACTGTAAAATAAAAATAAACACTAAGCTAGCTACAATGTAACTATTAGTTATATTGTAGCTATTTTAGGGTTTATTTTATAGGTAAGTATTTAGTTTTAAATATGAATAATTTATTTATTGTAGTAATTTTATTTTGATTTATTTAAATAATATTTAAGTTAGGGGGTGTTAGGGTTAGGGTTAGACTTAGATTTAGGGGTTAACAAATTTAATATAGTTGCGGCGACGTTGGGGACGGCAGATTAGGGGTTAATAAATGTAGGTAGGTGGCGGCGATGTTAGGGCCGGCAGATTAGGGGTTAATAATATTTAACTAGTGTTTGCGAGGCGGGAGTGTGGCGGTTTAGGGGTTAATACATTTATTGAAGTGGCAGTGATGTCCAGTTAGGCAGACTAGGGGTTAAAAATTTTAATATAGTGTTTGCGATGTGGGGGGGGCCTCGGTTTAGGGGTTAATAGGTAGTTTATGGGTGTTAGTGTACTTTTTAGCACTTTAGTTAAGTGTTTTATGTTACGGCGTTAGCCCATAAAACTCCTAACTACTAACTTTTAAATGCGGTAGGAGTCTTGACAGGCGAGGGTGTACCGCTCACTTCTTCCAAGACTCGTAATACAGTCATTAGGAAAATCCCATTGAAAAGATAGGATACGCAATTTACGTAAGTGGATTTGCGGTATGCTCGAGTCGCGGGAAAAAAAGTGAGCGGTACACCTGTACCTGCCAGACTCATAATACCAGCGGGCGTTAAAAAGCAGCATTGGGACCTCTCAACGCTGCTTTTTAAGGCTAACGCAAGACTCGTAATCTAGGCGAAAGTTTGTAAAACTGAATTGTGGGTGTGGTGAGGGGTGTATTTATAGGCATTTTGAGGTTTGGGAAACTTTGCCCCTCCTGGTAGGATTGTATATCCCATACGTCACTAGCTCATGGACTCTTGCCAATTACATGAAAGAAAAAAGATTACTTCAAGCGAAGTTAACACTCGAGCGGAAGTGCTAAATAGCGCAAAAAATTTAATCTAGCCCAAAATCCTTAATATTATACCTACAACTTGAATGATCCAGTAAATGTATTTGGTTGTGAAAAATTAAATAATACTACAATTTGTTAAAGGGACACTCAAGTCAAAATTAAACTTGCATGATTCAGATAGATCGTGCAATTTTAAACTTTCCAATGTACTTCCATTAACAAAATGTGCACAGTCTTTTTATATTTAAACTTTTTGAGTCACCAGCTCCTACTGAGCATCAGTGGAGGCTCCTCTATAGGGGCACTTGAGCACGTGAACCCCCTGACCTGAACCCCCTGACCTGAACTGACCCCTGATGAAAAAAAAAAATTTTTAAAAAGAGTGAGAAATAAAAAATTTTTTTTACATTTTTAAACCTTTTTTTGCAGATAAAATAAAAAAATCTTCCAGTCTCCACTTCAGTTTTTACTAAAAAACATTAAAATTGCACTTTTTAATAACTTAATAAGGCTGAAAGTGGAAAGGGCATCTCAGGGAAACACAGCGTGGAGATCCAAGATGGTGTCGTTGACAGATTGAGTCAGTGAATGTGACTTATGCGGCATCAGATTGATCTGGGCTGGGGCCTGGGGGTGACTGCTGCAGCCAGAGTTAAGCCGGTGAGTGATTTACTTTAGGTCTTTAGGCTAGCTCTGCTCTATATGCTTTATTCTTATAAACAGGGTGCCACCGCAATTTTATACTTTAAAATTAAA
The DNA here is from genome assembly GCF_027579735.1 of Bombina bombina. Classification (NCBI taxonomy): domain Eukaryota; kingdom Metazoa; phylum Chordata; class Amphibia; order Anura; family Bombinatoridae; genus Bombina; species Bombina bombina. Next base: position 133,565,778 of record NC_069506.1, read on the forward strand.
TTGTATTAGTGCATTGGGTGTGCTGTAACTCTCTCTGGTATGCAAGAGGTTAATCAGTAAGATGCAGGATATCGGACATGTTTTTATTACAGATCCAGAGAGATTTACAACATTTTTTTTCTCTTCCTTTTACTGCAGTAAAAGGAAGAGAAAAAAAACGTTGTAAATCTCTCTTGATTTGTAATAAAAACATGTCCGATATCCTGCATCTTACTGATTAACCTCTTGCATACCAGAGAGAGTTACAGCACACCCAATGCACTGATACAATTACTTAACATTTTAAAGTATTAAATACATTACAGAGATCTTAACCCAAAGTTTTTTTTAAATATAAATATCACATGTGGCTGAATCCAGTGCAGGTAAAATAGTAAATAGCCTTTTATCCCAATGCAGCACCAATAGGAAGCAATACACACTAGAGTTTAATAGTCCTGTGACCTGTCTGCTGGTTTAGTTTTGTATTCACTTCTGCATGTATATGTGAAAAAAGCAATAGTAACATCTGTTATACATTAATATCTGCAGATTTCTGTTCAGTCCATCCATTGTATTGACTGTTAGCAGAACTAATGACAGACCTTACTGTAAGAGCAGCCTGTAAAAAAGTTCCTATATTTTCTTCTTATTTCACCATTTAAACAAGACCATAAGCTTGTTCCAGGGTTTAAATATTAGCTTTTAAAGGGACACCTCCTGTATTACATATTAATACAAATACAGCATTCCATTACAAAAGATCTGCATGAAAACTGAATGTTTAAAAAAACATTGAAACTGCATTTTGTTAGTAAAATATGGTTTACACTCCAATGACATATCCTTTGATAAGACATTGAAAGGGATAGGAAAAAAATTAAACTTGCGTGATTCAGATACAGCATGCAAATTTAAGTCACTTTTAAAATGTATTTTATTTTCACATGTAGTTTGTTCTCTTGGTATCTTTTGTTGCAAAAATAATATGTACATATCCTACACTACTGGGAGCTGGCTGGTAATTGCTGACTAGACACCTTTGTAGCTTTATCTTTTTGATTGATTGACTAGAAGTGTTCAGCTAGTTGTGCTTTGCTGCTCCTTCTGCAAAGGATACCAAGAGAATGAAGCAAATGTAATTATAGAAGTCAATTGAAAAGTTGTTTAAAATTTGTATCATCTATCTGAATAATAAAATACAAATGTTCTCTCTCTCTCTTTTTTTTCTCTCTCTCTCTCCCCCTCTCTTTTTCTCTCTCTCCCCCTCTCTCTCCCTCTCTTTTTCTCTCTCTGTCCCTCTCTCCCTCTCCTTCTCTCTCTCTCTCCCTCTCCGTGTGTGTGTAGAGAGCCATCTGAGGGGCGGGGCTTTTTCAAGGGGTGTGGTCAGAGGCGGGGCCAAGTGCACCTCCATCTTCATAATTCACCAGCCGCCACTGCTGAGCATGTGCAAGAATTCACAGAATAAAAGTATTTGCATTTGTGATTGGCTGATGTCTGTCACATGGTACATTTATGCATTTGTGATTGGCTCATGGCTGTCACATGGTACAGAGGGAGTGGAAATAGACATAACTTTTTAAAATTAGAAAAAAAAATCTACTACTCATTTAAAGTTCAGACTAGGGGGCGATTTAACAATATGCTGGCGTACATGATGTCTGCTGCACATCGATAAATGCCGACAGCATAAGCTATCGGCATTTATCATTGAACAAGCATTTCTCGTGAAATGCTTGTGCAATACTGCCCCCTGCACATTTGCGGCAAATCGGCCTCTAGCAGGGGGTGTCAATCAACTTGATCATATCTGATCAGGCTGATTGCTGTCCACTGCCTCAGAGGTGGCAGACGAGTTAAGGAGCAGCGGTCTTATGACCCTATGGGGCCGATTTATCATACCCCGTATGGTGCCGTATGCACATGTTTCTGCCGGATACAGGAGTTAAGAAGCTGTGGTCTTCTTAAGTGAAATGCTTGTGTAATGATAAATGCTGAAAGCATATGCTGTCGGCATTTATCGATGTGCGGCAGACATTGATAATTCGGCTCCTAAATCTCATCACTTTTTGGGCTGCTATTTCAACGGTTCATACTATGAAGACATCTGCTTGCCCATGAGGTGCGCAATCTCATGCTCCTTTTTTGCGTGCTTCAGCACATTTTTGGAATGGATGGTGTGTGAACAGTCAGGTTTTAAGTCGGTGGTACACTGCCTCAACAATTTTTTGTTTGTGGGTCCAGCAGGGACAGAGGTTTGTGTAACATTGCAGGACATTTCTTATCGTGGGCGAGAGCTTTTGGTGTCCCCATTGCTCAAGAGCAGTCTGAGGATTCGGTAATGGCCCTCAGTTTTCTGGGAATCACCATTGACTCTAAAAAAATGGAGTGTAGTCTTACGCAAGATAAAGTCGCTGACCTGGTGAGTGTAAATCAGCGTTTCCTGGTAGCTGCCAAGGTGACTTTGAGGGACCTCCAGTCACTTTTGGGTAAGTTGAACTTTGTTTGCAGGATTATCCCAATTGGCTGGGTTTTCTGTAGACGGCTGTCGTAGGCTACGGCGAGAGTAGTGCAGCCTCATTATTTTGTGAGCCTAACAAAAGAGCATAAAGATGATTTGAGGGGTTGGAATACATTTCTGTATGAGTTCAATGGGTCAGCTTTGTTTCACAATGAAAAGGTGTTGAATGAGGAGCTGGTTTGGTAAATTATGCTGTTGGGGGGCATGGCTTTGGTGCCTATCTTCAGGGGCATTGGTGTTCGGCCACTTGACCAGGATCATGGGCTGCATGTGGTCTGATTCACAACCTTGATTTTTGGAACTATTACCCATAATTGTGGCATTGCTTGTTTGGGTGAAGGATTTAGTGAACAAAACAGTGCTTTTTTACTTTGATAACATGGGGGTAGTGTCCGCATTAAACAGTCTGTTGGCTTCATCACCACCTGTGCTACATTTGTTGAGGTTGCTGGTATTGAAATGCTTGCAAATGAATGTTTTATTAGGGCCAAGCATATTCCCGGGCCGAGTAACTCAATTGCTGATGCTTTGTCTCGTTTCCAGTGTCAGTGGTTTCATGAGTTGCTTCACGGGATGCAGAAGGGCAGCAGGGTCTGAACCACATGTGGAGGCTTGGGACAGAGTACTGGCTGGATTGGTAAAGACATCTTTGTCTCCAAGTACTTGGGCTGCATATGCTAGAGTATGGTGTAAGTTGGAAGAGTGGTTGTCCAAAATGGGTGTCTGTGAGGTTGAGGACAAACTTAATGGTTGTTTGCTGGAATGACTATGGCATTGGAGGTGTGTTGGCTTGTCCTCAACAGCAATTGATAGGAAGATGTCTGCTCTGGCTATTCGGTTCAAGTTGTTGGGTATAGGTGATGTGACTAAGGTTTTCTGTGTGAGGCAGGTGTTAAAAGGTTTGAAGATAAAAGGAAGGCGTGTGGATCACAGAAGGCCCAGTACTTTTGCTCTGGTAATGTGGCTTTGGGAGGTTTTGTCTGTGGTATGTTAATCCCGTTTTGAAATCAGCCTTTTTCGTAAGTCTTTTGTGTTGGCATTCTTTAGGGCATTTCGGAGTTGGTGAGTGGGAGTAGAAGGGTTCCTGGGGGTTTGGGGGCAACTGACTTTTCGCTGTCCGAATAACAGGCGGAAATTGTTTTGAGGCAGAGTAAATCTGATCAGACTGGGAAGGGGAGAACTATTGTTCTTTTTCCAAGCGGCCAGGAGGTTTGCCCTTGTAAGTGTTTGGAGCAGTTCCTGTGCCTATGGTCACAGGTTGGGGGTCCTTTGTTGATTCTTTAAGATGGAAGTTTCATGTCTCAGTTTTGGGCAGTGTTGTTTAAAGCTCTGGAGAGATTGGGATTGGCACCTTTGGAGTTTGGGTCCCAATCTTTTCGCATTCAGTGATGGGTTTGAGTTAAAAGATGGTTGAAAAAATTGGGAGATGGGGGTCTCAGAAATATCGCTTGTATATTCGCCCTGATTAGAGAGTGTAAATAAGTGTTTTGTGCCCCCTTTTTCTGTTTTTGTATAGTAGGTTTGAAAAGGACTTGGTTGGTGGGGCACTCTTCCATCAAGGGGCATTTTACTTAGGTGATGGAGTCCATCTTAATGACTTTGGCCTGCAGCTCTTTATCCTTGACTTTGTGGAATTTGTTGAAGTTGGCGGGACTGGGCTGATGAAATCAGGCCAGTTGTTGGCAGGGGTGCCAATTTGTTTGCAGTTATTAATAGAAGATGCCACAAATGGCACAACTAGATATTAAAAATAAAGCGATATTTAATAAGTTCTCTCCTAAATCTGCTAAAATTCTAGCTAATATATCTAAAAATAGGAAGAACAATAATTATATATGGGCAATAACAGTAGAGGGAATCAAATATAATTCTCCAAAAGATATTTTGACCCAGTTTTACAAGTTTTTTCAAAGAATATACTCAGCCGATATTAATAAAGATTCTAAAGATCACTTCTGGGGAAACATTAGTCTCCTGAAAATTTTGCCTGATCAGCTGCTACTCTAAAATAAAGAAATTACAATAGAAGAAACTTCTAAAGCTATTAATAAACTAGTTATTGGTAAAGCACCTGGTCCCAATCAACTGTCATCTGAACTTTTTAAAATCTTAGAGGAGCAAATCTCTCCAGCTCTCACTAACTTATTTAATATCTACTTTGTCCAACATAATAAACCATCCAAATATTTTACCACTTCCAACATTGTACTCATACTTAAAAAAGACAAAGATCCTGGATCTATGGACTCCTACAGGCCTATCTCTCTACTTAATAATGATTATAAAATCTTGGCCAGTATTATTTCCAACCAATTAAAAACTATTATAGGAGATAAGATCCATCCAGATCAAACCGGTTTCATCCCAGGTAGAACTGCTCAGAAGAATATTAGGATGGCCATGTCATTAATTACATTTTTAACATTACCGCATAAATTAAAGCCTAATAATCAAAATGACTTCGCTTTGCTCTCTGTAGATGCTGAAAAGGCTTTCGACTTTATTTTATGGGATCATCTATTTACCGCCTTAAATAAAATTGGTTTTACAGGACATTTCTCCAGTTGTATTCAATTAATCTATCAGGATCCAGACTCCTATTTAAGTCTGAATGGCCTCCTTTCCCCGAGTATAACTCTCCACAAAGACACAAGACAGGGCTGTCCTCTATCACCATTGCTCTTCAACATTGCATTAGAACCCCTAGCAATAATATGTAGGGAAAGACTAGATGGTATTAGGATTGGCAAAAAGAAATGTATCCTTTCTTTATATGCAGATGATATTCTTTTTTATCTAGGGAATTCCAGAAAGAATATACAAGTATTATTAGATATTATTTTTGAAATCAGCAAATTCTCTGGTTATAAAATAAATCTTAATAAATCAGAGATTTTATGGATTATAAGAAAAAAAGATAGCAACTTGGAAAATCACTTGATGGCTGCAATCTATAAATGTTTAACCTCCAAAGATGCAAAAGAAACTTTTCCAAACATGGAGTATTGATGTGCCAGATATTGACTTTGACGTTTTAAAATAAAGTTTCTCTAGAGTAATGAAATACACATCTGTTATATCACTAACAGAATTGCATATCAGATTATTAAATCGGTCTTATCATACGCCTAAAATAATGGCTTAATGGCATTCTCGGGGGACTAATGTTTGTTCCAGATGCAGCCTCCCTGCAGCTTATCTATTGCATGTTTTCTTCGTATGTCAAAAATATGCAAAAATTTTGGAAGCAGATAGAGTTTTGGTTAAACAGATTTCTACATGTTTAATTTAAATTTATTTTAGTCTCGCAAAGGACCATACAGAATTAAGCCCTGATCAATACCGCAATATTGACAGCCAGGCAAATGATTTTAAGAACCTGGAAGGAAAAAAATGCACCTAGTATTTCTGCTTTTGTGAACAATATGTTACATCAACTAGTTTTGGATCAATTTGATCCCATGATCTTTCTAGACAACAAGCTTAAAGCCTTCATGGCCAAATGGGACAAAGTAACTCTATCTCTCCCTTCTGAGACTCAAATCCAGATCCTAGACCATCTACGTGCCTCTCCCCCTCTATCTCCAGCTTATACAACTGAATGCTTATCCTGCTTTTTGGCCTCAACACTTGTACTAGAGCTCCCCTCCTTCCCTCTTGTTTAATTTTCCTTTTTTTTCCTTTTTTTTTGTTAGTTTTGAGAGTTTTGGGTATTTCTTACCATGACTCACCAATCTAGAAAAATAAATAATTGCAGAACCGAATATACAACTGATGTTCATTTCTTATTTTTTTAATGCTGAATAATCTAATATATTGTTAATGATCGTTTTTTTGGTTATATACTAAAATATCAATATCTTCTCTGCTGCCTGTGTTCACAGTTGTTTAATTTTAATGCGTTTTGTATTCTAGATGAACTGCTGAATGTTATATTTATTAATTGCAGAATAATGTATATCTTTTTCTTTGAAAAAATAAAGATATATATATATATATATAAAAAAAAAAATAGAATATGTCCAAGTCCGAGGGGTGACATTTTGCCTCTCCACAGGGTCGGAGTGCATGTGGTGGACTTCTAGGGGAGCCTAGAGCCAGGTTTTAAGTATTGGTTTAATAGGCTCAGCAAGTATAAGGTTGCGTCCAGAGGAATGACGGTCAACCATATTACTAATTGGTGAACTAGCACCGCTTGCTGGTCCAGTTTATGGGATGTTGATGTTTTATCAGGATGAAGTTTTAAGCACATTCTTATTTATATGGTTGTATAAAAGGTTATATATTTAACAAAGGAGCTGTGGCCAATTTGTACCAAAGTAAGAAGTCTGGTGTGTTTATTATATAGGGGGATAATGGTTGTGAAGGGGCAGTTATAGAAGGTAGATGGGGCCAGAACATGACAACTCAGAAGGTCAAGAAGGCGGTTTAATGGAAAGGTTAAGAGGTAGGAGGTGAGGTGAAGCACATAGAAAAGTGTAAAACACCTAATTAAACAGTCTTTAATTGCAACATCTTCATACTGCAGTACGCAAATTATGTGTCTTCTCAGCTACATCTACCCAATAATGCTACCTACACACCCGAAACCCACCCAATGCATAGCTAAGCCCAGGATTAACCCCTCAGCTCCAGGATTTGAAACATTTTAGTTAAAGCAATGCCAGGTAGTCTTCAAACCATTATCTTTATCTATCTATTGTATTGTCCAAGAGTAGTCCTTTTTGCTAATTAAAACATACTTTTAAACTGAAGTTTGTCATGTAACCTAAGCATGAAAAGGCTTAGAAGTGTATTTAATATGCCTGTAATTGTATAAGCGTTATTTGTATCTTTACATCTTTTTGATAAAATAATTATAATAACCTCTCTAACATAGTATGTATGACTGATTGTCTATTTGGGTTGAAACTTGAGGTTTGCGTCACTGTAATGTCCTTGTTATCATCATATAAAAAAAACACATAAAGATACAGAGGAGTCCCCTGCCCTGGAGCCTGAGTCTGACCTCCTTTCCCTTACCTCCTTTTCCCGTAACCCTACCATGTAATTACCTTCACCCAACCTCTCTACCATCCCTCTCCCCGTTACACGCGGCAAGTTATCTAAGATTCTGACTATATCTGTTTTATTGTTTTGTGTTCTCTGTAATCATTGTGGTCATTATACAACATGCTAATAGACCTTTAAGTGAAGAGACACCATATAGGAACCAACATGTCTATAGACTCTTGCTGCAAGATTCCTCCTGGCATATGAGCAGCTTTACTATAAGCACTGATATGCTACTACTAATATTCACCTAGATTACGAGTTTTGCGTTGCGGCTTTTAACGCTGAAAAAATGGCAATTTCAGTGTAAAAGCAGTAACACCGCTATTGGGAGTCATGTCGATATTGCTATACTGCAAGCATTTTAGCCTGTAACGCAACGTCCATCCCGCACTCAAAAAAATGACGTTTTTGCGTGGGATTTTCATAGCGCCGGTATTAATAGATACATAGAAACATAGATATTGATGGCAGATAAGAGCCATAGGCCCAGCAAGTCTGCCCGACCTTACCTAACAGTATAAACTTATCTAGTTCGTAGGATAGCCCTATGCTTGTCCCATGCATTTTTAAAGTCCCCCACAGTGTTTGTTGCTACTACCTCTTGAGGAAGTTTATTCCATAAATCAATCACTCTTTCTGTAAAGAAGTGCTTCCTCAAATTACTTCTGAATCTACTACCCTTTAGCTTGAGCTCATGACCCCTTGTTCTTGAATTTTCCATTTTATGTAAAATACCCACAGCCTCAGTTTTACTAAACCCTTTAATGTACTTGAAAGTTGCTATCATATCACCTCTTTCCCTTCTCTCCTCTAAGCTATACATATTTAGGTCATTGAGCCTATCCTGGTAAGTTTTATTTTTTAGACCATGTACCATTTTGGTAGCCCTCCTTTGCACAGATTCAAGTTTGTTAATATCCTTCTGAAGATATGGTCTCCAGAACTGCACACAATACTCAAGATGAGGCCTAACTAATGATCTATAAAGTGGCATAAGAACCTTACTATTTCTGCTGCAAATACCTCTACCAATACATCCAAGCATTCTGCTAGCCTTACTCGCTGCATTACTACATTGTTTACTAAGTTTTAAATCATCTGAAATAATAATTCCCAAGTCCTGTTCCTCGTCTGTAACAGTCAGTAAAGTGTCATTGAGTCTGTAATTAACATTTGGATTTTTCTTCCCTAAATGCATTATTTTACACTTTGCTGTGTTAAACTTTAGACCCCAGTCATTTGTCCAATCCTCCAATTGTTGTATATCACTTCTCATTTTGTCTACCCCCCTGGAACATCCACTCTGTTGCAAATTTTTGTATCATCTGCAAAGAGACATACTTTCCCCTGTAGCCCTTTGCTGATATCGCAGATAAATATGTTAAACAAAACAGGCCCCAGAACTGACCCCTGAGGAACACCACTAGTAACAGCCCCCTCTGCTGAATGAACTCCATTTACTAAGACACTTTGTTTTCTGTCCTTAAGCCAGCATTCCACCCAGTTCACAATTTTTGAATCTAGACCAAGGAGATATAGTTTGTGAATAAGTTTATTGTGTGGGACGGTGTCAAATGCTTTGCTGAAATCTAGATATGCTACATCAACTGCTCCTCCCTTGTCTAATACTTTTGTTACATAATCAAAGAAGTCAATTAGATTAGTCTGACATGATCTCCCTGAAGTAAAACCATGCTGATTTTGGTCCTCTAAATTGTTTGTCTTTATGTAAGTCATAATTCTTTCTTTTAAGAGGCTTTCCATTAATTTCCCTACTACTGAAGTTAAACTAACTGGCCTGTAGTTGCCAGATTCTTCTCTACTGCCCTTTTTATGAAGGGGTATTACATTTGCTATTCTCCAATCATCTGGGACAGCTCCTGTTAATAGTGACTGATTAAACAGATCAGTTAATGGGACAGTTAGCACTGATCGAAGTTCTTTTAAAACCCTTGGATGAATATTATCAGGACCCACTGCCTTTGTAACATTTATTTTTGATAATGCTAACAAAACCTCATCCTCTGTAAAAAGATTACTGTTAAGCTTGTTTCTATTTTGCATAGCATCCCTTAATGTAGACATTGTATCTTCACAATCTTTAGTGAAAACAGAACAGAAGTAATCATTGAGACAGTCTGCAATCTGCTTATCTCCTTCTATTATTCTACCATCAACTGATTTCAATTTTACTATTCCTACCTTATTTTTTCTTCTTTCACTGATATATCTAAAGAATGTTTTGTCCCCATGTTTTACTGACTGTGCTATCTTCTCTTCTGCATGAGCTTTAACCTTCCTAATTAACTGCTTAGTCTTTTTTTGTTGGAGTTTCCATATTTTCATATCATCATCTGCTTGTGTGTGTCTGTAATTTTTATAAGCTATCTTTTTTGTCTTTACAGCATGTGCTACTTCTTTGGAAAACCAAATTGGTTTCCGCTTTCTTTTACTTTTACAGACATGTCTAATACAGTGTGCGGTTGCATCTAAAATGGCACCTTTCACAAATTCCCACTGTTCTTGAACCCCTGTAATAAGAGTTTTCCCCTTTAAATAGTTCTTTAGGTATTCTCCCATTAATGAAAAATCTGCCGTCCTAAAGTCTAAAACTTTTGTTTTAGTCTTGGTGGACAGTTCCTGAACATGAATACTAAACCAAACAGATTGATGATCACTGGATCCTAAGTTCTCACCTACAGACACATCTGAAACTGTATCACTGTTTGTAAGTATTAGATCTAATATAGCTTTCTTACGAGTTGGTTCCTTGACTAATTGTTCAAGTGATTCCCCTAGCAGAGATTCAAGAATATACCTGCTTCTAGCCGATCTAGCAGAAGGAATCTTCCAGTCTATATCTGGCAAATTAAAGTCCCCCAGTACTATAACCTTACCCTTCATGGTCATTTTGGTTATTTCATCTAATAACAGATTGTCCAGTTTTTCATCCTGCAATGGAGGCCTATATACAACCCCTATTCTAAAAACATTTTTATCTCCAATTTCCAAAGTCACCCAAATACTTTCCACCTCATCATTTGTTCCTACAATTTCAGTAACCTTTATATTTTCATTTACATACAAAGCAACTCCTCCACCTTTCTTTCCTACTCTGTTCTTTTTAAATAACCTGTATCCAGGTATGACTATGTCCCAGTCATGCAAATCATTGTACCATGTTTCTGCTATAGCTACTAAATCCAAGTTGTCCCTAGTCATTATTGAAATGAGTTCAGATAATTTATTTCCTAAGCTGCGAGCATTTGTGCTCATGGCACGAAGAATTTTTCTACTAGAATTTCTAGAATTGTTACTTGGACTAACAGTTTTGGCATGCCGTGGGGGGCAGGTGGATATATTAATGCTACCCCCCTTTATTAGTTTAAATGATTTCTAATAAAGTATTTGAACTCCTCTCCCAGATACTCTGTTCCTTTAGCATCCAAATGCAAGCCATCTCTCCTAAATAACCTAGTATCTTTCCAAACAGAGCTATAATGGCCAATAAAACCAAATCCTCATTCCCTGCACCACTTATCTAACCAAGAATTAAATGTTGTTATCCGCTCCATCTTTCCTGCTTCCTGGCCATACACAGGTAAAATAGCAGAAAATGATAGAGTTGATGCCACAGTCTCTAAATGATTACCTAGGTCACAAAACTCTTTCTGAACAGCAGCAACATGATTACTAGCCAGATCATTTGTTCCTAAATGTACAATCACATCTAACTCACTTCCCTTTCCTGCTGCCTTAACAATTCTCAAAATACGATTCTTATCCCTGTGAGCAGTAGCTCCTGGAAGACATCTAACCTCCCTTGTTTCTCCTTTACTTTCACCTAAATACACATTCCTCAAAATAGAGTCACCCACTAACAGTCTTTTTCTCAAAAACACATCTGCAGTTCTTTCCTGTGTTATGTTACCTGGAGAATCAGGTGCCAATAGATTTAAATTACCTGTTACAGCTTCAGAGGGCTCAGAAACAGCAATCTCCTCATCACAAGTATATTCGGCAAGAGCAGCATAGGAGTTTTGCAATGGCAGAGGTTGCAATTACAGGTTGTGCGGTCGGTATAGGCTTGCATTTCAGCCTATACCGGCGCAATCCATACCGCCATCCGAAAGCAGTAGTTATGGATTTTGTGTAGCAAAAATGTTTCACAAAACTCATAACTAAAATGTTACAAAGTACACTAACACCCATAAACCACCTATTAGCCTTTAAACCGCCACTCTCCTGCATCGCAAACACTATATTAAACCTATTAACCCCTAATCTGCCGCCCACCCACATCGCGACTATTTAATAAAGTTATTAACCCCTAATCTGCCACCACCCACATCGCCAACACTATTTAAATATATTAATCCCTATTCCCCCGCACCCCAACATAGCCGCTACTAAATAAAGTTATTAATCCCTAAACCTCTGGCCTCCCACATTTACGATACTAAATAAACCTATAAACCCCTAAACTCCTGGCCCCCCACATCTCAAAACACTAAATTAAACTATTAACCCCTAAACCTAACACCCCCCTAACTTTGAATTAAAATGACAATATAACTCTTTTTAAATAAATAAAAACTTACCTGTGAAATAAATATAAACCTAACATTAAACTATAAATTAACCTAAGATAACTAATCTAATAAAATAAAAAATACTACCAATTAAAATATCTAAATTACAAATTTAAAAAACCTAACACTAAGGTTTTTTTAAATTTGCAATTTAGATATTTTAATTTTTATTTTATTAGATTAGTTATGTTAGGTTAATTTATAGTTTAATGTTAGGTTTATATTTATTTCACAGGTAAATTTTTATTTATTTAAATAGAGTTATATTGTAATTTTAATTTAAAGTTAGGGGGTGTTAGGTTTAGGGGTTAATAGTTTAATTTAGTGTTTTGCAATGTGGGGGCCGGCGGTTTAGGGATTAATAGGTTTATTTAGTGGCGGAGATGTGGGAGGCCGGAGGTTTAGGGGTAATAACTTTATTATAGTGGCGGCGATTTTGGGGAGCGGCGGATTAGGGGTTATTAGCTTTTATTAGTGTCAGCGATGTCGGGGACGGCAGATTAGGGGTTAATAATGTTATTTAGGTGTCAGCAATGACGGGGTGGCAGATTAGGGGTGTTTAGACTTCGGGGTTATGTTAGGGTGTTAGATTTTAACATAACTTTTTTTTCCCCATAGACATCAATGGGGTTGCATTACAGAGATTTTTCATTCCCCACTTCAGGTGTTAGCTTTTTTCTTTAACACTCTCTCCCCATTGATGTCTATGGGGGAAAGCGTGCACAAGCACGTCAAAGCAGCCCTTGGCTTCTGTGCGGTATGGAGCTTATCGCCACCATATCGCACACACAAGAAGGCTTTTCAGAAACTCCTAATGGCATCGCTATGGAGGGTGAAATCACGCAACTTTTGTTGCATTCGTTTCACACCCTGTGTAGCGCAAAACTCGAAATCTAGGTGAATGTGAGCATTAGTTATATACTGTGGAATTGTATTTGTTATAGCCATTTGTTCCAATATGACAAAAAAATTGTAATACTTCTGTTGATAATTAACAAAAGAATAAAGTTAAAAAAAAACCCACATACAAATAAGGCCCATTTCAACTCAAATGTTCCTAAATGTCAGCAAAATTCTTCAGAAATATTGGTGTTCCAATAGCACAAATGGTATATTGCAATATATACAATGTTATAGTGCTCCACATTTATGGATTTGTATTTTATTTAAAATAAAATGTTGTGCATTGTCTTGAAGGGACATTGTACACTAGATTTTTCTTTGCATAAATGTTTAGTAGATTATCCATTTATAAAGCCCATCTGGGAGTGTTTTTGTAAAAAATGTATAGTTTTGCTTATTTTTAAATTACATTGTGCTGATTTTTAGACTCCTAACCAAGCCAAAATGTTTTAGATGTATACTGATGTCTTCAGACTCCTGGTTGTGTAATGGGTCTTTTCATATGCAGGAGAGTGGGGGGGGGGGGGGGGTGTCTGTCTGTTCTTGCTTCCCCAGCCCCTTTCATTTGGTGTCCCAGCCTAGCCTCATCAACAGTGCTAAACTCAGAGCTTCTAAGTAAGTTTTTAAAAGGCTTTATACTGGATTTTTATATCAGTATCTGTGGATATTCTTCTTTATAGTAGTGTCTATTGCATGCAGTTATATGAAAAACATAATTTATGTAAGAACTTACCTGATAAATTCATTTCTTTCATATTAGCAAGAGTCCATGAGCTAGTGACATATGGGATATACATTCCTACCAGGAGGAGCAAAGTTTCCCAAACCTTAAAATGCCTATAAATACACCCCTCACCACACCCACAATTCAGTTTAACGAATAGCCAAGAAGTGGGGTGATAAGAAAGGAGCGAAAGCATCAAAAATAAGGAATTGGAATAATTGTGCTTTATACAAAAAATTCATAACCACCACAAAAAGGGTGGGCCTCATGGACTCTTGCTAATATGAAAGAAATGAATTTATCAGGTAAGTTCTTACATAAATTATGTTTTCTTTCATGTAATTAGCAAGAGTCCATGAGCTAGTGACGTATGGGATAGCAGATACCCAAGATGTGGAACTTCCACGCAAGAGTCACTAGAGAGGGAGGGATAAAATAAAGACAGCCAATTCCGCTGAAAAATTAATCCACTACCCAAATCAAAAGTTTCAATTTTTACAATGAAAAAAACTGAAATTATAAGCAGAAGAATAAAACTGAAACAGCTGCCCGAAGTACTATTCTACCAAAAACTGCTTCTGAGGAAGAGAAAACATCAAAATGGTAGAATTTAGTAAAAGTATGCAAAGAAGACCAAGTTATTGCTTTGCAAATCTAATCAACAGAAGCTTCATTCTTTAAAGTCCAGGAAGTAGAAACTGACCTAGTAGAATGAGCCGTAATCCTCTGAGGTGGGGATTAACCCGACTCCAAATAAGCAAGATGAATCAAAAGCTTTAACCAAGATGCCAAAGAAATGACAGAAGCCTTCTGACCTTTCGTAAAACCAGAAAAGATAACAAATAGACTAGAAGTCTGTCTGAAATCTGAGTAGCTTCAACATAATATTTCAAAACTCTTACCACATCCAAAAAATGTAAGAATCTTACCAAAGAATTCTTAGGATTAGGACACAAGGAAGGGACAATAATTCCTCTACCAATGTTGTTAGAATTCACAACTTTAGGTAAAAAATTGAAATGAGGACAGCAAAAACCACCTTATCCTGATGAAAAATCAGAAAAAGGAGATTCACAAGAAAGAACAGATAATTCAAAAACTGTTCTAGCTGAAGAGATGTCTAAGACCAACAATACTTTCCATGAAAGTAATTAATGTCCAAAGAAAACATATGCTCAAACAGAAGAGCCTGTAAAGCCTTCAGAACCAAAATAAGACTCCAAGGAGGAGAAATTGGCTTAATGACAGGCTTGATACGAACCAAAGCCTGAACAAAACAATGAATATCAGAAAGATTTAGCAATTTTTACTGTGAAACAGCACAGGAAAAGCAGAGATTTGTCCTTTCAAGGAACATGCAGACAAAACCTTATGAAGAAACTATAAAAACCTAGGAATTCTAAAATAATGCCAAGAGAATTCATAAGAAGAACATCATAAAATGTAAATCTTCCAAACTCGATAATAAATCCTACTAGACACAGATTTACGAGCCTGCAACATAGTATTAATCACTGAGTCAGATATACTTCTATGACTAAATACTAAGCGTTAAATTTTCATACCATCAAATTAATAATTTGAATTCCTGATGAAAAAAACAAATGTTAAGATATAAGGTCTGGCCTTAATGGAAGTAGCCAAGATCGGCAACTGGACATCCGAGCAAGAACCATATACCAAAACCTGTGTGGCCATGCTGGAGCCACCAGCCACACCAAAGATTGCTCTCTGATAATTGAAAATCACTCTAAAATGAAGAACCAGAGATGAAAAAATATAGGCAGATTGATAATTCCAAGGAAGTGTCAATGCATACACTACTTCCGCCTGAGGATCCCCGGACCTGAATAGGCCCCTGGGAAATTCCTTGTTTAGATGAGATGCCATCAGATCTATTTCTGGAAGCCCTCACATCTGAAAAATTGAAAAACTTATCTGGGTAAAGAGACCATTCTCCCGGATGTAAAGCTTGATTAACAGAGATAATCCGCTTCCCAATTGTCTATACCTGGGGAAAAGACCACAGAAATTAGATAGGAGCTGGATTTAGCCCAAGCAAATATCCGAGATACTTCTGTCACAGCCTAAGGACTGATAGTCCCACCCTGATGATTGACATATGCCACAGTTGTGACATTGTCTGTCTGAAAAAACAATAAACGTCTCTTCTTCAAAAAGAAACCAACTGAAGAACTCTGAGAATGCACGGAGTTCCAAAATATCAAATTGTAATCTCGCCTCCTGAGATTTCCAAACCCCTTGTGCTGACAGAGATCCTCAGACAGCCTCCCAACCTAAAAGACTCGCATCTGTAGAGATCATGGTCCAGGTTGAATGAACCAAAGAGACCTGTAGAACTAAATGATGGTAATCTTAACCACAGAATCAAAGATAGATAAACACTAGGATTCAAAGATATAAAAAGAGATATCCTAAAATCCCTGCACCATTATTCAGCATAAAAAACTGGAAAGGTTTCCTATGAAATGAGCAAAGGGAATCGAATCCAATGCTGCAGCCATGAAACCTAAAACTTCCAAGCATATATAGCAAGTTGAAGGAAATAATAGAGACTGAAGGTTCCGACAAACGGAACCTAATAAACTTGTCACTTGTCTGTTAGAGACAAAAACATTGACACAATCTATCTGGAAACCTAAAAAAGGTGACCCTTGTGTGAGGAATCAAGGAGCTTTTGATAAAAAGATCCTCTAACCATGTCTTGAAGAAACAACAAAGTTGAATCGTATGAGATTCCGCAAAACGTAAAGACTGAGCCAGTACCATGATACCGTCCAAATAAGGAACACTGAGAACCTTGAAAAGATTCTTAGAGCTGTCGCTAGACCAGAAGGAAAAGCAACAATTGGTAATGCTTTGTCAAAAAAAGAGAATCTCAGAAAATAAAAATAATCTGAATGAAAACAGAAAATGAAGATATGCATCTATTGTATCTAATGTAAACAAATGATGCCATCACTGACCAAAAAGGCAGAATAGACCATATAAACACCATTCTAAAAGACGGTACACTTATATGACAATTCAAAAAGATTTTTTATCTTTGGAACAATGAATAGTCTTGAATAAAACCCCAAACCCAGTTCCTAAAATGAAACTGGAATAAATACCCCAGAAAACTCCAGGTCTGAGCAGCGCTTGAGCCCCAATGGGTGACCAGCCGCACTTCACCAGTACCCAAAACATATAGGTCTGAAACACACTTCAGGAAAGTGTTAGTCTTACTGGAATAGCTGGAATATGATAGAGAAAAAAGACTTCTCACAGACGGTTTTACTCTGAATCCTATTCTGTACCCAAAGTCTAAGAAGTTTGGACCGAATAGAACCAAACAAATTTCAAAAAAGTCTTAACCTGCCCCTTACCAGCCAAGCTGGAATAAGAACCGCACCTACATGCAAATTTGGGGAGCTGACTTTGAACTTTTAAAAGGCTGAAATGAATGAAGAAAAAACTTCCAATTATAAACATGTTACTTGGGGAAGAATTCAGGATTCCGTTCCTTAGTAAGAACAGAAAACTAATATAAGCTTAAAGTTTTAGTCTTAGAACTCAATCTTGAAGCCTAGAGTAACAGTTAAAGAATTGAATCCAATTATGAACCAAATAATTGATTATCTTGGAAAAAAAGAAATATGGATTTTAGAAATCAAATTAGCATTCCAAGAATAAAATCACAAAGTTCTTCTAGCTAAAATAGCTAAAGACATAGATTAAACCTCATTTGCGAAAATAATTAATAAAATGACAACACAAATGAAATTATTAGCATGTTAATCAAGTTAAAGGACCAGTCAACACACTGGACTTGCGCAAACAACAAATGCAAGATAGCAAGACAATGCAATAGCACTTAGTCTGAACTTCAAATGAGTAGTAGATTTTGTCCTTTTAACAATGCTAAACAAATCATAATCCGATACTTGACCTTAAAGTATCCAACCAGAAAGATGAAGCAATTGCAACATCAGCAAAATAAATTACAGGACTAATAAAAGTACCTGAAAATAATTTTCCTTAAATAAGATACAACCATCTGAAGGAAAAAAAATAAATACTATTTGCTATAAGAATAATAGTATATTTAGCAGGAGTAGAGATAGCCCCATTAACTTGAGGAATCTTTCCTCAAAACTAACTGCCGGCAAAGAATACAATTTAAAAACCGAAAGAAGGGCTAAAAGAAAATTCTCAGCCTATTCCATTCCCTAGTATCAGGAACTGGAAAAAACCTCTGAAGAAATCATAGAAGATAAATAAGCAGAATTTAAATGTTAGCTAGTCTTTAAAATCCAAAGAACTAGTTACTTCAATATCCAAAATAATCAACACCTTTTGAACAAAGAACAAATGTACTCTATTAAAAAATAAAAAAGTAGATTTGTTAGTGTCAATATCTGATGAAGAAAAATTCTGAATGAGAAAAAAACACCATCAGAGAAGGATAATTCATTATGTTGTTGGTCATTTGAAACTTCATCAACTAAAAAAGAAGTTTGAAAAAGACCTAAAAATGTATTAGAAGGCGGGATGTCAGACAAAGCCTTTAAAATAGAATCAGAAAAAAATTCTTATAAATTTCTAAGTATATCTTGTACATAAGATGTAAAAAGAATAGCAATATATAAAGCATAAATACTAATGGATTCTGCATGTAAAAGTTTATCATGATAACTTATTACAAACCATAGCTAAAGATAAACATTCATAACATTTAAAATAAATGAACTTAGCTTTGGTAGGACTGATCTCAGTCAACAGGAATCCCTCAGTATGTTCTGATCCAGGAACAGTGTATGGAAAATCTTGCAATATGTAATAGAAAAAACAACATATAAAGCAAAATTATCAAATTCCTTAAATGACAGTTTCAGGAATGGGTAAAAATGCAAAACAAACAAGCCTCTAGCAACCAGAAGCAACAAAAAAGTGAGACTTAAATAATGTGAGAAAAAGTGGAACAAGTATGACGCCCACATTTTTGGCGCCAAGTATGACACCCACATTATTGGCGCCAAACATCCTCTGACGCCGAAAACGACGCCCACATTTTTTGGCGCAAAAAACGTCTGAACACACATGCGTCAAAAGATGACGTAACAGAACAAACTTCCGGCGTCAACTACGGCGCCGCAAATGACAAAATTTTGCGCCAAAAAAGTTTGCGCCAAGAATGACGCAATAAATTGAAGCATTTTCTGCCCCCGCGAGCCTAACAGCCCGCAGGGAAAAAAGTCAATTGAAAAATTTTCAAGGTAAGAAAAAAATATTTATTCATATGCATTATCCCAAATAATGAAACTGACAGTCTGAATGAAGGAATACTGATTATCCTGAATCATGGCAAATATAAGTTTAAAGACATATATTTAGAACTTTACATATAAAGTGCCCAACCATAGCTTAGAGTGTCACAAAAAATAAGACTTACTTACCCCAGGACACTCATCTACATATAGTAGATAGCCAAACCAGTACTGAAACGAGAATCAGTAGAGGTAATGGTATATAAGAGTATATCGTCGATCTGAAAAGGGAGGTAAGAGATGAATCTCTACGACCGATAACAGAGAACCTATGAAATAGATCCCCTAGAGGAAGACCATTGTATTCAAATAGGCAATACTCTCTGCACATCCCTCTGACATTCACTGCACTCTGAGAGGAAAACCGGGCTCCAGTCTGCTGCGAAGCGCATATCAACGTAGAATCTAGCACAAACTTACTTCACCACCTCCATGGGAGGCAAAGTTTGTAAAACTGAATTGTGGGTGTGGTGAGGGGTGTATTTATAGGCATTTTAAGGTTTGGGAAACTTTGCCCCTCCTGGTAGGAATGTATATCCCATACGTCACTAGCTCATGGACTCTTGCTAATTACATGAAAGAAATTGGTGTATTGCTTAAAGGGAGTAAGGGACAGTCTATTCCAGAATTTTAATTGTTTAAAAAGATAGATAATCCCTTTATTACCCATTCCCCAGTTTTGCATAATCAACACTGTTATATTAATAAACTTTTTACCTCTGATTATCTTGTTTCTAAGACTCTGCAGACGCCCCCCTTATCTCAGTTCTTTTGACAGACATGCAGTTTAGCCAATCAGTGCTGACTCTTAAATAACTCAATGGGAGTGAGCACAATGTTATGTATATGACACACATGAACCAGCAGTGTATAACTGTCAAAAACTGTCAAAATGCACTGAGATAAGAGGCAGTTCAACAGCTTAGAAATTAGCATATGAGCCTACCTATGTTTAGCTTTCAACAAAGAATACCAAGAGAGCAAAGCAAATTTGATGATAAAAGTAAATTGGAAAGCTGTTTAAAATTGCATGCACTATTGCAATCATGAAAGTATAATTTTGACTACTGTCCATTTAAGTGCCTGGATACAGTTAACATTTTTCAAGCAGGCAGTTATCAGTGTTTACACAGTTAGTTTGCATTGTAGTGCCAATTTAATAGGGGATTGCCCACTAAATATGCAATCACCCCATGTAAACCTTGGGTAATGATGTTTGCCCCCCTTGAACCCCCCAGGCGGAGGGAAAAAAGATAGTGAATATGGGGGAATTACAGTGCATTGGGCTGTTGGTGTAACAAAACATGCTACAAAACAAACATATGAAAAATAAAATTGTTTAATTTACTGTTGGTGTTTTTTCCTAGCATTACCCCGGTAAAGCCCAGTGTGGGATTTTATTAGCTTTATCCAGATGTTTAAATTCCTGTTGGTGTGTAAAATGTTTAATGTTTTATGTAACAAAACATGCTACAAAACAAACATATGAAATCTTAGCTTTATCCAAAAGTGTTTGGGTAAACCTAGCATTAGCTGGGTAAAGCCCAATGTATGACACACACACACACACACACATATATATATATATATATATATATATATATATATTGTACATATATACAGGTATATATATATATATATATATATATATATACTGTACACATATACTGTACATATATACAGGTATATATATAAAATATTCCCAAATCACGGGGGCAGAGCTAACCGCCGTGCTGTGAGGACGTATGTGACTTGAGCTCCAGGACTTGATACCTTTAAACACAGATAAAAGTTGGAATTCTCTGTAATATAACTGACCCAGCTAGTCAAAAGCACCCACATAACGCTGCAGTAACAGCGTATCCTGACAAGAGTAGCCATTTTTTTTTTATTGTGAAGCCTATATACCTGATCATACTGGGACCTGTCTGAAGCTTGCAGGCTGCTGAACATCTCCCCTACGCATCACCTGTGCTCTGGAGGGTCAGGGCTCCGTTTCCGGGGCAATAGCAGGTGCTTAGGACTCTGACTATAAGTAGCCGGCAATAAAGTGCAGATCCGGTGTTGGTCCATCGAGCTACCACGAGGGCAGAGGTCACGAAGTATACTGCGACTAATGACTAATGCCACCCCAGCAGTGCAGAGAAGTTAGCTCCGGTCGGAGCGAGGTGAGGCCTTGCTGTTTCCTAAGAGCCCTCATTGGATCACACCTGTCTACGCTCACCGGGCGTCCTTGTGCCCGTATCTTCACCTCGAATCAGCAGACTTTGGTCAGAAGACACACACTGGGCCTCAGATACATTTTTGCGGAGCACTGAGTCAGAAGGGGGCAGAAAAGAAAAAAGGCGCGAAAACCCACCATCTTTGTCTAATAGCCCTACGCCCCCTAGAGGATAAGAATAAAAGAGCTCCACAGACATGGCAACTGTAGAAAGGGTGAGTCCCAAAGTGTATTATACCCATATAAGCCCACAGCATACAAATTGGGCCTAATATAAATTAATCTCTGAGCCTCACATTCACGCTGGGACTACACTGGGCCTACACAAGACTTGGGCCTAAACCTGTATAAGTGACTTTCGTCTCTCTGTAGTGCCTGGGCTTAACCCTGCTGAGCCTTGCATAAATTGGTGTCATGTCCCTTTAAATATGGGAGTGTCTATCCTGCTTCAGCCCTATATAACTCCTTACCACACTCTCCTAGTTGCTTAGTATTGGAGTCTTTTGCTATAGGACTGCTACAGCCAAGCCTACCTTCTCTGCAAACTGTGTCTGCCTCTGCCTTTTTTGCCTGTCAGTTCCGGATTTCACAGAGCGGTGACGTCACACGCCATCCTGCTTCACACAGCAGCAACACACTGTTCAGCTGCACTGTCTCCCAGACTGCCAGGACTTGCAAGCTCCTAATTCCTGCGGACCCTCTAATAATTTCTCAAGTAAGACCTGCTCTTAACATTCACTCTCCTGTGACTCAAATCATATATGAGCATACCAGACTCTTGTTTATCATATATATCTGCAATTGCTAAATCTATCTGAGCCAACTTTAACTAGCTATCTTAAAATACTCTCTAAAGTTAGTTACTTATTATTTAGCCTTTTGCCTGATCTCTTTTTATTGCCTGTACTACTGAAATTCCAAACTAGTTTGTAATTATATTTTTCTATGTATCCATACTGGGGTTTCTATGTGTTACACTGCTGCAATTGTTTAGTGTTTACTCACAGGTGGCAGCTGTAGTGTAATCACCATTAACCCCTGCTAATAACTGAACTATGATGTCTGGGACTATCTTTTACTCTGATAGTAATTAATGATAATTCCCAGTATTCTTTGAACAACACACATACTATTTTAAGTTTTTTCCTTTTAACTCAGCAGTTGAGGTTCTTGAAAATAAATTCCTTGCCTTACAGGATACGGCAAGACTTAAATCCTGACAGAATACTAAGCCTGAAAAATAAGCATGGACCCAGCTGAGTTAACTGCACACATGCAAACCCTTAGTCATAGGGTAGATTTACTCACTGATGGGTTAAATACCCTAAAGGCAGAAAATGATAATTTAAAAGCTTATATAAAAGATATTGTAGAAACAAAAATTCATGCTATAGAACCACAAGTCAGTCTCCCTGAATTATTTAAAGGTGATAGAACACAATTCAGAGATTTTAGAAATGCATGTTTTCTTTTGTTTACCCTAAAACCACAGACATATCCCACAGATAGAGTAAAGGTTCTAACAACCATATATTTTCTTAGAGGTGAGCCCAGGAGCTGGGCAAACAGTTTTTTTGAAACAAATGATAACATACTCAATTCATTAGATGCTTTCTTTACCGCCTTAGCCCAGTTGTATGATGATCCTTATAAACAAATGACTGCCGAAAATGCTATGAGGTCATTGAAGCAAAAGAAAAGATATGTAGAGGAGTATATCACTGAATTTAAGAAATGGGCAAAAGATAGCCAATGGAATAACCTTTCTCTAAGGAATCAATTCCGATTAGGCTTGTCTGATGGTATTAAAGATGAGCTATCTCGAGTTGACCTACCCCCCACCTTAGAAGAATTAATAAATCTCAGTATCACTATTGATAGACGCCTTAGGGAAAGGCAACAGGAAAGGTCTTACCAGGACACCACTCAAAAACGTCATAACCACACCCCTGCACACATACCACCAATAAAGCCCCCCACTGAGCCTATGGACATTGGGTTTGTGAAAGGACCGCTTACAGCACAGGAGAAACTAAGACGCCGCAGTCAAAATCTCTGCATGTATTGTGCAGCAGAGGACCATGGGGTTAAGGACTGTCCTGCGCTTCAGCGACAGAACCGCGGTGAGACAATGTCACATACTGAATGTTTAGGTAGTTATACCTCTGCTACAACCTACCATAAATTTCCACTTCTTTTACAGTGGGACCAATGTCGCCTCAACGCCAGTGGGATCATTGATTCAGGAGCAACTGCAAACTATATTGATGTACAATATACTAAGGATAATAAAATACCTTTGGTGAAAAAGCAGACTCCTGTGTATTTGCGAGTTATTGATGGTAATAATATGGCCTCAGGCCCCGTAATGTATGAAACTGTACCTTTACTTGTAGTGACACAAGACCATCATAGGGAATTTCAAACCTTTGATGTCATTTCATCCCCCATTGTACCCATCATTCTAGGGTTAAACTGGCTATCACTACACAACCCCTGTATAGTCTGGTCACCATTCTCCATTTGTTTTAACTCTCACTACTGTAAGACAACTTGTTTCCCACCACTCATACTGCATACTATAGAGAAACCTTTAGAATTAGACATACCTCAGGAATATGCTGACTTCAATGACGTTTTTAGTAAAAAAGAGTCCGAAAAACTTCCTCCACATAGGAAGTATGACTGTCCTATTGAGCTCCTCCCAGGATCAGATATCCCTTATGGACACATCTTTCCATTGTCAAAACCTGAACTAGACCACTTGAAAACATACCTTGATGATAACCTAAGGAAAGGCTTTATCCGTCCTTCTACATCCCCAGCAGGTGCGGGGATGTTCTTTGTAAAAAACAAAGACGGATCTTTACGCCCGATAATCGATTATAGACAACTAAATAAAAGGACAGTAAAGAATCGTTATCCTCTCCCACTGATTCCGGAGCTTATTGAGAGACTACAGGGAGCTAAATTCTTTACCAAGCTTGACCTTAGAGGAGCCTATAATTTAATTCGAGTAAGATCTGGAGACGAATGGCTGACGGCGTTCCGCACCCGCTACGGGTTGTTTGAATACACCGTCATGCCATTCGGACTCTGTAATGCTCCAGCGACATTCCAGTATTTGATAAATGATATCTTTAAGGATATCCTGGATGTCTATCTTGTTATTTACTTGGATGACATATTAATCTATTCCAAGACCCTACCTGAACATATATCACATGTCAGACAAGTCCTTAGCAGATTGAGAAGCAACTCCTTATATGCCAAGGCTGAGAAGTGCATCTTCAACTCCAATAGCATAACTTTCCTTGGTTATTGCATCAGTGCTTCGGGCATTAGCATGGAGGATAACAAGATAGATGCTGTTAAGAATTGGCCTACCCCTGAATGTAAAAAAGACATTCAAAGATTCATGGGGTTCACCAATTTCTACCGGAAATTCATAAAAAATTTCGCCTCCTTATCAAGACCATTAACAAACCTCACTAAAGCAAATGTTCCATTTCGTTGGACCCCAGATAGTCAAAAGACTTTTGAATTGTTTAAAGCACAGTTTACCTCTGCACCTATTCTTAGTATACCAGATCCTGAACTACAATATATATTAGAGGTCGATGCCTCGGATTATGCTGTGGGCGCCATTCTATCACAGAGACTCTCTCTCAAGAAACCGTTACATCCAGTTGCCTTCTACTCTCGTATCATGACTCCATCTGAAATACATTACCCCATTGGGGATAAAGAGCTGTTGGCAATCAAGGTCTCCCTTGAACATTGGCGACACTTGTTGGAAGGTACCATTCTGCCTATCATTATTTTCACGGATCACCGAAACCTTCAATTCCTCCAATCCACCAAGACTCTCACCGCACGACAAGTAAGGTGGAATTTATATTTTTCCAGGTTCATTTTTCTTATCACATACAGACCCTCCTCACGGAATGGCAAGGCTGATGCCTTATCAAGACAATACAAGAAACCACCAAACCTACTTAGTAAGGATACTGTCATTCCAACAGAAAAGTTCATTGCCTTTTCATTTAATTCCACATCATTCCTTAAGGAAGAACAAGAGAAAGATATTACTAAACCATTAACTGTTATGCAACGGGGCTCAGATGGTTTACATTATCATCAAGACAAGTTATATATTCCCCCATCCACCAGGCAGATGGTTTTACACGCTATACATGACGCACCTCTAGCAGGGCATACAGGCCTTCGTAAAACACAAGATTTAGCTAATAGATCTTTCTGGTGGCCAACAATGCATAAGGATATCTCAGATTATATCTCTTCCTGTGGAGTTTGTACCTTATCTAAAAGAAGCAAACGGCCTCACTATGGATTACTTATGCCGGTAGCAACACCAAGTAGACCTTGGGAAGAAATTGCCTTGGATTATATAGTGGATTTACCACGCTCAGGAACTGATACCACAATCCTTGTTGTGGTAGACTTGTTCAGTAAGATGTGTCATTTTATACCATATCGGAAGTTACCCACTGCTGCAGAAACCTTACAATTACTGCTCACTCATGTTTTTAAACATCATGGATTACCTAAGACTATTCTAACAGATCGGGGAACCCAATTCACGAGTAAGTTTTGGCTGGAATTCTGCAAGGCTTTTCAAATAGAGAAAAGATTGTCTACAGCTTACCACCCTCAGACAAATGGGCAGACCGAGAGATGCAACCAATGGTTGGAGCAGTTTCTCAGAGGATTCTGTTGTGATCAGCAACATCAATGGTCATCTTTTCTTCCTTACGCAGAGTTTACTTATAATAACACAGTACACTCTACTACCAAGCTCACTCCGTTTTTTGTTAATTATGGATTCCATCCCACCTTCCATCTTCTACCTGACAACTACTCTTCATCTCCATCTGTCACACAGATTACTAATGACATCGCAACTAATTTCTCATCTGTCCGCTCTGCTATTGATGATGCTAAGCGAATACACAAGCTACATTATGACAAGAGGAGAACTCCTGCACCAAAGTATTCCATTGGAGATCTAGTTTGGCTCTCCACGAAACATCTGAAGTTAACCACTCCTTCTAAGAAATTGTCAGTCCTCTACGTTGGGCCGTATCCAATAGATCGTATCATAAATGAGAACGCTATGAGATTAAGGTTACCACCTACAATACGTGTACACCCTACCTTCCATGTTTCCTTACTGAAACCGTATCGAGCCCTTAGATCACCTTCTGACCAAGTACCACTTACTCCAGTAACTGTGGACCCTGATACGGAACACGAGGTCCAAGACATATTGGACTCCAGACAGATGAGAGGTACTCTTCAATACCTTGTCAGGTGGAAGGGGTATTCTCCTGACGAAGATTCCTGGGAACCCGCAGCTAACATTTCTGCTCCCCGGTTGATCTCTAGGTTCCATCAGCGGAATCCTGATCGCCCGCATCCATGAGCCGCGGAGCTGCTCCTTGAGGGGGGTGTCATGTCATGTCCCTTTAAATATGGGAGTGTCTATCCTGCTTCAGCCCTATATAACTCCTTACCACACTCTCCTAGTTGCTTAGTATTGGAGTCTTTTGCTATAGGACTGCTACAGCCAAGCCTACCTTCTCTGCAAACTGTGTCTGCCTCTGCCTTTTTTGCCTGTCAGTTCCGGATTTCACAGAGCGGTGACGTCACACGCCATCCTGCTTCACACAGCAGCAACACACTGTTCAGCTGCACTGTCTCCCAGACTGCCAGGACTTGCAAGCTCCTAATTCCTGCGGACCCTCTAATAATTTCTCAAGTAAGACCTGCTCTTAACATTCACTCTCCTGTGACTCAAATCATATATGAGCATACCAGACTCTTGTTTATCATATATATCTGCAATTGCTAAATCTATCTGAGCCAACTTTAACTAGCTATCTTAAAATACTCTCTAAAGTTAGTTACTTATTATTTAGCCTTTTGCCTGATCTCTTTTTATTGCCTGTACTACTGAAATTCCAAACTAGTTTGTAATTATATTTTTCTATGTATCCATACTGGGGTTTCTATGTGTTACACTGCTGCAATTGTTTAGTGTTTACTCACAGGTGGCAGCTGTAGTGTAATCACCATTAACCCCTGCTAATAACTGAACTATGATGTCTGGGACTATCTTTTACTCTGATAGTAATTAATGATAATTCCCAGTATTCTTTGAACAACACACATACTATTTTAAGTTTTTTCCTTTTAACTCAGCAGTTGAGGTTCTTGAAAATAAATTCCTTGCCTTACAGGATACGGCAAGACTTAAATCCTGACAATTGGCCAACCCTCTACCACATATAGGGGGTATTCATTTGCTACATGAAAACAGAGCACTGGATAGCTGCTAGCTAACAAGAGGGTTGGGTCCTGTCCTATCCATGTACACAGAGAACTAAGATCTAAACCCACGCTGGACATACTAAGATCTATTAGAACTCCTTACGTGGTACAATATGAAAGCCTTTCCCAAGTTTAGAAACAGTCCCACAGGCCCGCCCGGGGTAGCAGAACAACTCCATTATACATCACAGGCCCAGCAATTTGGGGACTACATCCCTCATTATATGTATTATGGACCAGGAGTCCACACTGTGACCCGCTACTCAGACAAATAAGGTCAGCTTTCTCTTCAACATCATATAGCATTGCTCCCCACTCTCCTTCATTTCCCATCTGAGACAGCAGGTGGGTAATATCCCATTTTCCCTTTTCCTACTTCGTCAATAGGAGACATAACCCCCAGAGAGTGGGATTAGCTCTTCTCTGTCAGCAGAATACCTGAAGTCCCAAGGAAACCAGTTTAAATACCTGACCATTCTCTCAGGACACTACTATACCTTTTTCCTAATGATGCTGTGCTAAAGCTCTGCATGGAGTAGGGGAACCCCTTGGCTTTTCATTGAGAGGGAAGCTACCATCTAACTGACATCCCTGAATACCTAAACAACCTTCTTCAGCTGCTACAGAAATTAGTTTTGACAAGAAACACATGTTCTTCACCATTCAGTCTTGTGTGTTTTACAAATGGCGCACTCACAAAGGAAAAAATTAATACACCAAGATGGCCCTAAGAGAACGGTAGTTGACCACTTTGGTAGTAAATTACAATTGGACAGAGAATTTTCTGATGATGACTCTAGAGACTCTCTGACATCTCACAGACAGGTGGGAACTAGCAGTCCTCAGGCTCCCTTGAATACAAATAATGATATCTCAATAATTGAGCTGATTAATTCTCTGTCTGCAAAAATGGATTCACACCATGCTTCATTGAAACAAGATATCAAAACATTGGTGGCGGATCTAAATTGAGACATTGCCTCTTTGGGAGAGAGGACAGATACCTTAGAAAGAAAACATGAGGACCTGTCCACAGATCATAATAATCTTCTCTCATATACCCAAACTCTAGCAGAACAGATAACTGATCTAGAAGTAAAAATGTATCCTTTTCTTATTCTGTTAGATTTACAATTTGATTTAAGATTTATAGAAGTTCGGGTAGTATGATGGACAAAATATGTTGGACACTTTACCCAAAAGACTGATAGCAGAATTGTTTATTTTGAGTTATGTGTTTTTTCTATGCCATTGTCATATGTATAGGTACCATTACCTTCCTGGGACGAACAATTATGTTATGGTGTTTCTCTTCCTTCCAATTAATGTCTTGATAAGGTTTTCATGCTGTATAATCACCATCCTCAATCTAGACAACACATGGTGAATGATCCTTACTACACTACTATTTATATGTGTTTTTGGATAGGGTATGTTGCTCCAATGGGGGGCACATCTGTATCACTATTCTGCTTAAATAAATAACCGCATTAAAAATGCATGGGCCCTGCATTGAATGAATGCACTCGTTGTCAGTCGGCCAGTGATGCTCATTGTGCTTCATGCGCCCCCGCTGTGGTATTGAGCAAGATGCTCTGACCAACCTAGCTGTAAGGCTATTCACATATCTAAAGCTCATAAACTATGGGATGTTGCATGTCTGTTCATAATGTATATATATGGCATTGCCTCTCTAGAACTTATAACTACGACACAACTATTTTAATCCTGTAATGGTACATTGGTATGTGGAGTACTGGAAAGGGTACATCATAATAGAGGCTTCGCTCATGCTTAGCAGATGAGACAGGGGGCTCCAGAAAAAGTGGCAGATAGCTTTGCTCATCAGCTAGATATTATTGACATAATGATATTGATTTGCTATCAGAGCGCTAGTAAGTGATTGATAATGAAACCCTTGTCTAACCTTATGTTTGGTATCCCACTAAATACACCCCCTCTGGCTATAAGATATGATATACAAGCAATAAAAACATATATGCAGATAGTGGGCCTTGTGATGTACTATCTAAGAACTGTACTGTTAACAAGACGGGTCCTATCTTTTCTGCACTCTGTCTTTCTCTCTCTTCTCAATCTACTACCTCCTCCTTTTCTTAGTTACTACGGACGTTTATTAGTATTAGGTCCTAGAATAGGTCATAAGGGATTCTTTAAAATAAAGCTCCCTTAGAAATTATTCTATATCACAATTTTCCATAAGACCAGGGGTTAGTACACCTACTTGTCTGCCCCTTACACTTTTTCCAATTTAACTACATTCTGGCACTATCCCTTTGTATTTCATTTAGACGTATTCACAGTACACCTTTGTGCCTGGAAAACCTCCAACTTCAATTACATTAGAGTCCAGTGAGCTTATTTGGATATTTTTGGCTCCGCCCCCCCACTCACTTCTTTCTTTTACTATACTTTTCTTCTTTATCTTCCCCCCCTACATCCTGTTTATTTTGCCTTTTCCTTTTCTCTGCTTCCTCTACCCTATTTCTCATGATATATATTTCTATCATTTTCTTCTAACTACTATCCATCTATGCTATTCTTGTGATATATGGATGTGATTTAGCTTATTTATTTTATAAGTATTGTTAAGCCGTGTTTACCCGCTGCTTTTGCTCTTAGCATTTACAAACAAACATATTAGAACGCCATTTGCGCTGCCACTAAGATACATTTTTGTGCTCCTTAGATACTACCTCAGCCACTAATAGTTGTTATCTCCTCTTTTTCTTTTTTTTTTTTCTCTCACTTCCTCTCCCTTCCCCTCTTCCATGCTTGCACAAATCTGCATAATGGGTAATCGTGATGTATGGTGGAGGGATACTTTCCTTCCCTTTCCCTCTCCCCTCTTTTTTTTTTTCTCTCTCCTCCCCTGGGAGTGGTGAAGAGGGAGAACATTGACTTAAGATAACTGGCAGCCAATCATGTGAAGCTTTGAATAACGTGGTGTACTGTAATATGTGACATCCAAGTTTAGATATTATGAGTGTGGAGTGCCATATTAGGCAGGAAGCACAGTAAGTGTGGGGGACAATGAAGGAAGTAAGCATGGCTGCAGCTCTCTAAGCTCTCCCAGCGGGGGGGGGGGGGGGAGGCGGGAAGCTGTGGGCAAAGGAAGGGGAATAGTAGGGGGGACAAATAGAGGGATAGGCCATGGGAGGGCAGGAGAGGGGGCAGGGTTATATATAGGAGCTTACCTTGCAGCAGCCACAGTTCACCTTCTGTTTTTTACCCACCCTCCCTTCCCCAGTAGAAACCAGGAAGTACATGACTCTTTCCACATGTTTCTCTTTCATTACAGATAGCCAACCATCAATACTGTCATGGAGGGCAATGAGTCCAGATGGGGCATATACGTTGGTATCAAGAGTCCATTATGGTATACGTGAGGAGGTCAAAAACTGACCAAGAGGGAAAGGGATGTTGGGTATCCATTAATAGGGACAGCAATAGGATAACATGACCGGTAAAGAACGTATATAGTTATATTGCTAAGTGGCCAAACGATGGCAAATCTTTGTTTATACACTCCGGGGGTGAGCCAGTGACTATTTTTCAATTCAGACAAATACTGAAGTTAACAGTACAGAAGTTGGGGTGGGACTCCTCCAGGTATAATACGCACTCCTTTAGAATAGGAGCAGCTACGTCAGCAGCATTAAGGGGGGTCACAGGTGAGCAGATTAAAAAGCTAGGCAGATGGAGGTCTGACTGTTTTAAGTCTTATGTCAGACCATTAAAAAAAAATATTTTTAATTAATAAGGTAGTGCAATCTAATGGTAGTTGCGTAACAGACAATCATAAAGTGATGTATGTAGGTTTGGAACATTTTGCTGAGGAATAAAGATTCCTAGGGAGTTTGGAATGGTTGGAGTAACAATTTGTGAAGTACTAATTATGCGTTTCTTTCTTTGTTTCCATACAGATGGCAGGGAAAGGGCGGTGAGAGTATGGATAGTGGGACACTCCTACATACACTGGGCAGCAGTTAAGGCAACAGAGGATAATAACCATCAGTTAGGCTTCCACCTCAAAAAAGCATCAATAAGATGGATAGGGAGGAGAGGCATGAGATGGGAACACCTCACACAAGCTATTAACCAGACAGCCGCAAGGTGGGGGGGCCCCGGACATTATTATTATTATTATTAACAGGTATTTGTAGAGCGCCAACAGATTCCGCAGCGCTGATTCATAGTAATTCATCTAGGGGGAAACGACATAGGTTACTGGCAAAATATAGACTTGATAGCGGCTATCAAATCAGATATGCAGTGGCTTACCACAAAATAGAAACACCTGAGGATAGTCTGGTCCCCCATAATATCAAGACAGATCTGGTGGGGGTCGAGTCACAGAAAGGAGCGTTTAGAGCAAGGAAAAGAATCAATAGTGCGGTTACGAAATTTCTCATGACACTACATGCACCAGAAAGGCATGATTGGGCTAAACGCGCGGAAATAAGGGTGGATTGTGCAGAGATGTAAAGACCGGATGGGGTACACTTATCGGATGGCGTGTTAGACATTTTCCTGGAAGACATAAGAGTAACGTTGCAAGGCATGGTGAGTGAAGGTCACGATAATGTAGGGGAAGGTTTTCATTTTAAGGTGGTGGCGGCAAAAAGAGTCCCCTCTTTTTTGTTTAGGGTGGCGGTAATTTGTGGCCAGTAGTGGTGCATGGTTTGACTGAGTAACGCACAGAGCGTAAGTGGAACTATAGGTCTATGACCCCGATGGGCGAGCCGGTAAATTTTCCACATGCGCAATGCAGCGTTTGGTGTAAGTTAAGCACCTAGTAGGCTGGCTGGGGGAGTGGGGGCTCCCCTCAGGTTAACAATTGCCGGTCAATTGTCAAGTTTGCCGCAATTAACGGGGTTTAGTTAGGGGACTCATTGCCGTTACTGATAAATATACATATATACAGAGATATATATGTACAGGAGATGTAAAATAAAGTGACCTTTACAAAAAATTTGCCACTACATTGGTGTTGTGTATTTATTGGGAATGGGAACAAGGGAAGTCTTTTTTATCAAATAAGTTGTAATACTATAGTGGAATATAGACCTATACTGGAACAGTTGTCCATACACCACTTATGAGTGTGGAGTGCCATATTAGGCAGGGAGCACAGTAAGTGTGGGGGACAATGAAGGAAGTAAGCATGGCTGCAGCTCTCCAAGCCCTCCCAGCAAGGGGGGGGGAAGCTGCAGGCAAAGGAAGGGGAATAGTAAGGGGACGAATAGAGGGATAGGCCATGGGAGGGCAAGAGAGGGGGCAGGGTTATATATAGGAGCTTACCTTGCAGCAGCCACAGTTCACCTTCTGTTTTTTACCCACTCTCCCTTCCCCAGTAGAAACCAGGAAGTACATGACTCTTTCCACATGTTTCTCTTTCATTACAGATAGCCAACCATCAATACTGTCATGGAGGGCAATGAGTCCAGATGGGGCATATACGTTGGTATCAAGAGTCCATTATGGTATACGTGAGGAGGTCAAAAACTGACCAAGAGGGAAAGGGATGTTGGGTATCCATTAATAGGGACAGCAATAGGATAACATGACCGGTAAAGAACGTATATAGTTATATTGCTAAGTGGCCAAAAGATGGCAAATCTTTGTTTATACACTCCGGGGGTGAGCCAGTGACTATTTTTCAATTCAGACAAATACTGAAGTTAACAGTACAGAAGTTGGGGTGGGACTCCTCCAGGTATAATACGCACTCCTTTAGAATAGGAGCAGCTACGTCAGCAGCATTAAGGGGGGTCACAGGTGAGCAGATTAAAAAGCTAGGCAGATGGAGGTCTGACTGTTTTAAGTCTTATGTCAGACCATAAAAAAAAAATATTTTTAATTAATAAGGTAGTGCAATCTAATGGTAGTTGCGTAACAGACAATCATAAAGTGATTATGTAGGTTTGGAACATTTTGCTGAGGAATAAAGATTCCTAGGGAGTTTGGAATGGTTGGAGTAACAATTTGTGAAGTACTAATTATGTGTTTCTTTCTTTGTTTCCATACAGATGGCAGGGAAAGGGCGGTGAGAGTATGGATAGTGGGACACTCCTACATACACTGGGCAGCAGTTAAGGCAACAAAGGATAATAACCATCGGTTAGGCTTCCACCTCAAAAAAGCATCAATAAGATGGATAGGGAGGAGAGGCATGAGATGGGAACACCTCACACAAGCTATTAACCAGACAGCCGCAAGGTGGGGGGGCCCCGGACATTATTATTATTATTATTATTATTATTAACAGGTATTTGTAGAGCGCCAACAGATTCCGCAGCGCTGATTCATAGTAATTCATCTAGGGGGAAACGACATAGGTTACTGGCAAAATATAGACTTGATAGCGGCTATCAAATCAGATATGCAGTGGCTTACCACAAAATAGAAACACCTGAGGATAGTCTGGTCCCCCATAATATCAAGACAGATCTGGTGGGGGTCGAGTCACAGAAAGGAGCGTTTAGAGCAAGGAAAAGAATCAATAGTGCGGTTACGAAATTTCTCATGACACTACATGCACCAGAAAGGCATGATTGGGCTAAACGCACGGAAATAAGGGTGGATTGTGCAGAGATGTACAGACCGGATGGGGTACACTTATCGGATGGCGTGTTAGACATTTTCCTGGAAGACATAAGAGTAACGTTGCAAGGCATGGTGAGTGAAGGTCACGATAATGTAGGGGAAGGTTTTCATTTTAAGGTGGTGGCGGCAAAAAGAGTCCCCTCTTTTTTGTTTAGGGTGGCGGTAATTTGTGGCCAGTAGTGGTGCATGGTTTGACTGAGTAACGCACAGAGCGTAAGTGGAACTATAGGTCTATGACCCCGATGGGCGAGCCGGTAAATTTTCCACATGCGCAATGCAGCGTTTGGTGTAAGTTAAGGACCTAGTAGGCTGGCTGGGGGAGTGGGGGCTCCCCTCAGGTTAACAATTGCCGGTCAATTGTCAAGTTTGCCGCAATTAACGGGGTTTAGTTAGGGGACTCATTGCCGTTACTGATAAATATACATATATACAGAGATATATATGTACAGTAGATGTAAAATAAAGTGACCTTTACAAAAAATTTGCCACTACATTGGTGTTGTGTATTTATTGGGAATGGGAACAAGGGAAGTCTTTTTTATCAAATAAGTTGTAATACTATAGTGGAATATAGTCCTATACTGGAACAGTTGTCCATACACCACTTATGAGTGTGGAGTGCCATATTAGGCAGGGAGCACAGTAAGTGTGGGGGACAATGAAGGAAGTAAGCATGGCTGCAGCTCTCCAAGCCCTCCCAGCAAGGGGGGGGGGGAAGCTGCAGGCAAAGGAAGGGGAATAGTAAGGGGACGAATAGAGGGATAGGCCATGGGAGGGCAGGAGAGGGGGCAGGGTTATATATAGGAGCTTACCTTGCAGCAGCCACAGTTCACCTTCTGTTTTTTACCCACTCTCCCTTCCCCAGTAGAAACCAGGAAGTACATGACTCTTTCCACATGTTTCTCTTTCATTACAGATAGCCAACCATCAATACTGTCATGGAGGGCAATGAGTCCAGATGGGGCATATACGTTGGTATCAAGAGTCCATTATGGTATACGTGAGGAGGTCAAAAACTGACCAAGAGGGAAAGGGATGTTGGGTATCCATTAATAGGGACAGCAATAGGATAACATGACCGGTAAAGAACGTATATAGTTATATTGCTAAGTGGCCAAAAGATGGCAAATCTTTGTTTATACACTCCGGGGGTGAGCCAGTGACTATTTTTCAGTTCAGACAAATACTGAAGTTAACAGTACAGAAGTTGGGGTGGGACTCCTCCAGGTATAATACGCACTCCTTTAGAATAGGAGCAGCTACGTCAGCAGCATTAAGGGGGGTCACAGGTGAGCAGATTAAAAAGCTAGGCAGATGGAGGTCTGACTGTTTTAAGTCTTATGTCAGACCATAAAAAAAAAATATTTTTAATTAATAAGGTAGTGCAATCTAATGGTAGTTGCGTAACAGACAATCATAAAGTGATGTATGTAGGTTTGGAACATTTTGCTGAGGAATAAAGATTCCTAGGGAGTTTGGAATGGTTGGAGTAACAATTTGTGAAGTACTAATTATGCGTTTCTTTCTTTGTTTCCATACAGATGGCAGGGAAAGGGCGGTGAGAGTATGGATAGTGGGACACTCCTACATACACTGGGCAGCAGTTAAGGCAACAAAGGATAATAACCATCAGTTAGGCTTCCACCTCAAAAAAGCATCAATAAGATGGATAGGGAGGAGAGGCATGAGATGGGAACACCTCACACAAGCTATTAACCAGACAGCCGCAAGGTGGGGGGGGCCCCGGACATTATTATTATTATTATTATTATTATTAACAGGTATTTGTAGAGCGCCAACAGATTCCGCAGCGCTGATTCATAGTAATTCATCTAGGGGGAAACGACATAGGTTACTGGCAAAATATAGACTTGATAGCGGCTATCAAATCAGATATGCAGTGGCTTACCACAAAATAGAAACACCTGAGGATAGTCTGGTCCCCCATAATATCAAGACAGATCTGGTGGGGGTCGAGTCACAGAAAGGAGCGTTTAGAGCAAGGAAAAGAATCAATAGTGCGGTTACGAAATTTCTCATGACACTACATGCACCAGAAAGGCATGATTGGGCTAAACGCGCGGAAATAAGGGTGGATTGTGCAGAGATGTACAGACCGGATGGGGTACACTTATCGGATGGCGTGTTAGACATTTTCCTGGAAGACATAAGAGTAACGTTGCAAGGCATGGTGAGTGAAGGTCACGATAATGTAGGGGAAGGTTTTCATTTTAAGGTGGTGGCGGCAAAAAGAGTCCCCTCTTTTTTGTTTAGGGTGGCGGTAATTTGTGGCCAGTAGTGGTGCATGGTTTGACTGAGTAACGCACAGAGCGTAAGTGGAACTATAGGTCTATGACCCCGATGGGCGAGCCGGTAAATTTTCCACATGCGCAATGCAGCGTTTGGTGTAAGTTAAGCACCTAGTAGGCTGGCTGGGGGAGTGGGGGCTCCCCTCAGGTTAACAATTGCCGGTCAATTGTCAAGTTTGCCGCAATTAACGGGGTTTAGTTAGGGGACTCATTGCCGTTACTGATAAATATACATATATACAGAGATATATATGTACAGTAGATGTAAAATAAAGTGACCTTTACAAAAAATTTGCCACTACATTGGTGTTGTGTATTTATTGGGAATGGGAACAAGGGAAGTCTTTTTTATCAAATAAGTTGTAATACTATAGTGGAATATAGTCCTATACTGGAACAGTTGTCCATACACCACTTATGAGTGTGGAGTGCCATATTAGGCAGGGAGCACAGTAAGTGTGGGGGACAATGAAGGAAGTAAGCATGGCTGCAGCTCTCCAAGCCCTTCCAGCAAGGGGGGGGGGAAGCTGCAGGCAAAGGAAGGGGAATAGTAAGGGGACGAATAGAGGGATAGGCCATGGGAGGGCAGGAGAGGGGGCAGGGTTATATATAGGAGCTTACCTTGCAGCAGCCACAGTTCACCTTCTGTTTTTTACCCACTCTCCCTTCCCCAGTAGAAACCAGGAAGTACATGACTCTTTCCACATGTTTTTCTTTCATTACAGATAGCCAACCATCAATACTGTCATGGAGGGCAATGAGTCCAGATGGGGCATATACGTTGGTATCAAGAGTCCATTATGGTATACGTGAGGAGGTCAAAAACTGACCAAGAGGGAAAGGGATGTTGGGTATCCATTAATAGGGACAGCAATAGGATAACATGACCTGTAAAGAACGTATATAGTTATATTGCTAAGTGGCCAAAAGATGGCAAATCTTTGTTTATACACTCCGGGGGTGAGCCAGTGACTATTTTTCAATTCAGACAAATACTGAAGTTAACAGTACAGAAGTTGGGGTGGGACTCCTCCAGGTATAATACGCACTCCTTTAGAATAGGAGCAGCTACGTCAGCAGCATTAAGGGGGGTCACAGGTGAGCAGATTAAAAAGCTAGGCAGATGGAGGTCTGACTGTTTTAAGTCTTATGTCAGACCATAAAAAAAAAATATTTTTAATTAATAAGGTAGTGCAATCTAATGGTAGTTGCGTAACAGACAATCATAAAGTGATGTATGTAGGTTTGGAACATTTTGCTGAGGAATAAAGATTCCTAGGGAGTTTGGAATGGTTGGAGTAACAATTTGTGAAGTACTAATTATGCGTTTCTTTCTTTGTTTCCATACAGATGGCAGGGAAAGGGCGGTGAGAGTATGGATAGTGGGACACTCCTACATACACTGGGCAGCAGTTAAGGCAACAAAGGATAATAACCATCAGTTAGGCTTCCACCTCAAAAAATAAGATGGATAGGGAAGAGAGGCATGAGATGGGAACACCTCACACAAGCTATTAACCAGACAGCCGCAAGGTGGGGGGGCCCCGGACATTATTATTATTATTATTATTATTAACAGGTATTTGTAGAGCGCCAACAGATTCCGCAGCGCTGATTCATAGTAATTCATCTAGGGGGAAACGACATAGGTTACTGGCAAAATATAGACTTGATAGCGGCTATCAAATCAGATATGCAGTGGCTTACCACAAAATAGAAACACCTGAGGATAGTCTGGTCCCCCATAATATCAAGACAGATCTGGTGGGGGTCGAGTCACAGAAAGGAGCGTTTAGAGCAAGGAAAAGAATCAATAGTGCGGTTACGAAATTTCTCATGACACTACATGCACCAGAAAGGCATGATTGGGCTAAACGCGCGGAAATAAGGGTGGATTGTGCAGAGATGTACAGACCGGATGGGGTACACTTATCGGATGGCGTGTTAGACATTTTCCTGGAAGACATAAGAGTAACGTTGCAAGGCATGGTGAGTGAAGGTCACGATAATGTAGGGGAAGGTTTTCATTTTAAGGTGGTGGCGGCAAAAAGAGTCCCCTCTTTTTTGTTTAGGGTGGCGGTAATTTGTGGCCAGTAGTGGTGCATGGTTTGACTGAGTAACGCACAGAGCGTAAGTGGAACTATAGGTCTATGACCCCGATGGGCGAGCCGGTAAATTTTCCACATGCGCAATGCAGCGTTTGGTGTAAGTTAAGCACCTAGTAGGCTGGCTGGGGGAGTGGGGGCTCCCCTCAGGTTAACAATTGCCGGTCAATTGTCAAGTTTGCCGCAATTAACGGGGTTTAGTTAGGGGATTCATTGCCGTTACTGATAAATATACATATATACAGAGATATATATGTACAGCAGATGTAAAATAAAGTGACCTTTACAAAAAATTTGCCACTACATTGGTGTTGTGTATTTATTGGGAATGGGAACAAGGGAAGTCTTTTTTATCAAATAAGTTGTAATACTATAGTGGAATATAGTCCTATACTGGAACAGTTGTCCATACACCACTTATGAGTGTGGAGTGCCATATTAGGCAGGGAGCACAGTAAGTGTGGGGGACAATGAAGGAAGTAAGCATGGCTGCAGCTCTCCAAGC
The DNA here is from genome assembly GCF_027579735.1 of Bombina bombina. Lineage (NCBI taxonomy): Eukaryota > Metazoa > Chordata > Amphibia > Anura > Bombinatoridae > Bombina > Bombina bombina. The sequence goes on from NC_069506.1 coordinate 133,605,006, forward strand.
CCTCCCAGCAAGGGGGGGGGGGGGAAGCTGCAGGCAAAGGAAGGGGAATAGTAAGGGGACGAATAGAGGGATAGGCCATGGGAGGGCAGGAGAGGGGGCAGGGTTATATATAGGAGCTTACCTTGCAGCAGCCACAGTTCACCTTCTGTTTTTTACCCACTCTCCCTTCCCCAGTAGAAACCAGGAAGTACATGACTCTTTCCACATGTTTCTCTTTCATTACAGATAGCCAACCATCAATACTGTCATGGAGGGCAATGAGTCCGGATGGAATTCAGATAATGTCGTGCTAGACGGTCGACATGAAAATGGCAAATATGTTGTTAGTTAAGGCACTGCTATCCCCATCTGTCAAGTAGCGTACCAAACTGGCGTAATTGTAGGTGGAGGAATGGCAAACTCCCAGGGTGGCGGTAATTTGCGGCCAGTAGTGGTGCACGGTTTGAACGAATAACGCACAGAGCGTAAGTGGAACTATAGGTCTACGACGCCGACGGGCGAGCCGGTAAATTTTCCACATGCGCAATGCAGCGTTTGGTGCGGTGTAAGTTAAGCACCTAGTAGGCTGGCTGGGGGAGCGGGGGCTCCCCTCAGGTTAACAATTGGCGGTCAATTGTCAAGTTTGCCGCAATTAACGGGGTTTAGTTAGGGGGCTCATTGCCGTTACTGATAAATATGCATATATACAGAGATATATATGTAGATGTAAAATAAAGTGACCTTTACAAATTTTTTGCCACTACATTGGTGTTGTGCATTTATTGGGAATGGGAACAAGGGAAGTCTTTTTTTATCAAATAAGTTGTAATACTATAGTGGAATATAGTCCTATACTGGGAACAGTAGTCCATACACCACTTACTTCTTTCTCTATTTTATGATATATAATTGTTATGGTTATAATAAGGATAAAGCAGGTTTCTCCTATATCAGTTGGTTCTTATGTAATCGTCACATTAACCATTGTTGCACCATATTTCTTGAGTTGTCAAGGAGTTTAATAGAAAATTAGAGATTCTCATTATAGCTGACCTAGTAATATGTAACAATTTTCAGCATTCAAATGTTATGACAAGAAGATGTGCTTGCAATAAGGCAGAGAGGCTTTGTCGAATACAAATGTATACTTTTGGTCATGTTTGTATATTGCTTTACATGTTTATCAAGAATCTCAATAAAAGATTTATTTAAAAAAAAAAATATTCCCAAATCACAACCAAAGTTAGTAACAGGTATAATATTTATTTTTATTATCATGTACACTTTGACTTCCCCCTTTAGATAAATACTTGAAGTTGAAGTTTAAATGATAATAAAAATAAATATTTAATTTGTGCATTTCATATTTTTTTTAACAAGAAACAACTGATTAGTTTGCATCATATATCTTGCAATGATACAATTAGGGCACAGAAAGGAATTCATGATTTTTTTTTTTTAGTTTTTTTTTAGTTTTTTTTAGTTTTCAAAAGAACTTTATTGAGATAAAATGAGGTCAGGACTTGAGTATACAAGGCATGCAGCAAGGATATTACATAAAGATTTGTTAAAGAGATAAACCCATGTAGTAACTGTAAATATACAAGACTTATGCATTATGTTGTAAAACTTTACAGTTGTGGATCCAGAGTCTAAATCTATTGGCTGTAATATTAGAGCAGCACATCTTTATCTCTCTAATCAGAATAAGATCTGTATAGTAGTAAACTGGGCTTAAAGGGAAATTAAACCCATTTTTTTTCTTTTATGATTTAGAAAGAGCAGCAATTTTAAGCAACTTTCTAATTTACTCCTATTATCAATTTTTCTTCGTTCTCTTGTCATCTTTATTTGAGAAGGCAGGAATCTACATTTAGGAGCCGGACCATTTTTGGTTCAGCACCTGAGTTGCACTTGCTGATTGGTGGCTGCACATAAATACCTATTGTCATGGGTTCACCCAATGGGGTAGATTTATTAAATGTTGAGCGGACATGATCCGCTGTAGCGGATCATGTCCGCCCAACATCGATAAATGCCGACAGCATACGCTGTCAGCATTTATCATTGCACAAGCATTTCTTGGGAAATGCTTGCGCAGTGCCGCCCCCTGCACGTTCATGGCCAATTGGCCGCTAGCAGGGAGGTGTCAACCATATGACTGCTGCTTCTTAACTTGGGTTTCCGGTGAGCCAAAAAGTTCACGCGGAAACAGCAGCATTGTTGCTCCTTTAACAAAGAATGCCAAAGCAAATTTGCTAATTGAAGTAAATTAAAAATGGTACTAACTGTTAACATTGTAGAATATGTGTATGTATAGCACCTTGTACATACAATCGTCTTATTAAAGAATAGTAGTAAGTGTATATTTGTCAGTGTTTTTTCCCTGCTTTGTTTGCCATGTGCTGCTGGCAGCCATTTTACTCGCCTCTCTTGCTGACTCTGGTGCATACTGTGTAATGCTGCTCATTTCCTGCACTTCCTTTTATGGCCAGACTGGTGTACATCATCCGTGTGAGAAAGGATGCAGTCTCAGAATTGTGATGTCATCACTTATTATTTAAAGGGCCTCTGTTCAGTATGCTTTGCCCTTGCGTTGTCTCAGACCTGTTTGTGAGAGCTCCTGTGTATTACCTGGCTGTCTGACATCCCTCCTGGTTCCTGATCTCTGGCTTGTTCCTGACTCTGCTGTTCTCCTTGTTCCTGATTCCGGCTCGTCTGACTACTCGCTTTGGCTCCTGACTCGGCTCATCTGACTACCAGCTCTGGTTTTGATTCCTGGCTTGTTATTTGACTTGTGGACTTTTTATTATTTTTTGCTATTAATAAAGGTGTGATTATTTTTGCACTTCTTGTTTCAGTCTGATTCCTGGCATCCTGAAATTACGCAAGGGCCATGAATCCTGATGGTGCTAATAATCCACCTTTACCTGCCATAATTTGCAGGATGGATGAACTGGATCACCATTTGGATCAATTTGCACTAGCCCTGCAAACCCTGCTGACTCGCACTGCACATTTGGACCAAAGTGTCCCGCAAGTTATGGCTGCTCCTGTTTCCATTGCTGCACCTAGTCCTACCAGGAGCATGTCCGGTTCTGCACCTCTAAGTCAGCGATATGGAGGCGATCCTAATCAGTGCAGAGGGTTTTTGAACCAGGTGGGCATTTACTTTGAGATGTTACCTCAGGCGTTTCCCTCTGACAGAGCTAAGGTGGGATTTCTAATCTCGTTACTCTCTGACACAGCTCTTGCCTGGGCTAATCCCTTGTGGGAGACTAATAAACCTGTGATTTCAAATTACCCTGAATTTGTGGCCTCCTTTCGAAGGGTATTTGATATTCCGGCTTGCTCCTCCTCTGCTGCTAAATGGACTCATGTCTATTCAGCAAGGTACAAGATCTGTTGCTCAGTATGCCATTGAGTTCCGTACGCTTGCCGCAGAGGTAGGTTAAAACAATGAAACCCTTTTTGCCGCCTTCTTTTTGGGCTCTCTGATGCGATTAAAGACGAAGTTGCTGCCAGAGATTTACAAGAAGATCTCGAGGCATTGGTGTCTTTTTTGATCCTAATTGACATCAGACTAAGTAAGAGGCCCTCTTTCAAGGAGCACTTGCGGAAGCCTCCTATTCCGTTGTCTCCTACTTGTTCGTTCCCACCCATGCCTCCCTCTCCTCCTATGCCTCTTGGTCCCGAGTCACCAGGTACTGCTGAGCCGATGCAGTTGGGATTCACGTGTCTCTCCACGGCGGAGAGGGCCTTTAGGAGGAGGGAGGGGCTCTGCCTCTATTTTGGGTTACAGGGCCACCTTTTGAAGTCTTGTCCTACACAGCCGGGAAACGCTCACACCTAAGGTCCTTTCGGGGGCATACCTTGGGTGGTTTATCCTCGTCCCTGGAACTGCTAAAGGAGAAACCTTTGGTCACGGTTGTGCTCACCTGGGTGGACTCTTCCATAGTCACCCAGGCTCTTGTTGACTCCGTTGCTGCGGGCTATTTCATTGACAGTGCTTTTGTATCAAAGCACTCCATTCCTGTTTTGCCTCAGTCCATTCCGCTTGCTATTGAGGCCATTGATGGCAGGCCCCTTCAGCCCGCACTCGTTACTCACGAAACTGCTCCGTTATCCATGGCTGTTGGGGCTCTCCATTTTGAAACCCTCCAGTTCCAGGTGATAAACTCTCCGCATTTTCCGGTTGTTCTGGGTTATCCCTGGCTCCAAAAGCACAATCCCAGTCTCGACTGGCGCAGGTCCGAAATTTTGTTGTGGTTTCCGCAATGTATTTCCACTTGTCTTCAGAAACTAGTTAAAGTCTTGTGCACTTCTTCGGTATCTCAATTGCCAGAGGAGTACGGAGAGTTCCTAGATGTTTTTGATAAGGTGCGTGCCAGTACTTTGCCTCCTCAGCGGTCTTACGATTGTGCCGTAGACCTGCAACCCGGAGCCATTCCTCCTCGGGGCCGGGTTTACCCTCTGTCTGTTGTGGAAAATTGTGCTATGGAGGAGTATGTTGCCGATGCTCTGTCACGGGGGATCATCCACAAATCCTGCTCTCCTGCAGGGGCTGGCTTCTTCTTTGTGAAGAAAAAGGGTGGCGAGTTAAGACCATGCATCGATTATAGAGGTCTTAATCGTCTTACCATTAAGAATGCTTACCCTATTCCGCTCATTACGGAACTCTTTGACCACCTCAAGGGAGCTACGGTCTTTACTAAACTTGATTTGAGAGGAGCGTAAAATCTCATTAGGATCAAGGAGGGCCACGAATGGAAAACAGCATTTAATACCAGGAGTGGGCATTATGAGTATCTTGTAATGCCCTTTGGCCTATGTAATGCTCCTGCTGTTTTACAGGAATTTATTAATGATGTCCTATGAGATATGTTGCAACAGTGTGTTGTGGTGTACTTAGACGACATCCTCATACACTCACCCAAACTTGAGGCTCATCGTTCTGATGTTACACGCGTTCTTCAGAGACTACGTGAGAACGGCCTGTTTTGTAAACTCAAGAAATGTGAGTTCCTTCCTAGGTTATTTTATCTCCGTTGCAGGGTTCTCCATGGATCCTGACAAGTTATCTGCAGTTCTGCAGTGGCCTCGCCCAGTTGGTCTTCGATCTATTCAATGTTTTTTGGGGTTCGCCAATTACTATAGAAAGTTTATTAAAAACTTTTCTTCCTTGGTCAAACCTATAACAGACATGACCCGTAAAGAGAATGATCCACTCCATTGGTCACCTACTGCCATTAAGGCCTTTGATAGTCTTACGACTTCCTTTGCTGCCGCTCCAGTTCTGGCTCATCCTAACCCTGTCCTCCTTTCGTTCTTTAGGTCGATGTGTCTGAGACTGGAGTAGGTGCCCTCTTGTCACAACGTCCTACGCCTGACGGTTCCTTGCATCCATGTGGTTTCTTCTCTAAGAAATTGTCTCCAGAGGAGTGCAATTATGAAATTGGCGACAGGGAATTACTGGCCATAATTTTGGCACTCAAGGAATGGAGGCATCTTCTCGAGGGTACTAGAGTGCCAGTGCTCATTCTTACTGACCACAAGAATTTAACTTATCTATCTGAAGCAAAACGTTTGTAACCAGACAGGCCAGATGGGCGCTATTTTTGTCTCTGTTTAATTATGTGGTCTTCTACCTGCCTGGTAGTAAGAATGTTAGGGCTGATGCCCTCTCAACAATTTTCGCCTCTGTCCAAGGAGGAGTCTGTACTTACTCCAGTTATACCTCCTGACTATATTTTGGCTACCATACATACTAATTTGACTTCTCCCTTGGGGGAGGAGATCCTGGCTGCACTTGGGGGAGGAGATCCTGGCTGCACAAACCAATGCACCTCCTGAGAAACCTAGTGGTAAGTGTTTTGTTCCTGAGAATCTTCAAACTAAACTTTTGCACACTTACCACTATCCTAAAGCCGCAGGTAACCCTGGCAAGAACCAAATGATTTGGTCTGTCACTCAACAATTCTGGTGGCCAGGTCTTCGTTCTGATGTTGCTGCGTATGTTGCCTCCTGCTCAGTGCACAGAATAAGACTCCTTGATGTCTTCCTGTGGGTCTTCTTTAACCTACTGCTAATGGTGAGCGTCCTTGGACACATTTTTTCATGGACTTCATTGTCGAGCTCCCTGTTTCCAATGGCAATACTGTTATCCTTATTTTGGTTGAAGGTTTTTCTATAATGTCACATTGCATTTCCCTGAAGAAGTTGCCTACCGCTCAGGAGCTTGCTTCAATTTTTGCCCGGGAGGTCTTTGTTTACATGGGTTACCCAAGGAGATAGTGTCGGACCGGGGTAGCCAGTTTGTCTCCAGATTTTGGCATTCCTTTTGTGCTCAAATGGGGATCCAGCTTTCCTTCTCCTCGGCATATCACCCTCAATCCAATGGGGCTGCGGAACGCTCTAATCAAGCTCTGGAACAGTTCCTCTGTTGCTATGTCTCAGATCACCACAATAATTGGTCTGAACTGTTACCTTGGGCAGAGTTTGCTCGTAATAGTGCTATTAATGCTTCCTCCAAGTTATCCCCATTCATGGAGAATTATGGGTTTCAACCACCATTATTGCCCGATTCATTTATGCCTCTGGGTATTCCGGCTTTGGAGGAGCATCTCCGGCAACTCCGTTCCACGTGGGTGCAGATTCAGGATTGCCTTCATCGTTCTATGCAGTGCCAAAAGTTCCAGGCTGATCATAGGCAAGAGAGTTTGGCTGTCCTCCCGCAACTTAAACCTTCGTGTGCCTTCCAATAAACTGGCTTCCCGTTATGTTGGTCCTTTTCGATTACTCCGACAGGTCAATCCTGTGGCCTACGCTCTTGACCTTCCTCCTGCAATGCGCATCTCCAATGTTTTTCATGTCTCCCTCTTGAAACCATTGGTTTGCAATCGGTTTACCACTGTGTTGCCTCGTCCCCATCCTATCTTTGTTGGCAATCATGAGGAGTATGAGGTCAGCAGCATTATTGACTCTCATATGTCCAGGGGCCTCGTATAGTATTTGGTTCACTGGAGGGGCTACGGTCCGGAGGAGCGTTCATGGATTCCCTCCTCTGATGTTCATGCTCCTGTCCTCCTCCGTGCCTTCCATGCCCGTTTCCCCAATAAGCCTTTTGTCCGCCCGCAGGGGAGGGGTCGTTAAAGGGAGGGTACTGTCAGGGTTTTTTCCCTGCTTTGTTTGCCATGTGCTGCTGGCAGCTAATTTACTCACCTCTCTTGCTGACTCTGGTGAATACTGTGTGATGCTGCTCATTTCTTTCACTTCCTTTTATAGCCAGACTGGTGTACATCATCCGTGTGAGACAGGATGCAGTCTCAGAATTGTGATGTTATCACTTATTATTTAAAGGGCCTCTGTTCAGTATGCTTTGCCCTTGCATTGTCTCAGACCTGTTTGTGAGAGCTCCTGTGTATTACCTGGCTGTCTGATGTCCCTCCTGGTTCCTGATCTCTGGCTTGTTCCTTACTCTGCTGTTCTCCTTGTTCCTGATTATGGCTCGTCTGACTACTTGCTTTGGCTCCTGACTCGGCTCGGCTGACTATTCGCTTTGGCTCCTGACTCGGCTCGTCTGACTACCAGCTCTGGTTTTGATTTCTGGCTTGTTATTTGACTTGTGGACTTTTTATTATTTTTTGCTATTAATAAAGGTGTGATTATTTTTGGACTTTTTGTCTCAGTCTGATTCCTGGCATCCTGACAATATTTAAAAGGGAAGGATATGATAAGACAAGCCTAGGGATGGAGTATATATTATTTAGTTAGAGGGTATAAACTGGCTAGTCACTGTTTTTTTAAATTGACCAGGGTCTTCTGATGAGGCAATGTCATCATCTAATGGGTAGAGGGGAAACTGAGCATCAATATAATAAAGGTAGTGTATTTAAACACTTGGGAGATTACAAATAAGTAGGTAAATTCTTAGGCATCAAAATAGGGGTCAGCCCCTTGACTTGTTTTGCAGTTTGCCAGTCCTGATCAGTACAGTTGAATAATGAACTACCAGTTAATCTGCATCTACTTTCTTCTTTGGTCTGAGCTCTATGCCAGACCACTCCCTGCAAACTGGAGTGGAGAGTCAGTTGAGGTCACAAACAGCATTGATCTGCTAGAGACCTTGCGGGAGAGACGTTCTATAGTAACAGATATTCTGAAAGGAATTAGAAAGAAAGCAGCAAAAGCAGCAGCAAAAAAGCAGCACAATTGGCGGCCAAAAAAGCAAGCAAATGGGCGAAAAAGAAAGCAGGAGAGGTTATCAAGGGAAAGTCCAATGAATCGAGTGAAGACTCAGATGAGGCTGTTCCTTAAGACACTAATAAATAGTGATATAAAACCTACTGATGGATAAAGAGTAGTCTGTTTATACACAATATTAGTATTAGTTATACATAGTCTTGTATGTGTCGGTGTCTCTGTGGTAGGTGCTTATATCAGAGTTTTGTGTGTATGTAATTACTAAAGGCTGTAATTGATAGGTTATATGTACAGCGGGGCTTGTGGGGTGTGTAAGTGTAAACTCACATATAAAAGTGTTATTATTTGTGTATGGTTGTTCAGGTGTAACAAAGCTCTTAAAGTGCTTCATGATATATTTATAATTCCTCCTTATATCACTACTGCAGCTTTTTTAAACCACTGTACACCTGTATATAAATTAGGTTTGCCAACCCTCCTGAATTTCCCGGGTTTTCCTGTTTTTTTTAAGAAAGTAGTTTTTTCATTACATTTAGGAATAAGGGCTATCAAATTTTTCCTCAAGCAAAGAACAAATTACTCTGATGTGTTCTGTGCTTATATCTGTGAATGTGTCGAGTTCCTACTGTCCCATAATTTTTTTATGTTTGACAACAAGTATTTTTTACAAATTTGTGGAACAGCGATGGGGGCCAAGTTTGCCCCCTCATTTGCAAATTTGTTTATGGGATGGTGGGAGCTCGGCACCCTGTTCAACACAGATAATCCCTTTAAGAACAATATACATTTATATATAAGATATATAGATGACCTTATCTTTATTGTCAAGGGAGATTTTGTCTTTGAGGATTTTCTAAGTTATATCAATGAGAATGAACTTAGTTTGGGGTTCACAGGTGGCATGCACATGAGTGAGGCCCAATATTTGGATTTGAAATTGATTGGTTGTGTTCAAAGTGGCTGTGTCATGACTGACACTTATAGGAAACCAACCGCGGGCAACACGATCTTGCATGCCAGGTTGTGTCACCCCAAACATTTAATCAAGTCTATACCCAAGAGCCAATTCTTGAGATTACGCAGGAATGCGTCAAATGACGCGCTTTTTGAGAAACAAGCAAAAGATCTTAAACAAAGATTACAAGCTAGGGGTTATCACCCGATATCATTAGAAAAAAATATATCAGAGGTGAGGGAGGAGTATCTTGCTAACACAAAGGGATAAACCAAAAGGGAAACAGATGGTTTCTCGAAATCAACAGTGTTCTCCACACAATATTCTTCACAATACAGTGAGGTGTGTAATATTCTAAAAAGGAATCTGATCCTCTTGGAGGGTGATGAGGTTCTGACCCCCCATATAAAGAACATCAAGTTTGTCTCAAAAAAAAGCCCCAACTTTGGGAATCATGCTAGCCCTGAATCTAGTATTAAGCAGTTCTAACAAAAATAAAACATATTGGCTAAATCGCAAGGGCACTTTTTCTTGTTTATCATCCAATTGTGGATGTTGTGAGGTTGTCTCCAGAGGGGACATTTTTAGGAGCATGTCGACAGGATTGACTTATAAAATTAATCATTATGCTAATTGTTCTTCCACTTTCGTGGTTTATATGTTGGAGTTCGGTTTTTGTGGGGTCCAATACGTTGGTCAGACTTCCCGCACCCTCAGAAAACGAATAGGAGAACATAAGAGAGACATAAAATATTATGTCAAGACGTTGAGTGTTGCAAATCATTTTAATTGGCATCATTTCACAAATGTTCCTAATCTTAGTGTTAAGATCATAGACTGTGTGCATTTACCGCCAAGGGGTGGCAATAAATTTAAAATACTTACAAAAAAAGAATTATTTTGTATTTTTACTTTAAATACAAGAGAACCCCATGGTTTAAATAAAGAGTGGGACATAAGTTTTTTTACAGATTAAATTAAAGTGATTCATATAATATACTTTTTTTCTCCATTTGTTATACTAAGTTTATTAATTTATGATGGATCTAATTTAATTCACTTTTTTATTATGCACACTTAGAGTTTCTATTATGAATTATTATTTAATTATGAGTTATTATTTGGAGAATGTTTGTTTGCTTGTTTGTTTTTTACTTTTATATACTTGGGATATATTTTCAAATAGAATTAACATATTTGAATTCAGTATTGAACTGTATATAGATATTTGTTAGTACTGTATGACTAGTTTCATCTTACAGCAATCAATACTCAGATATGACGTTTAGTATTTATTAGTATAGTTCACACTTTCTCAGGTCCCCCTTTAATATCTATTATTATTGAGTTCTAATACACATAGCATGATTTTAGATTGTAGCCAATATGTAATTAACAAGTAGCGTATCTTAATGTTTGTCACTGTTGCAAATTTCAATCATCACAGTTATGAATGTGTTAAGACGAGGTAATACCCTTCTGATTATTGTTTTTAACCTTCATCACATGTGCCTTGGTGTTTCCAACTCTGTTACCTATGTGATTGGTGCAGACTTGTATTTATTCAGGCCCTGTGTAACAAGAAAGTATCCTATGACTAAGTGCCTTGCAGCACGAAATGCGTAAGGACATGCCCCCTTTCCCACCTCCATACCTGTGTGTTTTGTTGTAACTTGTTACAAAGACTGTCGGATTAAATATCCATTTTTTTACAATATTTTTTGTGCTGCTCATTTCTCCTTTGCTTCATTTGGGACTGCTTGGTCCTTACCCCGAGCCTGCACCTTTCCGCTCACCAGAAGCTCTCTAGCCTAACGGAACATATTTATCAGCACCGGAAGCTTTTACCCGGTGTCTGGAGGATCAGCTGGCCTGTCTGCCTGAAGCTACGCCTTCCCCCTTCTCACGTTCAAGTTTTTTCATTACCCCCTGAGTTCCTAAAACAGAGTGTGGGAACTCTGGAGGTAGAGTAGCGCTTTATTTAGCTAGTGTGGTGGCAGATAGGGTCACGGGTGGGGAGGGTGGCGGCAGATAGGGTTATGGGTGGGGAGGGTGGCAGCAAATAGGGTTATGAGTGGGGAGGGTGGCAGCAGATAGAGCCATGGGTGGGGAGGGTGGTGGCAAATAGGGTCATGAGTGGAGAGGGTGGCGGCAGATAGAGCCATGGGTGGGGAGGGTGAAATACTAGCAAGAAATAAATAATCCTTTTTTTATTTTGAATACATAATGCACTACTGGTGATATTTGACAAGTTAAGTGGTTAAAAGGTGATTTTTAACCTCTCAAAATTTGCAATAAACTTTAAAACAAAAAAAACAGCAATATATGTCTACTTTACATACCATACATATAACTTAGTGGGATTTTATAGCCATTTACAATACACATTAAAAAAAGTCACATTTTAGGTAAAGTTTCATTAGAAACTCAACAACAGGAAAGATGGTTAGTTGCTTAAATTTGATTTATTATATAAATATACTCGGGTATTTGTATAATGTTGTGGAGCTCATATGATTGGTTTGTTTTCAATTACAGTGAGGGGCTGGATGTAGAGACTAATAACTGAGAAAGTCTGATTCCCAATGTTCACTCTTATGATGTGAATCATAAGATTTAGGCAAGAATTTACTTCTGCCCAAGAGAGAATCCGAGACACCTCCAACAAGGATAGGGAACTGTGAGTTCCCCCTGATGGTTGAGAGAAGCTACTATTGTCAACTATTGTGGTAACCTCGCCTCTGAGAATCCCAAACCCTGGGCTGTCAGAGACCCCCAAACAGCTTTCCAACCTGAAAACTTGTATCTGTGATAATTACAGATTAGGTAGGATGAGTAAGAAGTCTATTGAATAATAAATTAATGATTCAGCCGGCAAGAGACTAGCTTGTATTGGAATCTAAAATATTTTAGAGATAGCAGGATATAAACCTTGCATCATTGATGAAGCATATACAGCGGAAGTGAGTGAAAGAGTCTGAAGGTTCAGATAGGTAAACACCAGTGTTATCCATCTCTACTCTGTAAAAGAAAAATCCATGGTCACTGAATTAGTTTGAAGAAACAACAATAGTTGTTTTATGTGAATTTCTTTTAAAGGAAAGGATTGAGCTAGTACCAATATATCATACAGGTAATGACTTTGTGTGGTGAAAGCACTGCAATATCCTGAGCTCTGATATAGATAAAAGGTTGCCCAGAACCTTGATATTTTTTTTTTCAGGTACTGAACAGGCCTGGCCCTGCTTAACTTCTAAGATCAGATGGGATCGGGGGCATTCAGGGCAGTGTGGCAGTATGCTGGATTTGTAGCTTGAACATTATGGAAAAGCAACAAACATAGTTTTTACAGAAAAGTAAACCTCAGAAACTGATGTTTTGAGTAAATTGAATTAGGAAGGCAAGCATCCCTTAATTTAAATATGGACATAAACTAACCTTGCTTAAGGTAGAATAGTTCTGTATGTTCCATATGAAAGATGGAATTCTTACAAACTATTTTGAGTTCAAGATCCAAAATTCGTCTCAAGGTGTCTTTCTTCTTTGGAACAATGAAGAGATTTGATTAAAATCCCATTCCCTATCTTGCATTGTATAATGATAATAGTGAAACTGTACTTTTAAAGGTGTTTTTGATGTTGTTTGTGCAACTTTTTTGTATTGCATAACAGTTAACCAGAGCTCTGAAGTTGCGCTAACCCAATGAGCGTTAAATTTAAATGCACTCAAGTAAACACGTTTACTTTTTACTTGTAATACACTTGCTATTTCTGGCACCCTTAAACAGCAGCAAAAACATAATTTATGTAAGAGCTTACCTGATAAATTAATTTCTTTCATATTGGCAAGAGTCCATGAGCTAGTGACGTATGGGATATACAATCCTACCAGGAGGGGCAAAGTTTCCCAAACCTCAAAATGCCTATAAATACACCCTTCACCACACCCACAATTCAGTTTAACAAATAGCCAAGTAGTGGGGTGATAAAGAAAGGAGTAAAAAGCATCAACAAAGGAATTTGGAAATAATTGTGCTTTATACAAAAAAATCATAACCACCATAAAAAGGGTGGGCCTCATGGACTCTTGCCAATATGAAAGAAATTAATTTATCAAGTAAGTTCTTACATAAATTATGTTTTCTTTTATGCAATTGGCAAGAGTCCATGAGCTAGTGATGTATGGGATAGCAATACCCAAGATGTGGAACTCCACGCAAGAGTCACTAGAGAAAGAGGGATAAAATAAAAACAGCCATTTTATGCTGAAGAAAATTAATCCACAACCCAAAATATAAGTTTATTCTCATGAATGAAAGGAAAAAACTTAAAACATAAGCAGAAGAATCAAACTGAAAAAGCTGCCTGAAGAACTTTTTTACCAAAAACTGCTTCTGAAGAAGCAAATACATAAAAACGGTAGAATTTAGTAAATGTGTGCAAAGAAGACCAAGTTGCTGCTTTGCAAATCTGATCAACTGAAGCTTCATTCCTAAAAGCAAATGAAGTGGAGACTGATCTAGTAGAATGAGCTGTAATTCTCTGAAGCGGGGCTTGACCCGACTCCAAATAAGCTTGATGAATCAAAAGCTTTAACCACGATGCCAAGGAAATGGCAGAAGCCTTCTGACCTTTCCTAGGACCAGAAAAGATAACACATAGACTAGAAGTTTTCCTGAAATCTTTAGTAGCTTCAACATAATATTTCAGAGCTCTCACCACATCCAAAGAATGTAAAGATCTCTCCAAAGAATTCTTAGGATTAGGACACAAGGAAGGGACAACAATTTCACTATTAATGTTGTTAGAATTCACAATCTTAGGTAAGAATTTAAATGAAGTCCGCAAAACTGCCTTATCCTGATGAAAAATCAGAAAATGAGATTCACAAGAGAGAGCAGATAATTCAGAAACTCTTCTAGCAGAAGAGATGGCCAAAAGAAACAACACTTTCCAAGAAAGTAGTTTAATGTCCAAAGAATGCATAGGCTCAAATGGAGCCTGTAAAGCCTTCGGAACCAAATTAAGACTCCAAGGAGGAGAGATTGATTTAATGACAGGCTTGATACAAACCAAAGCCTGAACAAAACAGTGAATATCAGGAAGCTTAGCAATCTTTCTGTGAAATAAAACAGAAAGAGCAGAGATTTGTCCCTTCAAGGAACTTGCAGACAAAACCTTATTCAAACCATCCTGAAGAAACTGTAAAATTCTAGGAATTCTAAAAGAATGCCAAGAGAATTTATGAGAGGAACACCATGAAATGTAAGTCTTCTAAACTCGATAATAAATCTTTCTAGAAACAGATTTACGAGCCTGCAACATAGTATTAATCACAGAATCAGAGAAACCTCTATGACTAAGCACTAAGTGTTCAATTTCCATACCTTCAAATTTAATGATTTGAGATCCTGATGGAAAAACGGACCTTGAGACAGAAGGTCCAGCCTTAATGGAAGTGGCCAAGGTTGGCAACTGGACACCCGAACAAGATCCGCATACCAAAACCTGTGAGGCCATGCTGGAGCCACCAGCAGCACAAACGATTGTTGCATGATGATTTTGGAGATCACTCTTGGAAGAAGAACTAAAGGCGGGAAAATATAAGCAGGTTGATAACACCAAGGAAATGTCAACTCATCCACTGCTTCCACCTGAGGATCCCTGGACCAGGTACCTGGGAAGTTTCTTGTTTAGATTAGAAGCCATCAGATCTATTTCTGGAAGACCCCACATCTGAACAACCTGAGAAAACACATCTCGATGGAGGGACCACTTCCCCGGATGTAAAGTCTGACGGCTGAGATAATCCGCTTCCCAATTGTCTATACCTGGGATATAAACCACAGAAATTAGACATGAGTTGGATTCCGCTCAAGCAAGTATCCGGGATAGTTCTTTCATAGCTTGGGGACTGTGAGTCCCACCCTGATGATTGACATATGCCACAGTTGGGATATTGTCTGTCTGAAAACAAATGAACGGTTCTCTCTTCAACAGAGGCCAAATCTGAAGAGCCCTGAAAATCGCACAAAATATTGATTGGTAATCTCTCCTTTTGAGATTTCCAAACCCCTTGTGCTGTCAGAGATCCCCAAATAGCTCCCCAACCTGAAAGACTCGCATTTGTTGTGATCACAGTCCAGGTTGGATGAACAAAAGAGGCCCCTAGAACTATACGATGGTGAGCTAACCACCAAGTCAGAGATAGTCGAACATTGGAATTTAAGGATATTAATTGTGATATCCTTGTATAATCCCTGCACCATTGGTTCAGCATACAAAGCTGGAGAGGTCTCATATGAAAACGAGCAAAGGGGATCACGTCCGATGCTGCAGTCATGAGACCTAAAACTTCCATGCACATAGCTACTGAAGGGAATGACTGAGACTAAAGGTTCCGACAGGCTGCAACCAATTTTAAACGTCTCTTGTCTGTTAGAGACAGAGTCATGGACACTGAATCTATCTGGAAACCTAAAAAGGTGACCCTTGTCTGAGGAATCAAAGAACTTTTTGGTAAATTGATCCTCCAACCATGTTTTCGAAGAAATAACACTAGTTGATTCATGTGAGATTCTGCAGAATGTAAAGACTGAGCTAGTACCAAGATATCGTCCAAATAAGGAAACACTGCAATACCCCGCTCTCTGATTACAGAGAGTAGGGCACCGAGAACCTTTGAAAAGATTCTCGGAGCTGTCGCTAGGCCAAAAGGAAGAGCGACAAATTGGTAATGCTTGTCTAGAAAACAGAATCTCAGAAACTGATAATGATCTGGTTGAATCGGAATATGAAAATATGCATCCTGTAAGTCTATCGTGGACATATAATGCCCTTGCTGAACAAAAGGCAGAATAGTCCTTAAAGTCACCATTTTGAAAGTTGGTACTCTTACATAACAATTAAAAATTTTCAGATCCAGAACTGGTCTGAATTAATTTTCTTTTTTTGGGACAATGAAAAGATTTGAATAAAACCCCAGACCCTGTTCCTGAAATGGAACTGGCATGATTACCCCTGAAAACTCCAGGTCTGAAACATACTTCAGGAAAGCCTGAGCCTTTACTGGATTTGCTGGGATGCATGAGAGAAAATATCTTCTCACAGGAGGTCTTACTCTGCATCCTATTCGGTACCCCTGATAGTCTACAATACTCAGAATCCATTGATTTTGGACAGAATTTGTCCAAACATCCTTGAAAAATCTTAATCTGCCCCTACCAGCTGAGCTGGAATGAGGGCTGCACCTTCATGCAGAGTTGGGGGCTGGCTTTGGTTTCCTAAATGGCTTGGATTTATTCCAATTTGAAGAAGGTTTCCAATTGGAAACAGATTCATTGGGGGAAGGATTAGGTTTCTGTTCCTTAATCTGTCGAAAGGAACAAAAATGGTTAGAAGCTTTAGATTTACCCTTAGGTATTTTATCCTGAGGCAAAAAAACTCCCTTCCCCCCAGTGACAGTTGAAATAATCGAATCCAACTGAGAACCAAATAACTTATTACCTTGGAAAGAAAGAGATAGCAATCTGGACTTAGAAGTCATATCACCATTCCAAGATTTAAGCCACATAGCTCTTCTAGCTAAAAGACTTAGATTTAACATCAATTTTGATGATATCAAAAATGGCATCACAAATAAAATGATTAGCATGTTGAAGCAAGCGAACAATGCTAGACAAATCAGAATCCAATTCTTGTTGCGCTAAATTTTCCAACCAAAAAGTTGATGCAGCTGCAACATCAGCCAAAGAAATTGCAGGCCTGAGAAGATGACCCGAATATAAATAGGCTTTCCTTAGATAAGATTCAAGTTTCCTATCTAAAGGATCTTTAAAAGAAGTACTATCTTCCATAGGAATAGTAGTACGTTTAGCAAGAGTAGAGATAGCCCCATTAACTTTGAGGATCTTTTCCCAAAACTCCAATGTAACTGCTGGCAAAGGATACAATTTTTTTAAACCTTGAAGAAGGAATAAAAGAAGTACCAGGCCTATTCCATTCCTTAGAAATCATATCAGAAATAGCATCAGGAACTGGAAAAACCTCTGGAGTAACCACAGGAGGTTTATAAACAGAATTTAAACGTTTACTAGTTTTAATATCAAGAGGACTAGTTTCTTCAATATCCAATGTAATCAACACTTCTTTTAACAAAGAACGAATATATTCCATTTTAAATTAATAAGTAGATTTGTCAGTGATAATATCTGAGGATCTTCTGAATCAGATAGATCCTCATCAGAGAAGGATAATTCAGTATGTTGTCGGTCATTTGAAATTTCATCAACTTTATGAGAAGTTTTAAAAGACCTTTTACGTTTATTAGAAGGCAGGATGGCAGACAAAGCCTTCTGAATAGTGATGTCGCGAACATAAAATTTTGTGTTCGCAAACAGCGAACGCGAACTTCCGCAAATGTTCGCGAACGGGCGAACCGCCATAGACTTTAATAGGCAGGCGAATTTTAAAACCCACAGGCACTCTTTCTGGCCACAATAGTGATAGAAAAGTTGTTTCAAGGGGACTAACACCTGGACTGTGGCATGCTGGAGGGGGATCCATGGCAAAACTCCCATGGAAAATTACATAGTTGATGCAGAGTCTGGTTTTAATCCATAAAGGGCATAAATCGCCTAACATTCCTAAATTGTTTGGAATAACGTGCTTTAAAACATCAGGTATGATGTTGTATCGATCAGGTAGTGTAAGGGTTACGCCCGCTTCACAGTGACAGACCAAACTCCCGCAGCGGGCACAACATCATCATCATCACACCGTACGTCCATGTGTGTAATGCTGCCTGACTGAGACATATCCCTGTTATCTACATCCTCTGGCAATAATGGTTGCGCATCACTCATTTCTTCCAACTGATGTGTAAATAACTCCTCTGACAGATCAAGTGAAGCGGCTGTGGTGCTAGTGTTGGTGGTGGTGGCGGCAGGCGGGCGAGTGGTAACTTAAGAGGTGCCCGAAGCTAAGCTGGAGGAGGATGGTGCGTCAAGGTTCCGAGCGGAAGCTGTAGAAGATTGGGTGTCCTGTGTTAGCCAGTCAACTATGTCCTCAGAACTTTTCGAGTTCAGGGTACGTGGCCTCTGAACACTGGGCATTATTCTAGGGCCAAAGGGAATCACAGCACCATGACCACGACGGCCCCTGCGTGGTGGCCTGCCTCTGCCTGTCATTATTTTTTCGATTAGTGGTACTATGCATGCAAGCTACTGTGACAACAGATATGAGTGGCACTGTGCACTGGCAGAAGTTGGCAGAGTAGACGATGTAGGCCTGACACACACGCTTGCAGACAACTAACTGCTATTCAATCTATTACAGTCAAAATTGTATTTTTTTTTTAAATGTACACTACTGTTACACCAGATATGAGTTGCACTGGTGTGACACTGTGCCCTGGCAGGCCCTGAAACGCACACGTGTGAAGGAAACTGACTGCTATTATTTCACAGTCAAATTTCTAGGTTTCTTTTTAACCCCTTAAGGACCAATGCCATTTTTCAATTTTTTTCCCTTAAGGACCAGGGCTTTTTTTGCAAGTTATAGGGAAATAAATACAAGAAGCACTTTGCTATTTCAAAACCACTTTTTTTTCAAAATGAGCGCTAGTTGCATTGGAACCCTGATATCTGTCAGGAATACCTGAATATCCCTTGACATGTATATATTTTTTTTTTAGAAGACATCCCAAAGTATTGATCTAGGCCCATTTTGGTATATTTCATGCCACCATTTCACCGCCAAATGCGATCAAATAAAAAAAAATTGTTCACTTTTTCACAAACTTTAGATTTCTCACAGAAATTATTAACAAACAACTTATGCAATTATGGCATAAATGGTTGTAAATGCTTCTCTTGTATCCCCTTTGTTCAGAAATAGCAGACTTATATGGCTTTGGCGTTGCTTTTTGGTAATTAGAAGGCTGCTAAATGCCACTGCGCACCACACGTGTTTTATGCCCAGCAGTGAAGGGGTTAATTAGGGAGCATGTAGGGAGCTTGTAGAGTTACCCAGTTTGCAAAAAAAAGTAGTTTTTTTTCTGTTTTTATTTTTTTTCTGTAGTGTAGCTTCCCCCCCCCACAGACCAACCCCCACCACCTGCCTGATCTTTTTTTTTTTTTTTTTTTTTTATTCCTTTTTTTTTACATTTTACACCAACTTTTTCTGTAGTGTAGCGGTTCCCACCCGCTCCCTCCCCACGCACGCACCCGCCCCCGCCCTCCCGTGCACGTGCGCGCCCCCGAACATCCCTGCCCACGATCCCGCCCAGCAGACTGATGTTCTAGCCCTAAAAAGGGCTTTTTGGGGTGCTGTCCTTACAGCAGAGATCAGATGAGTCCTTCAGGACTGTAGTAGACACTGAATACACTAGCCTAGCTATCGATTTCCCTATTAAATCAGCAGCAGCTTCACTGTCCCTCCTCTCACTAAGAATGCAGCTTCCGAATTAATCTAAAATGGATGCTGTCCAGGAGGTGGGAGGGTCTGGGAGGGAGGGTCTGCTGCTGATTGGCTGGAATGTGTCTGCTGACTGTGAGGTACAGGGTCAAAGTTTACTCAATGTTGACGAATAGGCGGCGGACCGAACATCGCATATGTTCGCCCGCCGCGGCGAACGCGAACAAGCTATGTTCACAGGGAACTATTCGCTGGCGAACTATTCGGGACATCACTACTTCTAAATAGAATCAGCAATAAATTATTTTAAATTTGCAGGTATATCTTGTAGATGTTGAAGGAACAGCAACAGGCAATGAACTATTACTGATGGACACATTGGCATCTATTTATCAAGCCGTCAACTTACTTACATTCGACGGCACCAATACGCTCTCCTAAGATCGCCTAACATCGCTGCCGCGGACCTGAATACGTTCTCCAAAGTTACCAAAAAAGCTGTCAAAAAGCCGCGCACCAAGTACGGGGCGATGAGCAGCGGACTGTTGTTAAAGGGACAGTCTACCATAGAATTGTTATTGTTTTAAAAGATAGATAATCCCTTTATTACCCATTCCCCAGTTTTGCACAACCAACACAGTTATATTAATATACTTTTTACCTCTGTGATTACCTTGTATCTAGTGACCTTCTTCCAGCCCCCTGATCACATGACTGTGACTGTTTATTATCTATTGTCTTGCATTTAGCATTGTTTTGTGCTAAATCTTAAATAACCCCCTGTGCCTGAACACAGTGTTATCTATATGGCCCACGTGTACTTTCTGTCTCTTTGTGTTGAAAAGAGATTAAAAAAGCATGTGATAAGAGGCAGCCCTCAAAGGCTTAGAAATTAGCATATGAGCCTACCTATGTTTAGTTTAAACAAAGAATACCAAGAGAAAAAAAGCAAATTTGATGATAAAAGTAAATTGGAAAGTTGATTAAAATTAAAAGTCCTATCTGAATAATGAAAGTTTAATTTATACTAGACTGTCCCTTTAACTAACAGTCATTGATCTCGCTGCTCTTCGGCTTTTTCACAGCTTTATTGCTACCCTGTCACTAAACACCCACATTATACTATACTGTTTTACCCCTATCACGCTGCTCCCGGAGCCCACCGCAACTTTAATAAATGTATTAACCCCTAAACCGCCGCTCACGGACCCTGCCGCAACTAAATAAAGTGTTTAACCCCTAAACCGCCGCTCCCGGAGCCTACCGCCACCTACATTATACTTATTAACCCCTAATCTTCTGCCCCCTACACCGCCGCCACCTACATTATATTTATTAACCCCTAATCTGCCCCCCTACACCGCCGCCACCTAAATTATACTTATTAACCCCTAATCTGCCCCCCTACACCGCCGCCACCTACATTATACTTATTAACCCCTAATCTTCCGCCCCCTACACCGCCGCCACCTACATTATATTTATTAACCCCCAATCTGCCCCCCCTACACCGCCGCCACTATATTAAATTTATTAACCCCTAAACCTAAGTCTAACCCTAACCCTAACACCCACCTAACTTAAATATAATCTAAATAAATCTAAATAAATATTCCTATCATTAAATAAATTATTCCTATTTAAAACTAAATACTTACCTATAAAATAAACCCTAAGCTAGCTACAATATAACTAATAGTTACATTGTATCTAGCTTAGGGTTTATTTTTATTCTAACCCTAACCCTAACACCCCCTAACTTAAATATAATTTAAATAAATCTAAATAAATATTCCTATCATTAAATAAATTATTCCCATTTAAAACTAAATATTTACCTATAAAATAAACCCTAAGCTAGCTACAATATAATTAATAGTTACATTGTATCTAGCTTAGGGTTTATTTTATTTTACAGGCAAGTTTGTATTTATTTTAACTAGGTACAATAGTTATTAAATAGTTATTAACTATTTAATAACTTCCTAGTTAAAATAAATACAAATATACCTGTAAAATAAAACCTAACTTAAGTTACAATTACACCTAACACTACACTATAATTAAATAAATTCCCTAAACTAAATACAATTAAATACAATTAAATACAATTATCTAAAGTACAAAAAAACACTAAATTACAGAAAATAATAAACAATTTACAAGATTTTTAAACTAATTACACCTAATCTAATCCCCCTAACAAAATAAAAAAGCCCTACCCTACACTAAATTACAAATAGCCCTTAAAAGGGCTTTTTGCGGGGCATTGCCCCAAAGTAATCAGCTCTTTTACCTGTAAAAAAAAATTACAACCCCCCAACATTAAAACCCACCACCCACCCAACCCCCCCTTAAAAACACTAACCCCTTGAAGATCACCCTACCGTGAGAAGTCTTCACCCAACCGGGCCGAAGTCCTCAACGAATCCGGCAGAAGTGGTCCTCCAGACGGGCAGAAGTCTTCATCAAGACGGCATCTTCTATCTTTATCCATCCAGCGTAAAGCGGCTCCATCTTCTAGACATCCGACGTGGAGCATCCTCTTCATCCAACGTCTTCTTGAACAATGACGGTTCCTTTAAATGATGTCATCCAAGATGGCGTCTCTTCAATTCCGATTGGCTGATAGAATTCTATCAGCCAATCGGAATTAAGGTAGGAAAAATCCTATTGGCTGATGCAATCAGCCAATAGGATTGAGCTGGCATTCTATTAGGGGTTAATTTAGGGGTTGATAGAATTAGGGGTTAATTCTATCAGCCAATCGGAATTAAGGTAGGAAAAATCCTATTGGATTGAGCTGGCATTCTATTGGCTGTTCCAATCAGCCAATAGAATGTGAGCTCAATCCTATTGGCTGATTGGATCAGCCAATAGGATTTTTCCTACCTTAATTCCGATTGGCTGATAGAATTCAGAATTGAAGGGACGCCATCTTGGATGACGTCACTTAAAGGAACCGTCATTGTTCAAGAAGACGTCGTCAGAAGAGGATGCTCCGCGTCGGATGTCTAGAAGATGGAGCCGCTCCACGCCGGATGGATGAAGATAGACGATACCGTCTGGATCTGCCCGTCTGGAGGACCACTTCTGCCCATCTGGAGGACCACTTCTGCCGGATTTGTTAGTGTTAGGTTTTTTTAAGGGGGGATTTGGTGGGTTTTAGAGTAGGGTTGGTTGTGTGGGTGGTGGGTTTTAATGTTGGGGGGTTTGTAATTTTTTTTACAGGTAAAAGAGCTGATTACTTTCGGGCAATGCCCCACAAAAGGCCCTTTTAAGGGCTATTTGTAATTTAGTTTAGGGTAGGGCTTTTTTTATTTTGGGGGGGGCTTTTTTATTTTGTTAGGGGGATTAGATTAGGTGTAATTAGTTTAAAAATCTTGTAATTAGTTTATTATTTTCTGTAATTTAGTGTTTGTTTTCTTTTGTACTTTAGATAATTTTATTTAATTGTATTTAATTGTATTTAGTTTAGGGAATTTATTTTATTATAGTGTAGTGTTAGGTGTAATTTTAACAGGTTAGGTTTTATTTTAACTAGGAACTTATTAAATAGTTAATAACTATTTAATAACTATTGTACCTAGTTAAAATAAATACAATCTTGCCTGTAAAATAAAATAAACCCTAAGCTAGATACAATGTAACTATTAATTATATTGTAGCTAGCTTAGGGTTTATTTTATAGGTAAATATTTAGTTTTAAATGGGAATAATTTATTTAATGATAGGAATATTTATTTAGATTTATTTAAATTATATTTAAGTTAGGGGGTGTTAGGGTTAGGGTTAGACTTAGGTTTAGGGGTTAATAAATTATGTATAGTGGCAGCAGTGTAGGGGGGCAGATTAGGGGTTAATAAATATAATGTAGGTGGCGGTGGTGTAGGGGGGCAGATTAGGGGTTAATAAGTATAATGTAGGTGGCGGCGGTGTAGGGGGGCAGATTAGGGGTTAATAACATAATGTAGGTGGCAGCAGTGTTGGGGGTGCAGATTAGGGGTTAATAACATAATGTAGGTGGCGGCAGTGTAGGTGGGCAGATTAGGGGTTAATAAGTATAATGTAGGTGGCGGCGGTGGCGGGGCAGCAGATTAGGGGTTAATAAGTATAATGTAGGTGGCGGCGGTGTAGGGGGGGCAGATTAGGGGTGTTTAGACTCGGGGTACATGTTAGGGTGTAAGGTGTAAACGTTATTTTTATTCTCCCATAGGAATCAATGGGATATCGGGCAGCAGCAAACATAAGCTTTCGCTGCTTTCAGACTCCCATTGATTCCTATGGTATCCGCCGCCTCCAGGGCGGCGGATTGAAAACCAGGTACGCTGGGCCGGAATAGTGGCGAGCGTATCTGGTAGAAATTTGATAACTAGCAAAAGTAGTCAGATTGTGCCGAATTTGCATTCGGAACATCTGTAATGACGTAAGTATCGATCTGTGTCAGACTGAGTCCGGCGGATCGTATGTTACGTCACAAAATTCTACTTTTGCCGGTCTGTAGGGTTTGATAACTAAGGGGAATTCCAGCGTATTTGCGGTTGATGGCTTGATAAATAGGTGCCTTTATCTGCATGTAAAAGTTTATCATGACAACTATTACAAACCACAGCTGGAGATATAATCTCCACAAGTTTACAACAAATGCACTTAGCTTTGGTAGAACTGTTATCAGGCAGCAGGGTTCCAACAGTGATTTCTGAGACAGGATCAGATTGAGACATCTTGCAAATGTAAGAGAAAAAAACAACATATAAAGCAAAATTATCAATTTTCTTATATGGCAGTTTCAGGAATGGGGAAAAAAATGCAAACAGCATAGCCCTCTGATAGAGAAAAAGGCAAGAGGCATATAGGAATGGGGTTTTAAATAATGAAAATATTTGGCGGCAAGTATGACGCACAACACAAACAGAATTTTTTTTTTTTTGGCGCAAACATCAGGAAATTACACACTCGTGTCATTGAAAACGCAACCTTGTGAAAGGACTCGGCGTCAACTAAGACGCTGGAAATGACGAATTTGCGTCATCGAACGTAATTTCGCACCAAAAAATCTTGCACCAAAAATGACGCAATATACTTTGGCATTTTGCGCCCTCGCGAGCCTAATTCTGCCCGTGAATTTAAAATGACAGTCAATTGAAAAAAAGACTATACCCCAGGTAAGAAATACATTTTTCCTAAAAAATGCATTTACCAGATATGAAACTGACAGTCTGCAAAAGGAAATATACTGAAAACCTGAATCGTGGCAAATATAAGTACAATATATATGTCACAAATATCTCAGGATTCAGCTCCTAAGGAGTTAACTTTGTGCAGCTTGCACTCAAAACAGTTATTTGTTTTCAAGAAGAATTGTGTTTGTATTTTCTTTGAAGTGCCAGAACCCTCTAACTAGCCACCAAATGCTAGTGTGTATGCATTGAGTCATAAAATCACTGAAGCTCTTAGTCACAGAGATACACAGGATAAAGTTTATGGCTTAAGCTGTCAATAGAATGCATGATGCAAAACAGGCCCTTCATTACAAAAACTGACCAGGTCACTGACAGGACATTGGTATATTATGTACATATGTTGGTTAAAAGTGTTATAACCTTAACGGCAGGTAAATATGACAACCTATGGCATATTTGATATCAAACTGGTTCTCCCAATAAAACTAAGAGGTTCTAAATATGTAAATATAGAAATTTCTTACCTAGCAGGAATGATAATGGATTGTATAAATTCAGGCAAGAAATTTAGTCTATTGAAGTTTGTGAAGACAGTGGGGTTTCTTAGCCCGCCCAGGAGGGTGTGGTTAAGCAACATGATCTCTGAGAAGTAGGTTTAAGATTCTTATTTTTTAACAATAAGATTGTCATTCTTACAAGGGGAGCTGCTGTACAGAAGTAAGGAGCCATCATTTTCATGCCAGCCCCTGGCGCAGATCTTGAAGACTAGGAAAGTATTCAATTCTGTTTTTCTCCTTTTTATTTTAAAATACTGAAAGACTGGAATATTAGAACTGTATAATTTTAGGTTATTTTCTGCTAAATTGTATTTCTAGAGTTAATGTGTAAAGTCTGGGGTTTTCCTTAAGATTTTCCCTTTAATAAATTTTAAGTGGTGGCAGCATTTGAGCTATAGGATTGTTGGTTTAGTGTGGGTGACATTAAAAGGGAGTTTTGGGCATTTCTCTTAGGTCTAGTACAGACTAGGGAGTGCGATTAACTCTTGCACCCACTAAACTGAATCACAAGCTTGCCTGGTGTGGCTAGATTGGGACCTGTTGGTGACAGAAAAGGGGGCTGAAAACCCTTTCTGTGCCAAATAAGTGACTGGCGCAGGGTTGGATAACCTTGGTTCGTCACAAATTGGTGGGCAGCGGTGTAGATAAATTTTTTTATTATTAGATTTTAGTGCTTGTGGATTTGCTAGTGTGAAAATCCCGGTACTAAAAGAAATTGTTTCTTACAATTTCCAAAGGCTAAAACTCAGTGCATTATATAGTCACACATTGCAAACAGTCCCCTTCCCTATTCTCTGTTTTTCTTTTCTATTTTATTTTTGCTATGGAGGCATACGAGCAGCGATCTAGAGAGGCACTGATACTCCTATGCCAGGAGCGGGATATTCCAATACGTTCAAAGAACAAAGATTCACTAATACAAGCTCTTGTTGAATATGATAACAGCCAAATCACACCAGTTGAAGTCTCAGGAGAGATGTCTGCAGCTGTGGGCGGTGATTCATCAGGATCTGGGGATCCATTGGACTGTTATTTGCAAACTGTTCTTAAACATATGGGCTCAGTGGATGCAAGTTTGCGCATGGAACTGATTACAAAGTTTTATGAAAGAGAGTCTCTGGCAGCTGAAAGGCAGGCTGCTGAACGACAGGCGGAGAGAGAGTATCAGCTACAGCTTGCACAGTTGGAGAGAGGGATGGTCTCCCCTGTTGTTAGTGAACCTAGAGACCCACCTGCTCCCAGAGTGCGTGCAGAGAATTTTCCCACCCTGGAGAAAGATGGAGATGTGGATGTATTCCTGCGTAGCTTTGAGAAAGTTTGCAGACAGTTCCAGTTGCCAAGGGAGCAGTGGGCCAAGTACCTTACCCCTGGCCTGAAAGGTCCTGCACTGGAGGCGTTTGCTGAAATACCCCCAGAGTTTGATCAGGACTATGATTCCATTAAAGCTGCACTGCAAAGGAGATACAATCTCACTCCTGAGGTGTACCGAAAGAAATTCCGTTCCCTGCAGAAAGGTTCGTCAGAGAGCTATATTACAGCTGTTGGGAACTTGATGACAGCCTTTAAACAGTGGGTCAGAGGATTAAAAGTTGCCACAATGGAGGAACTGGAAGATTTGATGGTGAAGGAGCAATTTATGCAGCTGTGCCCAGCCGGAGTTCAAGAATGGGTTTTAGATCGGAAGCCCATAACAGCATTGGAAGCTGGCGAGCTAGCTGATTTTTACACAGCTAACAGGTCTCCAGAGAATGGGAGGAAATCCTTTTCTAAAGGGGGATCCACCTGTAAAGGAGCTGCTGCACGACCCCCCTTCACAAAACCTGCTGTGCCTTTATCCAGTGTGTCTGCTCCCTCTGGGAAAGGAGGGGCGGGTGCTGCATCTGGGCAGGGAGATACTCGCAAGTGTTTTGCTTGTCAAAAAATGGGTCACATCAGCACTAACTGCCCAGAGAGGAAGAAACCTTCAGCATCAGCAGGAGGAGGCCGCTCCTCAGGATTATCATCTTCTGTTTTGTTTGTAACCCGGCCAGAGGAAAGTACCAATGAGAACCTACAACCTGTGACTGTTGGAGATAAGGTAACATTAGGGCTAAGAGACACGGGTGCAGAAGTGACTATTGTACGTCCAGAGCTAGTTAGCTCGGAGGACATTATCCCTGGAAAGACTCTAGCAGTAAAAGGGATTGGGGGAGTACAACCTGCAGTGCCTATGGCACGAGTATATCTAGATTGGGGAGCAGGAAGAGGGTTAAGAGATGTGGGAGTGTCAGATAATATTCCTACAAATGTATTGCTTGGTACTGATTTGGGTAGATTATTGTCACAGTATATACCTGATCATGATACCTGTGACCTAGGTAAACAAGATAAGGGTCCTGATGTACAAGAGACCATGTGTAACTATGCTCAGATATGTGCTGAAGGGGAGGGGGGGCAGGGTGTGTGTGTGACGCAGCCTTTACCTGAACCAGACATGTCTGTAGGGCCCTGTGAAAATATGGGAGGATGCACTGACAGAGAGAGAGAGAGAGAGAGAGATAGCTGAATGAGAATGACAGTCTGTTGGTGTGTGAACCAATCATCCCTAAGTACCAAAAGTGTGTAGAAGTAGTGCCAGAGGGGGAGGGCCCCTCTGTATCAGTGGTGACCCGACAGCAGTCTGCCCAGATTAGGGAGCAGGGGGTGCTTCAGCCTGAGGACCCAGGGGAGAACACTGATAAGGAAGGTGGGGGGCCTCAAACAGCACAGTCACTAATAATTGGTCAGAGTCAGGATTTTCAGCAGGCCCAGGGGACCGATCCCACACTAGAGAAGATCAGGGACCTAGCTAGGCAGCTGCCTGCTGACTCTGATAAAGAGAGAGTGTACTGGGAAAAAGGGAGGTTGTACCGGGAGTCCATTCCAGTGAAGGGACAGGATCCCTGGCTAGCTGAGAGACAGTTAGTGGTACCTAAACGGTTTAGAGCGCAACTGTTGGGAGTGGCCCATGAAATTCCTATGGCAGGACATCTAGGGGTACAGAGAACCAAAGCCCGGTTGTCCCATCACTTTTATTGGCCGGGGATGGGTACTGATGTTGCTAATTATTGTCGCTCCTGTCCTGCATGTCAGAAAGTGGGGAAACCTGGAGAGGTGGGACGTGCCCCTTTAATTCCCCTCCCCATAGTGACTGAGCCCTTTGAGAGGGTGGCTGTGGATATAGTAGGGCCCCTAGCCATCCCAAGCAGTTCAGGGAAAAGATTTATTCTGACAGTAGTGGATTATGCGACCCGCTACCCAGAGGCAGTGGCCCTGTCATCTATCAGAGCTGATAAAGTGGCTGATGCTTTATTGGGTATCTTTGCAAGGGTAGGTTTCCCTAAGGAAATGCTAACTGATCAGGGCACGCAATTTATGTCTGGCCTGATGCAGAGTCTATGTAAAAAGGTGCAGGTAGAACACCTAGTGACTAGCCCATACCACCCCCAGACCAATGGCTTGTGTGAAAGGTTTAATGGAACCCTGAAGCAGATGCTTAAAACCTTTGTGGAGTCACAGGGAAAGGACTGGGAGCGTTACCTGCCACACCTCCTATTTGCTTATAGAGAGGTGCCCCAGGAATCCACTGGTTTCTCCCCATTTGAACTCCTATATGGACGCAGAGTGCGTGGCCCCCTTGATCTGATCAGGGAGGGATGGGAAGGGAAATTGGGTGCTCAAGAGACCTCAGTAGTAGACTATGTGATAAGGTTCAGGGACAGAATGCATAGCCTAGTGGGGGAGGTACAGGAAAACCTAAAGGCTGCCCAGTCTAAGCAGAAGCAGTGGTATGACCGGAATGCCAGAGAGAGAGTGTATGATGTGGGACAGAAAGTGCTTGTTTTAATACCCATGAGACAGAACAAACTACAGGCTGCCTGGGAGGGTCCATTTACTATCCTAAAGAGGATGAATGATGTGAACTATGTGGTGTCTCTGGATGAGGAGGGTAAAAGGCAAAAAATCTATCATATAAATATGATAAAAGCTTATTATGACAGAGAACCCACCGTGTTAACTGTGTGTAGTTTGCCTGGGGAAGAGCATGAGACTGACCCTCTTGTTGATTTACTGGCCCCCACCAGGAAAAACAACACCCTAGAAGCTGCCCAGATTAGTGCCCACTTAACTGGGGATCAGCGGCATCAGCTGTCTGAGGTGCTTAGGCCTTACTACAGCGTGTTCACAGGGAAGCCTGGCAGGACACACCTAGTCACACATCATGTAGATACTGGGAATCACCATCCCCTCAGACAAACAGCTTACAGGGTATCCTTGCAGGTCAGTGCTGACATAAAAAGGGAGATAGAGGAGATGCTAGAGCTTGGAGTGATTTGTAAGTCCCACAGCCCCTGGGCCTCCCCAGTGGTACTAGTCCCCAAAAAGGACAAAACCACTAGGTTCTGTGTAGATTACAGAAAGCTAAACTTGGTGACTGAATTTGATGCTTATCCTATGCCTCGCATAGATGAGCTACTGGACAGGCTAGCAGGGGCCAAGTATCTGAGTATCATGGATCTCAGCAGGGGATACTGGCAGATCCCTATGACCCCAGAAGCACAAGAGAGATCTGCCTTTATCACTCCTTTTGGGTTATATGAGTTCCAAGTGATGCCCTTTGGGATGAAAAATGCCCCTGCCACATTCCAGCGGTTAGTTAACCACTTATTTAAGGGGCTAGAGGGGCAAGCTGTTGCATACCTGGATGATATTGCAGTGTTCAGTGATATCTGGGAGGAACACCTCACACATTTAGCCAGTGTATTGGACCGAATAGCCACTGCTGGGCTAACTATAAAACCAGATAAGTGTCAGCTGGGCATGGGGGAGGTCCAGTACTTGGGTCACCTGGTGGGAGGAGGGGTACTGCGCCCCGAGCCCAGTAAAACTGAAGCCATAATGGCCTGGCCCACCCCTAAGACAAAGAAACAGGTTATGTCCTTCCTGGGTACTGCAGGGTACTATAGAAAGTTTGTGCCACACTATAGTACCATAGCCAAACCCCTAACAGACCTTACAAAGAAAAGCCTACCTCTAACAGTCAAATGGACCCCTGAGTGTGACAGGGCTTTTAATTTACTGAAAATTGCCCTTACGGCCTCCCCTGTACTACAGGCCCCTGATTTCCACAGGAGATTCATAGTGCAAACGGATGCTTCTAACTATGGGCTAGGGGCTGTGCTGAGTCAGGTGGATAAGAAAGGTGAGGAGCACCCCATTGTGTACCTCAGCAGGAAATTACTCCCGCGAGAAGTGGCATATGCCACTGTGGAAAAAGAGTGCCTTGCTATAGTTTGGGCCTTGCAAAAGCTACAGCCTTATCTGTATGGACACCAGTTTACAGTGATAACTGACCACAATCCCTTACACTGGTTACATAGGGTAGCTGGCTCAAATGGTAAACTCCTCAGGTGGAGCCTAGCTCTACAACAACATGAGTTTACCATACAACATAAAAAGGGCAGTACGCATGGTAATGCTGATGGTCTGTCACGCCAGGAGGAGTGTCCCCTTTGACACGCATCGGGAGTGGCTTGTAGCCACCCCCTTTTGCGTCTCTTATTGGGGGAGGTGTCACAAATATCTCAGGATTCAGCTCCTAAGGAGTTAACTTTGTGCAGCTTGCACTCAAAACAGTTATTTGTTTTCAAGAAGAATTGTGTTTGTATTTTCTTTGAAGTGCCAGAACCCTCTAACTAGCCACCAAATGCTAGTGTGTATGCATTGAGTCATAAAATCACTGAAGCTCTTAGTCACAGAGATACACAGGATAAAGTTTATGGCTTAAGCTGTCAATAGAATGCATGATGCAAAACAGGCCCTTCATTACAAAAACTGACCAGGTCACTGACAGGACATTGGTATATTATGTACATATGTTGGTTAAAAGTGTTATAACCTTAACGGCAGGTAAATATGACAACCTATGGCATATTTGATATCAAACTGGTTCTCCCAATAAAACTAAGAGGTTCTAAATATGTAAATATAGAAATTTCTTACCTAGCAGGAATGATAATGGATTGTATAAATTCAGGCAAGAAATTTAGTCTATTGAAGTTTGTGAAGACAGTGGGGTTTCTTAGCCCGCCCAGGAGGGTGTGGTTAAGCAACATGATCTCTGAGAAGTAGGTTTAAGATTCTTATTTTTTAACAATAAGATTGTCATTCTTACAAGGGGAGCTGCTGTACAGAAGTAAGGAGCCATCATTTTCATGCCAGCCCCTGGCGCAGATCTTGAAGACTAGGAAAGTATTCAATTCTGTTTTTCTCCTTTTTATTTTAAAATACTGAAAGACTGGAATATTAGAACTGTATAATTTTAGGTTATTTTCTGCTAAAGTGTATTTCTAGAGTTAATGTGTAAAGTCTGGGATTTTCCTTAAGATTTTCCCTTTAATAAATTTTAAGTGGTGGCAGCATTTGAGCTATAGGATTGTTGGTTTAGTGTGGGTGACATTAAAAGGGAGTTTTGGGCATTTCTCTTAGGTCTAGTACAGACTAGGGAGTGCGATTAACTCTTGCACCCACTAAACTGAATCACAAGCTTGCCTGGTGTGGCTAGATTGGGACCTGTTGGTGACAGAAAAGGGGGCTGAAAACCCTTTCTGTGCCAAATAAGTGACTGGCGCAGGGTTGGATAACCTTGGTTCGTCACAATATATATTTAGAACTTTATATAAATAAATAAAGTGCCAAACCATAGCTGAGATTGTCTTAACTAATGAAAACATACTTACCAAAAGACACCCATCCACATATAGCAGATAGCCAAACCAGTACTGAAACAGTTATCAGTAGAGGTAATGGAATATGAGAGTATATTGTCGATCTGAAAAGGGAGGTAGGAGATGAATCTCTATGACCGATAACAGAGAACCTATGAAATAGATCTCCCGTGAGAAAAACCATTGCATTCAATAGGTGATACTCTCCACGTCCCTCTGACATTCACTGTACTCTGAGAGGAATCGGGCTTCAAAATGCTGAGTAGCGCTTATCAATGTAGAAATCTTAGCACAAACTTACTTCACCACCTCCATAGGCAAAGTTTGTAAAACTGAATTGTGGGTGTGGTGAGGGGTATATTTATAGGCATTTTGAGGTTTGGGAAATTTTGCCCCTCCTGGTAGGAATGTATATCCCATACGTCACTAGCTCATGGACTCTTGCCAATTACATGAAAGAAACACCCCTTATCACTCGCTCACTACACTTAGCCTACCACTCGTAATCTAGCCCTCAATGGTTATGTTGGTTGTAATACACAACATACATCATACCCATAAGGTTTTTGTTTTTGTTTTTTCTGGAGCACTGACCTTGAGTTCTAGGAGTGCAAATAGAATTTTGGATAATCTCTGATTCACACAATAATAAGTTAAGCAATTTAAGTGGTAAATACAGTAAAGGAATTTAAAATAAATAAAATTATCTCAAGGATTCTTTTTTTTCACCTGTTTTTATCAGAAGTACATAAACAATTTTAATAAGCTATTTCTGTGCCAACCTGGGAAAAAGCGTAAGCCATTTTGTTTCAAAAATAATTTCCAATGATAATGCTTAAAGGTCTCAGAGGCTATTTCCCTAGTGCCAGAACAATAACTTTAAATATACCTAGTTGTGTTATGTTGTCTTTTGCTGGCTAGTCAGCCTTACATAGAAAATTCACTCCATCCATTTTATTTAAGCAGGTAGGTTTAACATGTTGTGGATTGCTTTTAATATGTTCTTTTCTTCTGAGGTATGGTATGATATCCAAGTCAATAGAGAGTTTTTTTATTTTACTACACTTCAATCCAGATCATCGTATTCTTTTAATATCACTATTTGTTTCAATCTCATTTGTATCTTTGATAAAGATTTCTAGGATGTAGACCTGTAAAGAAATTCATTATTAAAATAAGGAATAGAAGAATAATTTGAGATTTAATATGTTGGCTCAATATCTATCATATAATTGTTTTATTGGGATGGCATAGCCCACTAAGGCAGAGGAATCATAGATTTAGGTATTGAACCTGTTGATATACTATGCACCAGAACTAGATGAAGTCTTGTGTTCTAAGCAATAAACGAAATATAAATAATATTCCCTACAATTATGTTTCCAACTACCACCCTTCACATACTAAATAAAAAATAAATAGTTATAATGGTTGTCAGGAAGTCCAGTGTGCAAAGTGGTCACTTATTCTTTATGAATCTACCAAGAAGTCTCTCAACTAGCAGCTAAGGCTTGTGGAACCAATCAGGTTAGCCAATCAGGGAAATTAAACATAGACATATAGGTTTTAAAGGACACTAAGGACCAGGGGATCCATCGAATTAACCCACAGGGTTTTTTACTGGTTCCCATCATTAGTGTTTTGTGTATGTGTTAACCTATATAAAAATGCTTTCATAAATTACCCCTGAATCTCCAATAATTAAGGGCCAGTGGTGAGCTATTTATTGCATATGTATACACATGTAAACACACACACATATATATACACACATATATATATATATATATATATATATATATATATAGGGAGACTATAGAGAAATGCAGAACAAAAAGACAAAAGTTCGGAGCTGCAGTTAAAACTTAGGTGAATTTATTCAATCTTAAGATCGGTTACAAGTGTAGCAATTTTTCATGCCCCTAGTAAACACAGCTAGGTATACACTCCCCCTCAGAAGCCGGCCACGACATCTGACGTCATCCTTCGGAGCCCCGGAGTGAGCGTGTGTGACGGACGCTCTAGCTGCACGCTGCAGCTTCCAGCTTGTGTGAACAAGTTCCAAGCTGACGGTTGGCGGTACACTGAAAACCTAGGAGAGAGGTCTCCCAAATGGTTCATCTCACGGAGGGCAGAATGAAATGAGGCAGTGAAGAGAGGGTAAGTCCGTAGTGGCCAATAAGGAGAAACTGTGATTTTTATATATATATAAGCATATTTAGACATGTGTATGCATGTATCTCTATGTTAAAGCCCTTTGCAGACTTTTTTTTTCTTTCTAACACCTGAGACCTCATATCTTTGAGCCCTTAAACATTTTTTGTACAATACATTTTTAATGATTTTTATTAAATAGTTATTTTGAGTGTAACTGTCTTTTAAATGTATTTTTGATGTGTTTTGTGACACTTTTTTGTCTTGCGAAACAGTTAACCAGGGCTCTGGTGCAGGGTCGGATCTAAGGGGGGGCATTGGGGGGCAATGCCCCCCCAAATGGAATGCTGTGCCCCCCAGGGCAAAAGAAGTGATTTTAAGAAAAAAAAATTTACATTTTAAAAGTGACGGAACGTCCAGGGTCCCAAATGTCGCATCAACCATTTGCTGCCACTGGACCCTGGAGATCCACCACTGGAGGGCCAAGCTAATCTCTTTACTCTCCTCTATTTACAACTAGATAACAAATAAAGTTGCATTTCCCTGCTGGTGCTCTCACAGTTAACCTAGGGCTTGCAATGCCCCTCCTCCTGCTAGCCCACTTACTACAGAGCTGAAGTGAGATGATGACATCATCAGACCTCTGCAGGAAGTGCTGGGAGAAGCTACCAGTCAGTGAGAGGGAAGGCAGAAGTAATTTTGTGAAAACACAGCCGTATAACCAATGTGTGTGTGAGAGTAGTATCCCTTCCCTATTGTGCTTTATATCCTGGCAGCCACAGATAAAGAAGCAAATTGGGAATTCCTTGGTTTCCCCACTGCAGGTCACACAAAACAAGTGTGCATTGTGCCTGCTTTATCTGCAGTGATCAGTGTAAAATGTGTGTCAGATTATAGCTGCTCACATACAAACACTTCAAATGTAGCTGTGGGACAATGAGTGAAATAGCCTTATGTTTATTATTTACATGTTTCAAAACCTCTCCTATTTGTCCCCAAGGTTGTTTTATTATATATATATATATATATATATATATATATATATATATATATATATATACACACAATACACACTGTGTGTGTGTATATATATATATATATATATATATATATATATGTGTATATACATATATACCGTGTGTATATATGTATCTTTTTGAAGTTTTGGATATATATATATATATATATATATATATACACACAGTGTGTGTATATATATATATATATATATATATATATATATACACACAGTGTGTGTATGTATATATATATATATAGATAGGATTGGACACTTAGCGCCTACTGCTAATGGACCCTTAGCTTTGATAAATGACCCCTAGTGGTCAAGGTGTGGGAAAATCAGAAAAATCTATGTGAATCAAAGCGCCAACAGAAAAGGCAGGGTTCAGAATGACACCGTAAGCACTTTTAGCTTAATGAAGGTAACCATAAAAAATATTTTATTAAAACAATATTGTTACGGTACCAACAGGATACCAAGGGTTAACACCAGATGGACAATGTCCTGCATAGGGAATCAGCAACTCACAACCCAGCCAGTTTTTCCCCTCAAACATGAGACCAGGCTTCACATCAGGTTTAAAACAGAATGACATTTATTAAAGGCTAGATGCCTAGTATTTATACAGGTTTGACCCCAGATGGGGGGGTTGAAAGACTGTTGTACATTAGATGGAGGGAACACGCCCTTTGACATGATACAATAGAATACCTTGCTCAAGCTGATAACAACTTGAACACAAGACACACACTTGGCTTCTCTTATCACTGAGGCGTCTGCTCTCTAGATGTGATTAAACAATGGAATGTTTATTACTTAAACGTAATTATAGCACACAATAGCTGAGGCCAGCAAACCTGTCTTTAGAAATTAGCTTCTTAAAGCTAAACACAGTTAACTCCTTCAGTCCTGACAGAAGGGTCTGTCACATAGCTCCCCCCTTGTGGAACACTCCGGCAGACCCGGCTTGACCCTTTGGTGGGTCAACCTGGGGATGACCGGACTAGGAGGTGGTAGGCATGTCAGTTTGCCGGGACAATCCATCTGCATTCCCGTTTAGCTTACCGGGCCGGTAGCCGATGGTGAAGTTATAGGGCTGGAGGGCTAAACTCCACCTCAGCAATCTACCATTGTCTCCTGAGACCCGGTTAAGCCAGACTAAGGGATTGTGGTCCGTTATGAGGGAAAATTCCTGTCCGTATAGATAAGGGTTCAACTTCTTCAGTGTCCAGACCAGGGCTAAACATTCCTTCTCTACTGCCGCATAACTCACTTCCCGAGGTAACAACTTTCTGCTTAGGTATGCAACAGGGTGCTCTCCTCCATCCTCCCCGACTTGACTCAGTACAGCCCCCAGTCCATACATGGAAGCATCCGTATGAATGAGAAAACGTTTGTTAGGGACTGGGGCAGCCAAGACAGGGGCATTCACAAGGGCCTGCTTCAGTGCCTGAAACGCAGCTTCACAAGCTGGAGACCACAGGACCTGTTTGGGGAGGTTCTTTTTAGTCAGGTCAGTCAGGGGCTTGGCGATAGTACTGTAGTCTGGGACAAAACGTCGGTAATACCCGGCCGTCCCCAGGAAGGCTAGCACTTGGGTCTTAGTGATAGGTGTGGGCCAGTTAGCCACAGCCTCTACCTTGGCTGGCTCCGGTCTCTGTCTCCCACACCCCACTCGGTGACCCAAGTACTGTACTTCAGCCATACCTAGATGGCACTTGTCTGGTTTCAAGGTCAGGCCAGCGGCCCGAATCTTGTCCAGAACCACCCCTACATGGGTAAGGTGTTCTTCCCAGGACTCACTGTAAACCGCAATGTCGTCCAGGTATGCACAAGCAAATTCCTGGAAGCCATCGAGGAGTCTATCCACCATACGCTGGAAGGTAGCCGGAGCATTCTTCATCCCAAAAAGCATGACCTTAAACTGGTACAGGCCGAATGGGGTGACGAATGCCGACTTGGGGATAGCATCCTCGGCCAGGGGAATCTGCCAATAGCCTTTACACAGGTCTATGGTTGTCAGATAGCGTCCCCTAGCAATACGGTCTAGTAATTCGTCTACCCGGGGCATCGGGTAAGCGTCAGTGGTGGTCCTCTCGTTGAGCCGCCTGTAGTCCACACAGAACCGGGTGGTTCCATCTTTCTTAGGTACCAGGACTACAGGTGAAGCCCAAGGACTATCGGAGTGCTCGATCACTCCCATCCGAGCCATCTCCTGTATCTCCTTCCACATTCCTTCTCGGACTGCTTCGGGTATACGGTAGGGAGGCTGTCGCAGGGGATTCTGTCCAGGTGTCTCTACCTTATGTACAGCTAGAGTAGTGTAGCCGGGCTCTTGGGAGAACGTCGCCTGCTTCTCCCACAGGAGCTGTCTTGCCTGTACCCTCTCGGTAGGGTTTAACCGGTCCCCTAGCTGCACAAGACTAGTGAGGTCAGTCTGGGGGTCCTTCTCTAATAAGTCGGGTAGGGGTAAATTCTCTGGGTCGTCTGCAGCAGGGGCACATACTGCAGCTACATCCTCTGGCCTCTCCTGATACTCCTTCAGCATGTTCACATGAAAGGATCGCTGGATCCTCTCATCTGCACAGCTGGCTATAATATAGGTAGTATCACACACCTGAGATAACACCTTATACGGGCCCTGCCAAGATGCTTGCATCTTGTTGGTCTTCACAGGCTTGAGCACCAAAACCTTCTGTCCAACCTGGAAGACCCGCTGCCGGGCACCCTGATCGTACCACTCCCTCTGTCTCCCCTGGGCCACCTGGAGATTCTCTCTTACCATCAGAGACAGTTTCTCCATGCGGTCCCGGAGTTCCAGAACATATGGCACGATGGGGGTTCCCTCCTGCTCTATCTCTCCCTCCCAGTGTCCTCTAATGAGATCCAGGGGGCCGCGGACCCTTCTCCCATAGAGTAACTCAAAGGGAGAGAACCCAGTAGATTCCTGGGGCACCTCTCTGTACGCAAATAGCAGATGAGGCAGGAATCGTTCCCAGTCTCTGCAAGTGTCCGTGAAGGTCCTCAGCATCTGCTTGAGGGTGCCATTAAAGCGCTCGCAGAGACCGTTAGTCTGTGGGTGATAAGGCGAACTGAGCAACGGTTTAATGCCGCACACCTTCCACAGCTGGGTCCCCTGATCAGAGAGAATCTCCTTAGGGAACCCGACCCTAGTAAAAACCTTAACTAGGGCATCAGCGACTGTCTCTGCCTCTATATTCGACAGTGCTACTGCCTCTGGGTAACGAGTGGCATAGTCCACCACAGTGAGAATATACTTCTTACCTGATGGACTAGCCCTGGCCAGTGGACCCACAATGTCAATGGCTATGCGGAAAAAAGGGTTCCCCAATGACAGGCATAGACATAAGCCTAGCTTTTGGGTGATCCCTCCGCTTACCCACCCGTTGACAGGTGTCACAAGTACTACAATATACCCGCACATCTCGGTTAAAATTGGGCCAGAAGAAATTCTGGGTGATCCTATGAGCGGTGCGGCGGGACCCTAGATGTCCAGCTAATGGTACATCTTGCCCAATCCGCAGAATCTCTTGCCGGTATTTCGCAGGCACCACCAGCTGCCGATTCTGTGGAGGGGCAGTACTTTTCTGGGCAGGTTTGGGGATTCTATATAGCCGATCCCCCACCCACTCATAACGTTCCCCATCTACCCCCTCTGCTCCAGCATCTGCCCTAGCCCTGTATTTCTGAAGGGTCAGATCCTCCCGGGTTTCCCTCCCGTACGTCTCTGGGGTATCCCAGCTTAAGGGGGTCTGGTCTAGGGTACAAGTCGGGGGAGAGAGTCTTACCTGGGTCTCAGCAGCAGGTTGGTCGGTCTCGGTGGCACGGGTCTGGGCACGGGTAGTCACAGGGTTAACATCAGCGGGACCCATGGGAGCATAGGCAGAAACAAGGGGGGCCAAGTAATTTCCAAGAAGAACATCAGCAGGTAAGTCCTTCTTGACCCCCACATTCACAGGTCTAGCGCCCACTCCCCAATCCAAATGTACCCTGGCAACAGGTAGGCGGAACACATCCCCCCCTGCTACCCTCACAGCCACAGTGTCTCCAGTGTGCTGTTTCTCAGACACCAAGTTCTTTTGAAGCAAGGTCATGGTAGCACCAGTATCCCGTAGACCACTGACCTCCTTCCCATTCACTTTAACCAGTTGCCGGTTATTCCGGTGGGCAGCTTGCACAAGGTCTGCCTCATGTAGGATGCCCCAGCATTCTTGCGCCTCTACGTAGCGGGCCGCAGGCTGAGGATTACGTGGGATTCCGCCGGCGGGTCTTCTCCAGGACTGCGCTTGGTTCGCTGCATTTAGGGGACACTCTGGTCTTTTGTGCCCTAGTTTCTTACATCTAAAGCACCGAATAGGTTGTGAGTAGCACCGCGAATTGAACCGGGCTCTCTGAGGGTAGTTCGTGGCCGGAGGCCGTGTGGTATAGCGGTGCGCCGGGGTTTGGTAACTGGCAGCTGCTGGGGTGACTGGGGGTCTGTACTCCACTCTAGCAGGGGGCTTAGTGGTAGCAGTGTCCAGTTTGTGGGCATCCGTATACTCATCTGCCAAGCGAGCCGCTTCCTGCAGGGTGGAGGGTTTACGGTTCCGAACCCACTCTCGAACTCCTGCAGGTAACTTGTCGAAGCAATGTTCCAACAGGAATAGCTGCAGCACCTCTTCCCCAGATACGGCTTGGCACCCCGCTATCCAGTGAGCTGCTGTGCGGTGCACCTTACATGCCCACTCAAGGTAGGAATCTCCAGCTAATTTAACAGTGTCTCTGAACCGCCTCCGGTATGCCTCCGGTGTAACCGCATACCTGGAGAGCAGAGCCTCTTTTACAGTATTATAATCCCCGACTTCCTCATCTGGAATGGCCCGAAAAGCCTCACTGGCCCGGCCGGATAATTTTCCGGATAATATCGTGACCAGGGTCGGCTCCAGAATGAATGAAATGGGGGGGCATTTTTTTTTCACGAGGGGGCACGCATTTAAAAAGCATGTATGAGAGTCAAAATAAGAGCAGACCTACTGTGGCAGTCCAGGGGTTACATTTATCAGATCTCTGGCTGTGCAGGAGTTAGATTTGTTTATATTTCTGGAAGTGCAGCGGTTACATGTGTCATATCTCAAGGAGTATAGGGGTTACATTTATAAGATGTCTGGCAGTGCCACAGCAGTTACATTTACCAGATTTATGGCAGTGCAGGGGTTACATTTGTCATATCTCAGGAATGTCTCCCACATATGACACAGCCAGTGGACACTGTTTGCATGTGTAGCTCTACCAATGACCCTACTAATGATCAAATAAGCTTTTACGTGACAATAAGTTTGAGTGCCAAGCAGTACATTACTTGTACAGATATTATTAATGATATTTACCAGCACACACACAGTATATACAGTATGTATATACACACATTATATATATATATGTACTACCAGCTGTTTTTAGAAGATTGTTTTAAGATATTTGTGACAGACCCTTCTGTCAGGACTGAAGGAGTTAACTGTGTTTAGCTTTAAGAAGCTAATTTCTAAAGACAGGTTTGCTGGCCTAAGCTATTGTGTGCTATAATTACGTTTAAGTAATAAACATTCCATTGTTTAATCACATCTAGAGAGCAGACGCCTCAGTGATAAGAGAAGCCAAGTGTGTGTCTTGTGTTCAAGTTGTTATCAGCTTGAGCAAGGTATTCTATTGTATCATGTCAAAGGGCGTGTTCCCTCCATCTAATGTACAACAGTCTTTCAACCCCCCCATCTGGGGTCAAACCTGTATAAATACTAGGCATCTAGCCTTTAATAAATGTCATTCTGTTTTAAACCTGATGTGAAGCCTGGTCTCATGTTTGAGGGGAAAAACTGGCTGGGTTGTGAGTTGCTGATTCCCTATGCAGGACATTGTCCATCTGGTGTTAACCCATGGTATCCTGTTGGTACCGTAACAATTGGTGGCAGCGGTGGGATGAACCTTATCGCCCAGAAGAGCAACTACACAAGCCAGTAACCTCAGGAAGAGGGGGATTATTACAATACTGACTAAGATGGAAAAGAGAAAAGTAAATTTTGCAGCTTTTAAAAACTTCCTGGAAACAGAAGGGGAGATTGATGGGTACCTTGCGGATTTTGAGAGGCAATGTGCACTACACAAGGTACCCGCAGAGGACTGGGTCACGATATTATCCGGAAAATTATCCGGCCGGGCCAGTGAGGCTTTTCGGGCCATTCCAGATGAGGAAGTCGGGGATTATAATACTGTAAAAGAGGCTCTGCTCTCCAGGTATGCGGTTACACCGGAGGCATACCGGAGGCGGTTCAGAGACACTGTTAAATTAGCTGGAGATTCCTACCTTGAGTGGGCATGTAAGGTGCACCGCACAGCAGCTCACTGGATAGCGGGGTGCCAAGCCGTATCTGGGGAAGAGGTGCTGCAGCTATTCCTGTTGGAACATTGCTTCGACAAGTTACCTGCAGGAGTTCGAGAGTGGGTTCGGAACCGTAAACCCTCCACCCTGCAGGAAGCGGCTCGCTTGGCAGATGAGTATACGGATGCCCGCAAACTGGACACTGCTACCACTAAGCCCCCTGCTAGAGTGGAGTACAGACCCCCAGTCACCCCAGCAGCTACCAGTTACCAAACCCTGGCGCACCGCTATACCACACGGCCTCCGGCCACGAACTACCCTCAGAGAGCCCGGTTCAATTCGCGGTGCTACTCACAACCTATTCGGTGCTTTAGATGTAAGCAACTAGGGCACAAAAGACCAGAGTGTCCCCTAAATGCAGCGAACCAAGCGCAGTCCTGGAGAAGACCCGCCGGCGGAATCCCACGTAATCCTCAGCCTGCGGCCCGCTACGTAGAGGCGCAAGAATGCTGGGGCATCCTACATGAGGCAGACCTTGTGCAAGCTGCCCACCGGAATAACCGGCAACTGGTTAAAGTGAATGGGAAGGAGGTCAGTGGTCTACGGGATACTGGTGCTACCATGACCTTGCTTCAAAAGAACTTGGTGTCTGAGAAACAGCACACTGGAGACACTGTGGCTGTGAGGGTAGCAGGGGGCGATGTATTCCGCCTACCTGTTGCCAGGGTACATTTGGATTGGGGAGTGGGCGCTAGACCTGTGAATGTGGGGGTCAAGAAGGACTTACCTGCTGATGTTCTTCTTGGAAATTACTTGGCCCCCCTTGTTTCTGCCTATGCTCCCATGGGTCCCGCTGATGTTAACCCTGTGACTACCCGTGCCCAGACCCGTGCCACCGAGACCGACCAACCTGCTGCTGAGACCCAGGTAAGACTCTCTCCCCCGACTTGTACCCTAGACCAGACCCCCTTAAGCTGGGATACCCCAGAGACCTACGGGAGGGAAACCCGGGAGGATCCGACCCTTCAGAAATACAGGGCTAGGGCAGATGCTGGAGCAGAGGGGGTAGATGGGGAACGTTATGAGTGGGTGGGGGATCGGCTATATAGAATCCCCAAACCTGCCCAGAAAAGTACTGCCCCTCCACAGAATCGGCAGCTGGTGGTGCCTGCGAAATACCGGCAAGAGATTCTGCGGATTGGGCAAGATGTACCATTAGCTGGACATCTAGGGTCCCGCCGCACCGCTCATAGGATCACCCAGAATTTCTTCTGGCCCAATTTTAACCGAGATGTGCGGGTATATTGTAGTACTTGTGACACCTGTCAACGGGTGGGTAAGCAGGGGGATCACCCAAAAGCTAGGCTTATGTCTATGCCTGTCATTGGGGAACCCTTTTTTCCGCATAGCCATTGACATTGTGGGTCCACTGGCCAGGGCTAGTCCATCAGGTAAGAAGTATATTCTCACTGTGGTGGACTATGCCACTCATTACCCAGAGGCAGTAGCACTGTCGAATATAGAGGCAGAGACAGTCGCTGATGCCCTAGTTAAGGTTTTTACTAGGGTCGGGTTCCCTAAGGAGATTCTCTCTGATCAGGGGACCCAGCTGTGGAAGGTGTGCGGCATTAAACCGTTGCTCAGTTCGCCTTATCACCCACAGACTAATGGTCTCTGCGAGCGCTTTAATGGCACCCTCAAGCAGATGCTGAGGACCTTCACGGACACTTGCAGAGACTGGGAATGATTCCTGCCTCATCTGCTATTTGCGTACAGAGAGGTGCCCCAGGAATCTACTGGGTTCTCTCCCTTTGAGTTACTCTATGGGAGAAGGGTCCGCGGCCCCCTGGATCTCATTAGAGGACACTGGGAGGGAGAGATAGAGCAGGAGGGAACCCCCATCGTGCCATATGTTCTGGAACTCCGGGACCGCATGGAGAAACTGTCTCTGATGGTAAGAGAGAATCTCCAGGTGGCCCAGGGGAGACAGAGGGAGTGGTACGATCAGGGTGCCCGGCAGCGGGTCTTCCAGGTTGGACAGAAGGTTTTGGTGCTCAAGCCTGTGAAGACCAACAAGATGCAAGCATCTTGGCAGGGCCCGTATAAGGTGTTATCTCAGGTGTGTGATACTACCTATATTATAGCCAGCTGTGCAGATGAGAGGATCCAGCGATCCTTTCATGTGAACA
Organism: Bombina bombina; assembly: GCF_027579735.1. Classification (NCBI taxonomy): domain Eukaryota; kingdom Metazoa; phylum Chordata; class Amphibia; order Anura; family Bombinatoridae; genus Bombina; species Bombina bombina. The sequence goes on from NC_069506.1 coordinate 133,648,780, forward strand.
TGCTGAAGAAGTATCAGGAGAGGCCAGAGGATGTAGCTGCAGTATGTGCCCCTGCTGCAGACGACCCAGAGAATTTACCCCTACCCGACTTATTAGAGAAGGACCCCCAGACTGACCTCACTAGTCTTGTGCAGCTAGGGGACCGGTTAAACCCTACCGAGAGGGTACAGGCAAGACAGCTCCTGTGGGAGAAGCAGGCGACGTTCTCCCAAGAGCCCGGCTACACTACTCTAGCTGTACATAAGGTAGAGACACCTGGACAGAATCCCCTGCGACAGCCTCCCTACCGTATACCCGAAGCAGTCCGAGAAGGAATGCGGAAGGAGATACAGGAGATGGCTCGGATGGGAGTGATCGAGCACTCCGATAGTCCTTGGGCTTCACCTGTAGTCCTGGTACCTAAGAAAGATGGAACCACCCGGTTCTGTGTGGACTACAGGCGGCTCAACGAGAGGACCACCACTGACGCTTACCCGATGCCCCGGGTAGACGAATTACTAGACCGTATTGCTAGGGGACGCTATCTGACAACCATAGACCTGTGTAAAGGCTATTGGCAGATTCCCCTGGCCGAGGATGCTATCCCCAAGTCGGCATTCGTCACCCCATTCGGCCTGTACCAGTTTAAGGTCATGCTTTTTGGGATGAAGAATGCTCCGGCTACCTTCCAGCGTATGGTGGATAGACTCCTCGATGGCTTCCAGGAATTTGCTTGTGCATACCTGGACGACATTGCGGTTTACAGTGAGTCCTGGGAAGAACACCTTACCCATGTAGGGGTGGTTCTGGACAAGATTCGGGCCGCTGGCCTGACCTTGAAACCAGACAAGTGCCATCTAGGTATGGCTGAAGTACAGTACTTGGGTCACCGAGTGGGGTGTGGGAGACAGAGACCGGAGCCAGCCAAGGTAGAGGCTGTGGCTAACTGGCCCACACCTATCACTAAGACCCAAGTGCTAGCCTTCCTGGGGACGGCCGGGTATTACCGACGTTTTGTCCCAGACTACAGTACTATCGCCAAGCCCCTGACTGACCTGACTAAAAAGAACCTCCCCAAACAGGTCCTGTGGTCTCCAGCTTGTGAAGCTGCGTTTCAGGCACTGAAGCAGGCCCTTGTGAATGCCCCTGTCTTGGCTGCCCCAGTCCCTAACAAACGTTTTCTCATTCATACGGATGCTTCCATGTATGGACTGGGGGCTGTACTGAGTCAAGTCGGGGAGGATGGAGGAGAGCACCCTGTCGCATACCTAAGCAGAAAGTTGTTACCTCGGGAAGTGAGTTATGCTGCAGTAGAGAAGGAATGTTTAGCCCTGGTCTGGACACTGAAGAAGTTGAACCCTTATCTATACGGACAGGAATTTTCCCTCATAACGGACCACAATCCCTTAGTCTGGCTTAACCGGGTCTCAGGAGACAATGGTAGATTGCTGAGGTGGAGTTTAGCCCTCCAGCCCTATAACTTCACCATCGGCTACCGGCCCGGTAAGCTAAACGGGAATGCAGATGGATTGTCCCGGCAAACTGACATGCCTACCACCTCCTAGTCCGGTCATCCCCAGGTTGACCCGCCAAAGGGTCAAGCCGGGTCTGCCGGAGTGTTCCACAAGGGGGGAGCTATGTGACAGACCCTTCTGTCAGGACTGAAGGAGTTAACTGTGTTTAGCTTTAAGAAGCTAATTTCTAAAGACAGGTTTGCTGGCCTAAGCTATTGTGTGCTATAATTACGTTTAAGTAATAAACATTCCATTGTTTAATCACAACTAGAGAGCAGACGCCTCAGTGATAAGAGAAGCCAAGTGTGTGTCTTGTGTTCAAGTTGTTATCAGCTTGAGCAAGGTATTCTATTGTATCATGTCAAAGGGCGTGTTCCCTCCATCTAATGTACAACAGTCTTTCAACCCCCCCATCTGGGGTCAAACCTGTATAAATACTAGGCATCTAGCCTTTAATAAATGTCATTCTGTTTTAAACCTGATGTGAAGCCTGGTCTCATGTTTGAGGGGAAAAACTGGCTGGGTTGTGAGTTGCTGATTCCCTATGCAGGACATTGTCCATCTGGTGTTAACCCTTGGTATCCTGTTGGTACCGTAACAATATTGTTTTAATAAAATATTTTTTATGGTTACCTTCATTAAGCTAAAAGTGCTTACGGTGTCATTCTGAACCCTGCCTTTTCTGTTGGCGCTTTGATTCACATAGATTTTTCTGATTTTCCCACACCTTGACCACTAGGGGTCATTTATCAAAGCTAAGGGTCCATTAGCAGTAGGCGCTAAGTGTCCAATCCTATCTATATATATATATACATACACACACTGTGTGTATATGTATATATATATATATATATATACACACACTGTGTGTATATATATATATATATATATATATATATATATATATATATATCCAAAACTTCAAAAAGATACATATATACACACGGTATATATGTATATACACATATATATATATATATATATATATATATATATATATAATAAAACAACCTTGGGGACAAATAGGAGAGGTTTTGAAACATGTAAATAATAAACATAAGGCTATTTCACTCATTGTCCCACAGCTACATTTGAAGTGTTTGTATGTGAGCAGCTATAATCTGACACACATTTTACACTGATCACTGCAGATAAAGCAGGCACAATGCACACTTGTTTTGTGTGACCTGCAGTGGGGAAACCAAGGAATTCCCAATTTGCTTCTTTATCTGTGGCTGCCAGGATATAAAGCACAATAGGGAAGGGATACTACTCTCACACACACATTGGTTATACGGCTGTGTTTTCACAAAATTACTTCTGCCTTCCCTCTCACTGACTGGTAGCTTCTCCCAGCACTTCCTGCAGAGGTCTGATGATGTCATCATCTCACTTCAGCTCTGTAGTAAGTGGGCTAGCAGGAGGAGGGGCATTGCAAGCCCTAGGTTAACTGTGAGAGCACCAGCAGGGAAATGCAACTTTATTTGTTATCTAGTTGTAAATAGAGGAGAGTAAAGAGATTAGCTTGGCCCTCCAGTGGTGGATCTCCAGGGTCCAGTGGCAGCAAATGGTTGATGCGACATTTGGGACCCTGGACGTTCCGTCACTTTTAAAATGTAAAAAAAAAATTCTTAAAATCACTTCTTTTGCCCTGGGGGGCACAGCATTCCATTTGGGGGGGCATTGCCCCCCAATGTCCCCCCTTAGAGCCGACCCTGATCGTGACCCAGTCCTCTGCGGGTACCTTGTGTAGTGCACATTGCCTCTCAAAATCCGCAAGGTACCCATCAATCTCCCCTTCTGTTTCCAGGAAGTTTTTAAAAGCTGCAAAATTTACTTTTCTCTTTTCCATCTTAGTCAGTATTGTAATAATCCCCCTCTTCCTGAGGTTACTGGCTTGTGTAGTTGCTCTTCTGGGCGATAAGGTTCATCCCACCGCTGCCACCAATTGTTACGGTACCAACAGGATACCATGGGTTAACACCAGATGGACAATGTCCTGCATAGGGAATCAGCAACTCACAACCCAGCCAGTTTTTCCCCTCAAACATGAGACCAGGCTTCACATCAGGTTTAAAACAGAATGACATTTATTAAAGGCTAGATGCCTAGTATTTATACAGGTTTGACCCCAGATGGGGGGGTTGAAAGACTGTTGTACATTAGATGGAGGGAACACGCCCTTTGACATGATACAATAGAATACCTTGCTCAAGCTGATAACAACTTGAACACAAGACACACACTTGGCTTCTCTTATCACTGAGGCGTCTGCTCTCTAGATGTGATTAAACAATGGAATGTTTATTACTTAAACGTAATTATAGCACACAATAGCTTAGGCCAGCAAACCTGTCTTTAGAAATTAGCTTCTTAAAGCTAAACACAGTTAACTCCTTCAGTCCTGACAGAAGGGTCTGTCACAAATATCTTAAAACAATCTTCTAAAAACAGCTGGTAGTACATATATATATAATGTGTGTATATACATACTGTATATACTGTGTGTGTGCTGGTAAATATCATTAATAATATCTGTGCAAGTAATGTACTGCTTGGCACTCAAACTTATTGTCACGTAAAAGCTTATTTGATCATTAGTAGGGTCATTGGTAGAGCTACACATGCAAACAGTGTCCACTGGCTGTGTCATATGTGGGAGACATTCCTGAGATATGACAAATGTAACCCCTGCACTGCCATAAATCTGGTAAATGTAACTGCTGTGGCACTGCCAGACATCTTATAAATGTAACCCCTATACTCCTTGAGATATGACACATGTAACCGCTGCACTTCCAGAAATATAAACAAATCTAACTCCTGCACAGCCAGAGATCTGATAAATGTAACCCCTGGACTGCCACAGTAGGTCTGCTCTTATTTTGACTCTCATACATGCTTTTTAAATGCGTGCCCCCTCGTGAAAAAAAAAATGCCCCCCCATTTCATTCGTTCTGGAGCCGACCCTGCTCTGGTGTAAGTATAGATATATATTGTACCAGAATACCATCAGCTATATAAAGAAATGTGTATTAAAGAAAAAAATAGAACATATTGTGCTATGTGCAGAACATTGGAATATTAGCGCACATGAGAATATGCGATCGGGTTTGCATGCAAGTTGGGTGTTAAGGGGTTTTTTTTTCCATTTTTTTGCTCCTTTGACTGCTATGGGGGAATAAGTTATTCAGTGCAACATTATAAGTTCGACTTTTTGCAAACTTCAAATATGTATTTGGTTCTATTGTTAAAAAAAAAATATCAAATTTTGCATACTTTATTTTTGTACTTTTTAAAACCTTTTCATGTGTTTTTTTTGTTGTTGCTTTTTTTAAAATTAATTTTGTTTTACCTATTTTTCCCTTTTTGTACCCCTATCCAGTTCAGCTTGCCATATGAAAATGTTGTAATTTTAGCTAATTAGTGTCTGCCACAAGCCACGGGCGTGATCACAATGTTATCTATATGGCTCACATGAAGTAGCTCTCCCCTGTTGTGAAAAGCAAATTAAAAAAGCATGAGATAAGAGGCGGCCTTCAAGTGCTTAGAAATTATCATATGAGCCTTCCTAGGTTTAGCATTCAACTAAGAATACCAAGAGAACAAAGCAAAATTGGTGATAAAAGTAAATGGGAAAGTTGTTTAAAATTACATGCCCTATTTGAAACATGAAAGTTTTTTTTGGACTTGACTGTTCCTTTAACCCCTTAAGGACCAAGGACATATAGGGTACGTCCTACAAAAAATGTCAGTTAGTGACCAAGGATGGACCCTGCACGTCCTCAGGGGTTTCAAGTAGTGGAAGCAATCGTGATTGCTTCCAACCGCTTTTAAGGTGTTACAGTGATGCCTCGGTATTGAGGCATCACTGTAATAGCTTTTTTTTTTACACCGATGCAGATAGAGCCACTATATGGCCCTCTCTGCATCGGGCATTGATGGTACTGATCGTTGGTGGGTGGGAGCAGCAGCTGGGAGACGGGTGGGTGGCCCATCAATGTAACTCTTTCCGGATCCGGTACTCCACAGTTGCGCTGCAGTCAGCGGAAGCGTCCGGGCACGATGAGGGGGTGCACATGTGCCGAATCTTGGTTTTTTAGCATAAAAAATGTGTGCTGACAACGATGGTGGGGATATCATGGACATTGGGCAAGGGATCTGGGAGGGGGAGGGGGGAGGATATTGAGGGGGGCAGCTACACGACAGAAAATATGTTTTTAGAATAAAATAAAAAAAATTACAATTTTTTTGTGCAAACTGGGTACTGGCAGACAGCTGCCAGTACCCAAGATGGCGGCAAATAGGTAGAGGGGGAAGGTTGGAGAGCTGTATGGGGGGATCAGGGAGGTTGGGGGCTAAGAGGGGATCCAACACTGCAGAATCAATTGGGGAAAGAAAAAAAAAGGAAAAAAAAGAAAAAATCCTTTTTTTTAGTACTGGCAGACTTTCTGCCAGTACTTAAGATGGCAGTGACAATTGTGAGGTGGGGGAGGGAAGAGAGCTGTTTGAGGGGGGTCAGGGAGGGTTCAGGGGGTGGGATGTGTCAGGTGGGAGGCTGATCTCTACACTAAAGCTAAAATTAACCCTACAAGCTACCTAATTAACCCCTTCAATGCTGGGCATAATACAAGTGTTGTGCGCAGCGGCATTTAGCGACCTTCTAATTACCAAAAAGCAACGCCAAAGCCATATATGTCTGCTATTTCTGAACAAAGGGGATCAAAGAGAAGCTTTTACAACCATTTGTGCCATAATTGCACAAGCTGTTTATAAATAATTTCAGTGAGAAACCTAAAATTGTGAAAAATTTAAAGATTTTTTTTATTTGATCACATTTGCCGGGGAAATGGTGGTATGGAATATACCAAAATGGGCCTAGATCAATACTTTTGGTTGTCTTCTACACTACACTAAAGCTAAAATTAACCCTACAAGCTCCCTAATTAACCCCTTCACTGCTGGGCATAATACACGTGTGGTGCGCAGAGGCATTTAGTGGACTTCTAATTACCAAAAAGCAACGCCAAAGCCATATAAGTCTGTTACTTCTGAACAAAGGGGATCCCAGAGAAGCATTTACAACCATTTGTGCCATAATTGCACAAGCTGAAATAATTTCAGTGAGAAACCTAAAGTTTGTGAAAAAGTTTGTGAAAAAGTGAACAATTTTTTTTTATTTAAACGCAAACAAAAAAAAAATATATACATGTCAAGGAATGTTCAGGGTTTCCTGACAGATATCAGTGTTACCACGTAACTATCGCTAATTTTGGGGAAAAAAATGGTTTGGAAATAGCAAAGTGCTACTTGTATTTATTGCCCTATAACTTGCAAAAAAAGCAAAGAACATGTAAACATTGGGTATTTCTAAACTCAGGACAAAATTTAGAAACTATTTATTTTGGGTTTTTTTGGTGGTTGTAGATGTGTAACAGATTTTTGGGTAAAGTTAGAAAAAGTGTGTTTTTTTCCATTTTTTCATCATATTTTATAATTTTTTTTATAGTAAATTATAAGATATAATGAAAATAATGGTATCCTTAGAAAGTCCATTTAATGACAAGAAAAACGGTATATAATATGTGTGGATACAGTAAATGAGTAAGAGGAAAATTACAGCTAAACACAAACACTGCAAAAATGTAAAAATAGCCCTGGTCCCAAACGGTCAGAAAATGGAAAAGTGCTGTGGTCCTTAAGGGGCTAAAGTGGATGTAAATTTTTTACATATTGACCTTCAAAATCTGTTCTTATGCACTCTTTTATCAATACCGCATACTTTTTTTATTTATATACCGAACAAATAAATTAATATTTATGTTAGTAACTTTGCTCCGTTTTTAGGCTGAGCTCCTCCCATCCATAACTTCCTTTCTTTTCAGCGCATAACGTCTAGAGCGGTCCCACCCACTCTATGACGTACTACCCTTGCGCGTTCACGATGGCTCCCTTTTGTGCGCATGCGCTTCAAATTTACTGCCGAATATGCGCATGCGTGTAATATAGACTTTCTGAATCGCGCATGCGTTTCTAAACTCGCGATCGTGAATGCAAATCTTTGTGCGCTCAAGTGGTTTTACGCATGCGCATATAAAAGACGCATGCGCAGAAATTGAAAATGACGTTACAAAAAAGGGGCTGGACGCCACGGGGTACGCCACATTATTAGTTTAGGCAAATGTCAATCAATGTAAGGAAAGCGGAACAAAATGGCGGGCGGAGGGAGAAATCGAGACTTTTATAGTTATAGAGGTATATACATCGCTAATATATTATGTTTTAACAAAATTCATGAATTAAACTTATGTTATTTTTTGATGATAAAGCAGTTGTGATTGTCGAGTAGCAGGGAGTTTACATCCACTTTAAAGTAGTTTTTAACATACATTTGTATTCCATTAAATGGGGTATATTTATCATAGTGTGAGCAGGCATGATACAATGTAGCGTATCATGTCCCCTGCACATCGATAAATACCGACAGCATACTCTGTCTGCATTTATCATTGCACCAGCAGTTCTTGTGAACTGCTGGTGCAATGCCACCCCCTGCAGATTCGCGGCCAATCGGCCGCTAGCAGAGGGTGTCAATCAACCCAATTGTATTAGATTGGGTTGATTTCTATCTGCCGCCTCAGAGCAGGCGGAAAAGTTATGGAGTAGCAGCCTTTAGACCGCTGCTTCATAACTTCTGTTTCCGGCGAGCCTGAAGTAGTGTACCTGTCTTCTGCCTGGGGTGCCTCCTTACCTGGCCGCCGGCATGTATGACGGAGGGTGCCATCATAAGTTCCTCCTGTGGCTGTAACAGTGCCTGACATCTCAAATGCATGTGCACAAGCGCATGCACGTGAGTGTGCACATGAGACTTTTCAGGTGTTTGCCATCAGCAGGGAGAATCCTCACTGACACGCCTCTCCCTCCTGTTACTCCATTGTTTGCCAGGCACCAGAAGCTTCCCTGTTGCCCAGACAATGGGGGCATTCCTGGACCCTGCTGGGTTAAAATCTAAGCCTGAGCCCTGACTTGTTGCTGAGTTATTCTGCCTATATATCTGCAGTAGCTAAGCATTTGTTCCTAATCCTGTCCCTGTCTCTTTTCCCATTGTTTGGATTTCCTGGTTTTGACCTTTAGCTTGACTCCTCACTTCTGATACCTTGCTGCCTGAATGGACCCAGGTTGTCACCTGACAACGCTTCTCGGATTTTCCCTGTTTGTACCTTTGCCTGGGTTTGCAATTACTTTCCCTGTTTTCTGCCATATGGTTTCACCTTCTGAATACAGGGTAGCCTTGCTCCCTGACAATAACAAAGGTAATCCAAGTGGATTAGTACTTTCATGAGCTATAACTAAACTCTTAGTTAGCAGGGTGGTAGGTATCAAGCCCCTCGGCTACCAAGGAAGACCAGGAACTCCAAGGTAAGAATTAAAATACCTTTATTTAACATACAAAAAGGACAGTTGTACAGACTATAATCACAAGATTAAATACTCAGCATATATTCACCCCTTTTGAGTCTAGCAACAAGCTGATATACAGGCAAATCAGCTAAACAACAAGGCAAACCTAGTATGTGATATAAATGTCTGTTTAGTCCCACAGTACACCCATTTAATTGTGATTAGTCTTTGGGTCCTTATGCCTTTCTAGAACCTCATGGTTTAATCAGAATCCTAGAATTGGAATGGTTGTTGGTCTAGTCCCTGATCTTTCTCTATTTTGGAGGCTTCTGCCCATGATATAATTGTTAGAACTCCTGACCAGCCATTACCATACTCCTTGGTCTTCTGTGCCTTGTCCATCTTTGACATTCCTCCCAATATTTCTCCCACCTTCCCACCACATCCTATAAAACAGTATCTACAACCAATTTTTGTTTTGTTTTCCTCTTCAATCCCTGACTCTTCTTGCCTGTCTCTAATTACCGTGAAAATATTACCGTGTCCATCTCTTCCCTCTGTTTTTCATGCTGCTACTCAATCACTCTACACCTAGACTCCTCCTTCCTTGTCATCACTCATATACTTGCCTAATATATTAGGGATTTTCTCTCATATTTTAAGTAAATTGTGTTACATATTCAAACTAAAGATAGTTTTAATATGTGGTGTATTGTTAAATGTATGTCTTAGAAATGTATGTAAAATATCTCCTTTATTGTTCCTAACTCATTTACCACCAAATAAAGTGAAAATGCAGCTGTGCTATTAGTCTTATGTATGGATAAACAGAGTGCAAATGTTTAGTATTATGTTATTTGCCATTGATTTATTTATGACTGATATCTTTCAGTATCAGTCGAAATCTACATGCTGTAATGTTTGACACAACTAACACAGAATCATCAAATACATATAATATATAGTGATTACAACATGGGTATAATTGTCATATGCTAAGTTTCTCAGAAATCTTGGGCATTGAAGTTATAATAATCCAGAGTCACAATGAATGTAGAAGGTATCACATTCACAAATGTGTAGGAATTACTTATTGCTTCAACTCAAAGCAAATACTACAGTAAATATTTAATTGTTTTAAAATGTATCTTAATACTTACAAGTTGACTGAATTTACACACACACACACACACACACACATATATATATATATATATATATATATATATATATATATATATATACTGTGTGTGTGTATATATATACAGTATATATATATATATTAATATTTTAAATTATATATATATATATATATATATATATATATATATATATATATATATATATATATATATATATATATATATATATATATAATTTAAAACAATAATGCACTCTCAGGACTTAAAGGGACACTGTACCCAATTTTTTTCTTTTGTAATTCAGAAAGAGCATGCAATTTTAAGCTACTTTCTAATTTACTCCTATTATCAATTTTTCTTCGTTCTCTTGCTATCATTATTTGAAAAAGAAGGCATCTAAGCTTTTTTTTTGGTTTCAGTACTCTGGACAGCACTTTTTTATTGGTGGATGGATTTATCCACCAATCAGCAAGGACAACCCAGGTTGTTCACCAAAAATGGGCCGGCATCTAAACTTACATTCTTGCATTTCAAATAAAGATACCAAGAGAATGAAGAACATTTGATAATAGGAGTAAATTAGAAAGTTGCTTAAAATTTCATGCTCAATCTGAATCACAAAAGAAAAATTTTGGGTACAGTGTCCCTTTAATGAACAAAAAGTCAGCTTTAATAGAAGACGTTTCAGGGAACTCAAGTCCCTTTCCTCAAATAAAAAAAACTTTTTTTGATCTGATGAAAGGGACTGGAGTTCCCTGAAAGGATATATATATATATATATATATATATATATATATATATATATATATATATGACAAAAATTGCACTCACATGACTTGTGTTAGGAATAACAAAGTTATTTTAATGTTAACATTAAAATAACAACAAAGTTATTTTAATGTTAACATTAAAATAACTTTGTTATTCCTAACAAAAGTCCTCTGAGTGCAATTTTTTGTCCTATTATTGCTCCATATTTTTGCAACCGGGTGGATCGACCTGCAAAGTGGGTATATATATATATATATATATATATATATATATATAAATAAATAGTTTTCCAAGAAAAAAGCACACTCACATCGGCTTAAACGAATAGGGTTTAATACCCACAAGGAGTAACGTTTAGGGGTCGCCCCGTCTTCAGACCACAAAAATGTATCCCAACACAATGCTCGTTTACCTTGCTTTATGCCCTCCATCGTGTATTGATGATCACGCCCGTTGTCATGGCTACCTGATGCAGCCCCACAGCAGCATAGATCTCAGTATACTATAATTAATGTACACCCTTAAAGTGAAACAAAATAAATGACTAAGATTAAAATTAGAATAATGCATGCTACACAATTGTAATATATTATACAACATCAGAATATATGATACTTTGGCAATTGTTTGTAAGATTGATGCCTCATTTATATAATGGGTAGAAGGGAGAATATGGCAAACGGATTAGTTATTTCTAATGGCTGCCATGGAAGGCAATTCCAAAACAGTAATGAAAATTAACAAATATATTGTGTGAGGATAAGAGGACCACCACTGTTACTACTAAATCCAGACAATTATATAATTGTATAATTATACAAACAGGTGGATGGTAGGGGGGAGATAGTATGTATCAAATTTGTGTATACAGTACACTGGAAAATAGTCTTGCGTGTGATGGAGCATTGTCCTGCATGAAAATCATGTTTTTCTTGAAGGATGCAGACTTCTTCCTGTACCACTGCTTGAAGAAGGTGTCTTCCAGAAACTGGCAGTAGGACTGGGAGTTGAGCTTGACTTTATCCTCAACCCGAAAAGGCCCCACAAGCTCATCTTTGATGATACCAGCCCAAACCAGTACTCCACCTCCACCTTGCTGGCGTCTGAGTCGGACTGGAGCTCTCTGCCCTTTACCAATCCAGCCACGGGCCCATCCATCTGGCCAATCAAGACTCACTCTCATTTCATCAGTCCATAAAACCTTAGAAAAATCAGTCTTGAGTTATTTCTTGGCCCAGTCTTGACGTTTCAGCTTGTGTGTCTTGTTCAGTGGTGGTCGTCTTTCAGCCTTTCTTACCTTGGCCATGTCTCTGAGTATTGCACACCTTGTGCTTTTGGGCACTCCAGTGATGTTGCAGCTCTGAAATATGGCCAAACTGGTGGCAAGTGGCATCTTGGCAGCTGCACGCTTGACTTTTCTCAGTTCATGGGCAGTTATTTTGCACCTTGGTTTTTCCACACGCTTCTTGCGACCCTGTTGACTATTTTGAATGAAACGCTTGATTGTTCGATGATCACGCTTCAGAAGCTTTGCAATTTTAAGAGTGCTGCATCCCTCTGCAAGATATCTCACTATTTTTTACTTTTCTGAGCCTGTCAAGTCCTTCTTTTGACCCATTTTGCCAAAGGAAAGGAAGTTGCCTAATAATTATGCACACCTGATATAGGGTGTTGATGTCATTAGACCACACCCCTTCTCATTACAGAGATGCACATCACCTAATATGCTTAATTGGTAGTAGGCTTTCGAGCCTATACAGCTTGGAGTAAGACAACATGCATAAAGAGGATGATGTGGTCAAAATACTAATTTGCCTAATAATTCTGCACTCCCTGTATATATATATATATATATATACACACACACACATCACACACATTTTTGCATAAGCCGCACAACAGATATGTGGGGTAGAAGCTCACAGGACTATAAAGAAAACTCTCACAGCTCTTTAGGGAGCAGTGTACACCTCACAGGCATAAAACACAAAGGGCACGATTGCAAATAGAGCGCAATTGATAGAAAAAGCTCTTTGGTCTCTTTTGTTTCTTTAGTTCATTTTTTATTCAAGCAGCTGATTCATTAATAATCACAATTCTCCATCTTAGAGAAGATAGTTATCACAGGTGATGCAATCTGCAGAATGCATTAAGTGTAAATCGCTTCCTACACAAACAGTGAGAGAATTGTCTTTGCATAAGATCTGACATTTATGGACTCCTCTACATTCAGGGGCCAATTTATCATGGACCAAATGGCCCCTGATGCCCCTGTTTCCGTGTGAGCCTTCAGGCTTGCCCTAAACAGCCGTTATGAAGACCACTGCTCCTTAACTGGCCCGTCGCCTCTGAGGCTGCGGAAATCAATCCGCCCAATCACATACGATTAGGTTGATTGACACCCCTGCTAGCGGCCGATTGTCCGCGAATCTGCAGGGGGCAGCATTGCACAAGCAGTTCACCAGAACTGCTTGTGCAATGTTAAATGCAGACAGCGTATACTGTCAACATTCAGCAATGTCTGTCGGACATGATCCACTGAGCAAGGAAACTACATTTTTATTGATAGAATTTTCATTTTTTCAGTTAACAATTTAAAAATTTAAATATACATTAGATGTGCTTTAGAGAATTATTAAAAAGATTAAAATTGTGTTTACTTATTTATTTTGTTTACTACTTTTTAATGGGACAATATAGCCTTAAATATTTCAGTTGTGTGTTTTTTTAGTTCAGCATTTAAGCATGCTAGCAATATATTTTTGTAAAAGTTATTTATTTGTACATTTAAACTAATACAGCATTATCAGTCACATACTCTCTGCTAATACTTGTTGATAAGAACAACTCTTATATCTGAATTGGCAAAGAGGTACACTGTTCTACTAGCATTACATCCACACTACAGAATTTGGTGGTGCTTCACAGATAAATGATGATAATAATAATATTATTATTATTATTATTATTATTATAAGAACATTTTGGTTTATTCAGGACAGGAACATGAATTTTGCAAAATAATGTTATACATTTTGTATGTGCCCTCTTTTAGAAAAATTACTAAAATGTTAATTTAAAGGACAATTCCAGCCAAAAGTAAAATCCACATGGATGCATTTCCGTTTTAAATAGAAACATTTGTGTTATATACATGTATTAACAAAAATGCTTCTAATAAAAACTATATCTGTTTCAAAAGTATATTTAAAGTGAAGGTCAATTTGGTTGAATTAGTGCCCGGTTTTTTATAAACCTATTAAAAACAAGGGCACTTTAATTCATCAAAATTGACATTTTAGTCCTTTTCTTCAAAAACTTACCTTTTAATCCTGAATGCTGCTCTAGCAATCCCCCCGGCCATCGGAAGCCTCTTATTACATCAGAAATGATTAATCTGGCTTCTTCCAATCATGGCTTTCCCCCGGGGGGATCATGGCCGGATGCAACGCCTGATTGGAGGAAGCCGGATTCAGCATTTTGGACCCGCGAAGAGGACTTGCGACGGGCGGAGGAAGCACTGCAGTGGCTGACAGGTTTAAAAGGTAGGTTTTTGAAGAAAAAGAGGAAAATGTCAATTTTTATGAATTAAAGTGCCCTTGTTTTTAATAGGTTTACTAGAAGCATGTTTGCTAATACATGTTATTGCAGATATATTTCTATTCAAAGATGTAATTCATCTATGTGCATTTAAATTTTGACCGGAATGTCCATTTAAGGTTTGTTTTATAGTCAAAAAAGTTATGTCGAACTGTATAAAACAAACCCCACACTTGTTTTTCTTTCAGAAATTTTAAATTCTAATGTTTTAGGTTATATGTTAATTTGTGATATGTTTATTTATAGTAATATATTTTATTTGTACTCCTATTCCAGAATTATTTATCATGATGAAAAAAGAAAATCAGACATCAGAGACAGATTTTATCTTCATTGGGTTTTCCTATCTTCCACACTTGCGGAGCCTTCTTTTTTTTATCTTTTTGCTACTCTACACATTTACTTTATTAGGAAATGCTATCACCATCCTGATTATCTGTTTGAATCTACAACTACACACGCCCATGTATTTTTTTCTTGCCAATCTTTCTTTCTTGGATATTTTTAATACTTCCGTTACCATCCCTAAAATGCTTATCAGTGACATAACTAAAAAACAGTCCATTTCCTATACTGGGTGCATAACTCAGTTATTTTTGTTCACTTCACTAGCAAGTGCAGAATGTGTTCTTCTGGCAGTAATGGCCTATGATCGATATCTAGCTATTTGTTATCCACTGCATTACATGGAGGTTATGAACAATAAAGTATGTGTGTTACTGGCAACTCTAGCTTGGCTTGGAGGATTCCTACAGTCAACGGTCCATACTATATTCACTTTTCAACTATCTTTCTGTCAACCTAGATTAATTGATGGGTTCTTTTGTGAAGTTCCATCTCTGTTAAAACTTTCATGTTCTCTAACTTTTCTCAATGAAGTTGTCCTATTTTGTTTTGGTGGTCTTGTCAGCCTAACTCCATTTCTTTTAACTTTTATATCTTATACTGTGATTCTATTAACTGTTTTCAATATCCCTTCCTCTGAGGGCAGAAGCAAGGCCTTTTCTACGTGTGGCTCCCACTTAACAGTAGTAGCTATGTTTTATGGCGCTGCCACATTTGTATATTTCCGTCCCACATCCAGTTATTCCTTACCAGTGGATAGGCTTGTGTCTGTTTTTTACTCTTTGCTTACCCCAATGGTTAATCCAGTTATTTATAGCTTGAAGAATAACGACGTTAAAGGCGCACTAAAGAAAATGTTTGAAAAAAAAAGATCATATATTAGTATGAAAATCTTTTCAACTAGTTTAACATTGTTTATTTAAACATGCATTTAGATAGAATGATCCTTTCATTAGTCATATTGTAATTTAAAGGGATATTAAAGGGATATACCCAAAAGTGATGCAGCATATCTGTAAAAAGATGAGTAGAAAATATCACATGTAAAAAAAGAAAGATATTTTACCTTAAAGAAATCTTTCAGCTATTTTCATCTGCATGGTGAAAAAAAAATTGTCTTCAGTGCTGAGTTCACATTTTGCTTTACTGTGATCTTATGGGATTTCACTATAATCTCTTGAGTTTCACAGTAAATTTCCTTAAAGTGAGGAAGGAAATAAAGTGACTGCCAGATGCTCCCTCCCTTTCAAGTCTCAATACCAGCATCCTGATTGGTCACTTAGTGGTCAATTTATTAATGTGCAAGCAGACATGATACAATGTAGCGTATCATGTCCGCTGCACATCGATAAATGCCGACAGCATACGCTGTCAGCATTTATCATTGCACCAGCAGTTTTTATGAACTGCTGGTGCAATGCCGCCCCCTGCAAATTCACGGCCAACCGGCCATTAGCAGGGGGTGTCAATCAACCCGATCGTATTCGAAACACAGGGCATCAAGCTCCGTACGGAGCTTGATAAATTGACCCCATTGGGGCGGATTTATGAAAGTCTGGCAGACATGATACGCTGTAACGTATCATGTCCACCAGACATCGCTTAATGACGACAGCATACGCTGTCGTCATTTAGCATGGCACAAGCAGTTCTGGTGAACTGCTTGTGCAATGCCTCCCCCTGCAGATTCACGGCCAATCAGCCGCTAGCAGGGGGTGTCAATCAGCCCGATTGTATAGGATCAGGCGGATTGATGTCCGCAGCCTCAGAGGCAGTGGACCAGTTAAGGAGCAGCGGTCTTAAGACCGCTGCTTCTTAACTTATGTTTCCGGCAAGCCTGAAGGTTCGTACAGAAACAAGGTGATCAGGGGCCATAGAGATGGTCATGTGATATTTTCTAGTCAACGTTTAAAGGATATGCTGCATTACTTTCAAAGGATTTATAATGTTGCTAACATTTAGAGGCTATGAGCTTCATGTGTTCATGAAAACTCAGACAAAAGTTTAAAAGGCATAGAAATAGACAACTCCAAACAAGAATGCAACTACTGCATAAAAGACATTTGTATCTGAAATATTGTAGTTCTTCACATACTCTAAAAAGTTGTATTTTTTTAATATTATCACAACACACAATGGTAAATATATATACTGTATATATAATTATCCCTGGAGTAAACTATAAAAAAAACAACAACATTGTAAAGGAAATATAAAAAGTAAGTTTTATGTATCAGCTTAAATGGTACACATTATAAGACTCAGCATTCAATATATTTACATGCGCTTGTTTAAAACATTACTTTAATTAAACAAATACAAAATGAGTGCAACTTTAAAACACATGAAATAGTTGGGGTTAATAATATACCCTTCATAACTGTTCTATTATTTATTCTGTTGCTGAACTTTGAACTGTTATTAGTGTTAGTGTTGCTGCTTGAAATAAACAGAGTATCTATTCTATAACCATAACTTTAAACGTATTAGTATTAGGTATAGGACAACATCCGTTTATTGAATCTGAGAGGGTGGAGAACAGTATCTCTTACAAGTTATATATACTGTAGTGCAACAAATCCTCTCATTAATACCCAGTGAATCTCTCTAGGTATCACTAGGCATTAATAGAATATGAAAACACATTTTTTCTTGTGTGATTCAGATAATGGGGCCGATTTATCAAAGTCTGGTGGAAATGATACGCTGTAGCCTATCATGTCCACCAGACATCACTGAATGCCGACAGCATACCGCAATGCCGCCCCCTACAGATTTGTGGTCAATCGGCCGCTAGCAGGGGGTGTCAATCATCCCGATCGTACGCGATCGGGCGGATTGATGACCGCAGCTTCAGAGCAGACAGACTAGTTAAGGAACAGTGGTCTTAAGACCGCTGCTTCTTAACTGCTGTTTCCGGTGAGCCTGAAGGCTCACATGGAAACAGGGCCATCAAGGCCCTTGATAAATCGGCCCCAGAGCATACATTTTTAAAAAGTTTCTAATTCACTTCTATTACCATATTGTTTTCATGGTATTCTTTGTTGAAGAGATACCCAGAGAGGCAGCATGCACATGTCTGGGGAACTATATAGCAGGAAGACGTGCTGCCATCTAGTAATCTTGCAAATGTATAGCATCGTGCAAAACTGCTGTTATATATTGCTGCAGACACGTGCACGTTTCTGAACTTACTTAGGTTTTCTCTAATATGCAACAAAGAATAATATTGACTACAATTATTTGCCTTTTTCTTGACCTAGAGTTTCTTTTCACTTATCTTTTCTAAAACATGTATTTATTATTTTGTTGATGAGCTAAAATTTGATTTATGATTTTAAGAATGTGCCCCTATCACATCTACCATGTGCTATCTAAATAGTAGTGTAATGAATGAAAACTGAAATTTCAGTTTTACTGTGTTCTTAGTGTGTTGCACTTTCACAAGAAGAAATCCAGCTCCGAAAAGCGCCAAATACGTCTTGCAGCCACCATCTTCAGCATTTGTTTAGCGCAAAAAAGGAACAAATGCATATGCCTAATGGAGCCCATAAACATTACATATTTATTAATAAACTAGTCTTAAAGCCCGTTATACGGGCCAAAATCACCTCTCCCTCATCCCCCCTCCTTGCCACTCTCAACTTTTTTTCTGCAGTGTAGTAGTCCCACCCGCTCTCGCCCCCCTCCAGCGTTGATCCGCCCACCCACATAAGGCCTTGCGGCCTTTCACATGCAGACACACGCCACTACGCGCGCAGTCTTTGATCAATTGCCGGACCTTGCTTCTTACGGACAGGCATGACTGCATCAGACAAACATACCTGGCCTTTTATAATATAGATCACCAAAAGGTTAGAAAAACAGCACACCTTCTCTGCTTGTAGTGGGGCACGGAATAAAGGACTTGCCAGGTCCCAGTCAATCCAAGTATAAAGAATATTCCAGCCTCCAATTTCTGTAAAAGATCTTTATTTCATATAGGGTCCTGAGTAGAAATTACAACGTTTCAAGCCTAAACAGGCTCTTAATCATAATCATGTATAATTGAATACACACAGGTACATGTCTTTATAAACCCTTACCTGTTTATTCAACATCCTGTGTTAAGCTAATTGCACAACAGTGCCATCTTATGGATATAAAATTCAATGCAGCACAATGTTATCACAGGATGTGCCCAAACATACAACAAAACATTTACTTAAAAAACACTTAACACAACTTTTTAGAAAAAATGTGTGGTTCAACTCATGTTTTCTTATATATTATTCAAAATATATACATAATTCTTTTCTCAATAAGTATTCAGAAAAAAAGACTCCAATCAAAATCCTTGTTCATGCCTTTTGGTATCATTGATTCCAATTTATATACTCAAAACATTTCCCTCATCTTCAACAAATGTTCTCTATCTCCACCCCTTCTAGGCCTATCTACCTGTTCTAAGATTTGAAACCTAAGTTGGCTGATATTATGACCCATAGAGAGGAAGTGAGAGGATACTGGAGCTTCTTTATTTTTACATCTAATGTTGGATTTATGCTCAGTTATCCTCTCCCTTACCTCTCTACAGGTCTCGCCAATATAAATTTGGCCACATGGGCATTTGATAAGGTAGATACAGTATGTAGCTCTACAAGTTAAATATTTATTAATTTTAAATCTCTTCCCAGTGGTGGGATGATAAAAACTATCTCTCTTGATCATGGAACTGCAGTTGCTGCAATTCAGGCATGGGTAGCAACCTAGTTTCTTAGGCCCAATAGTTATCTGGCTTTCTTGTTTATGGCTACCAATGTCTGAATGCACCAACATATCTCTAATGCTCCTGTTCTTTTTATAAGCCACCATTGGGTTTTCTCTGAATTCAATCATTTCTGGGTGGCACTCTCTTATTATACGCCAATTCTTCATTATTAAATTTTGTAAAAAAAATCATATGATTAGTTTTTGGTTGCTTACTTATCTTATCTGTTCCCTCCAAAATCATATCCAATTGTTTAGAAACAAGCAGAGGAGGACCACACATTTTTTCTAAAAAGTTGTGTTATGTACCTCTTTTAAATTTTGCACATAGATAACATAATTTATGTAAGAACTTACCTGATAAATTCATTTCTTTCATATTAGCAAGAGTCCATGAGCTAGTGACGTATGGGATATACATTCCTACCAGGAGGGGCAAAGTTTCCCAAACCTCAAAATGCCTATAAATACACCCCTCACCACACCCACAATTCAGTTTAACGAATAGCCAAGAAGTGGGGTGATAAGAAAAAAGTGCGAAAGCATATAAAATAAGGAATTGGAATAATTGTGCTTTATACAAAAAAATCATAACCACCACAAAAAGGGCGGGCCTCATGGACTCTTGCTAATATGAAAGAAATTAATTTATCAGGTAAGTTCTTACATAAATTATGTTTTCTTTCATGTAATTAGCAAGAGTCCATGAGCTAGTGACGTATGGGATAATGACTACCCAAGATGTGGATCTTTCCACGCAAGAGTCACTAGAGAGGGAGGGATAAAATAAAGACAGCCAATTCCTGCTGAAAATAATCCACACCCAAAATAAAGTTTAATGAAAAACATAAACAGAAGATTCAAACTGAAACCGCTGCCTGAAGTACTTTTCTACCAAAAACTGCTTCAGAAGAAGAAAATACATCAAAATGGTAGAATTTAGTAAAAGTATGCAAAGAGGACCAAGTTGCTGCTTTGCAAATCTGATCAACCGAAGCTTCATTCTTAAACGCCCAGGAAGTAGAAACTGACCTAGTAGAATGAGCTGTAATCCTTTGAGGCGGAGTTTTACCCGACTCGACATAGGCATGATGAATTAAAGATTTCAACCAAGATGCCAAAGAAATGGCAGAAGCTTTCTGGCCTTTTCTAGAACCGGAAAAGATAACAAATAGACTAGAAGTCTTTCGGAAAGACTTAGTAGCTTCAACATAATATTTCAAAGCTCTAACAACATCCAAAGAATGCAACGATTTCTCCTTAGAATTCTTAGGATTAGGACATAATGAAGGAACCACAATTTCTCTACTAATGTTGTTGGAATTCACAACTTTAGGTAAAAATTCAAAAGAAGTTCGCAACACCGCCTTATCCTGATGAAAAATCAGAAAAGGAGACTCACAAGAAAGAGCAGATAATTCAGAGACTCTTCTGGCAGAAGAGATCGCCAAAAGGAACAAAACTTTCCAAGAAAGTAATTTAATGTCCAATGAATGCATAGGTTCAAACGGAGGAGCTTGAAGAGCCCCCAGAACCAAATTCAAACTCCAAGGAGGAGAAATTGACTTAATGACAGGTTTTATACGAACCAAAGCTTGTACAAAACAATGAATATCAGGAAGATTAGCAATCTTTCTGTGAAAAAGAACAGAAAGAGCAGAGATTTGTCCTTTCAAAGAACTTGCGGATAAACCTTTATCTAAACCATCCTGAAGAAACTGTAAAATTCTCGGAATTCTAAAAGAATGCCAAGAAAAATGATGAGAAAGACACCAAGAAATATAAGTCTTCCAGACTCTATAATATATCTCTCTGGATACAGATTTACGAGCCTGTAACATAGTAGTAATCACAGAGTCAGAGAAACCTCTTTGACCAAGAATCAAGCGTTCAATCTCCATACCTTTAAATTTAAGGATTTGAGATCCTGATGGAAAAAAGGACCTTGCGACAGAAGGTCTGGTCTTAGCGGAAGAGTCCACGGATGGCAAGAGGCCATCCGGACAAGATCCGCATACCAAAACCTGTGAGGCCATGCCGGAGCTATCAGCAGAACAAACGAGCATTCCTTCAGAATCTTGGAGATTACTCTTGGAAGAAGAACTAGAGGCGGAAAGATATAGGCAGGATAATACTTCCAAGGAAGTGATAATGCATCCACTGCTTCCGCCTGAGGATCCCGGGATCTGGACAGATACCTGGGAAGTTTCTTGTTTAGATGAGACGCCATCAGATCTATTTCTGGAAGCTCCCACATTTGAACAATCTGAAGAAATACCTCTGGGTGAAGAGACCATTCGCCCGGATGCAACGTTTGGCGACTGAGATAATCCGCTTCCCAATTGTCTATACCTGGGATATGAACCGCAGAGATTAGACAGGAGCTGGATTCCGCCCAAACCAGAATTCGAGATACTTCTTTCATAGCCAGAGGACTGTGAGTCCCTCCTTGATGATTGATGTATGCCACAGTTGTGACATTGTCTGTCTGAAAACAAATGAACGATTCTCTCTTTAGAAGAGGCCAAGACTGAAGAGCTCTGAAAATTGCACGGAGTTCCAAAATATTGATCGGTAATCTCACCTCCTGAGATTCCCAAACTCCTTGTGCCGTCAGAGATCCCCACACAGCTCCCCAACCTGTGAGACTTGCATCTGTTGAAATTACAGTCCAGGTCGGAAGCACAAAAGAAGTCCCCTGAATTAAACGATGGTGATCTGTCCACCACGTTAGAGAGTGTCGTACAATCGGTTTTAAAGATATTAATTGAGATATCTTTGTGTAATCCCTGCACCATTGATTCAGCATACAGAGCTGAAGAGGTCGCATGTGAAAACGAGCAAAGGGGATCGCGTCCGATGCAGCAGTCATAAGACCTAGAATTTCCATGCATAAGGCTACCGAATGGAATGATTGTGACTGAAGGTTTCGACAAGGTGAAATCAATTTTAGACGTCTCTTGTCTGTCAAAGACAGAGTCATGGACACTGAATCTATCTGGAAACCCAGAAAGGTTACCCTTGTCTGAGGAATCAATGAACTTTTTAGTGAATTGATACTCCAACCATGATCTTGAAGAAACAACACAAGTCGATTCGTATGAGATTCTGCTAAATGTAAAGACTGAGCAAGTACCAAGATATCGTCCAAATAAGGAAATACCACAATACCCTGTTCTCTGATTACAGACAGAAGGGCACCGAGAACCTTTGTAAAAATTCTTGGAGCTGTAGCTAGGCCAAACGGCAGAGCCACAAACTGGTAATGCTTGTCCAGAAAAGAGAAACTCAGGAACTGATAATGATCTGGATGAATCGGAATATGCAGATATGCATCCTGTAAATCTATTGTGGACATATAATGCCCTTGCTGAACAAAAGGCAAGATAGTCCTTACAGTTACCATTTTGAACGTTGGTATCCTTACATAACGATTCAATATTTTTAGATCCAGAACTGGTCTGAAGGAATTCTCCTTCTTTGGTACAATGAAGAGATTTGAATAAAACCCCATCCCCTGTTCCAGAACTGGAACTGGCATAATTACTCCAGCCAACTCTAGATCTGAAACACAATTCAGAAATGCTTGAGCTTCACTGGATTTACTGGGACACGGGAAAGAAAAAATCTCTTTGCAGGAGGTCTCATCTTGAAACCAATTCTGTACCCTTCTGAAACAATGTTCTGAATCCAAAGATTGTGAACAGAATTGATCCAAATTTCTTTGAAAAAACGTAACCTGCCCCCTACCAGCTGAGCTGGAATGAGGGCCACACCTTCATGTGGACTTAGAAGCTGGCTTTGGTTTTCTAGAAGGCTTGGATTTATTCCAGACTGGAGATGGTTTCCAAACTGAAACTGCTCCTGAGGATGAAGGATCAGGCTTTTGTTCTTTGTTGAAACGAAAAGAACGAAAACGATTATTAGCCCTGTTTTTACCCTTAGATTTTTTATCCTGTGGTAAAAAAGTTCCTTTCCCACCAGTAACAGTTGAGATAATAGAATCCAACTGAGAACCAAATAATTTGTTACCCTGGAAAGAAATGGAAAGTAGAGTTGATTTAGAAGCCATATCAGCATTCCAAGTTTTAAGCCATAAAGCTCTTCTAGCTAAAATAGCTAGAGACATAAACCTGACATCAACTCTGATAATATCAAAAATGGCATCACAGATAAAATTATTAGCATGTTGAAGAAGAAGAATAATATTATGAGAATCATGATCTGTTACTTGTTGCGCTAAAGTTTCCAACCAAAAAGTTGAAGCTGCAGCAACATCAGCCAATGATATAGCAGGTCTAAGAAGATTACCTGAACACAGATAAGCTTTTCTTAGAAAGGATTCAATTTTCCTATCTAAAGGATCCTTAAACGAAGTACCATCTGACGTAGGAATAGTAGTACGTTTAGCAAGGGTAGAAATAGCCCCATCAACTCTAGGGATTTTGTCCCAAAATTCTAATCTGTCAGACGGCACAGGATATAATTGCTTAAAACGTTTAGAAGGAGTAAATGAATTACCCAATTTATCCCATTCTCTGGAAATTACTTCAGAAATAGCACTAGGAACAGGAAAAACTTCTGGAATAACCACAGGAGATTTAAAGACCTTATCTAAACGTTTAGAATTAGTATCAAGAGGACCAGAATCATCAATTTCTAAAGCAATTAGTACTTCTTTAAGTAAAGAACGAATAAATTCCATTTTAAATAAATATGAAGATTTATCAGCATCAATCTCTGAAACAGAATCCTCTGAACCAGAAGAGTCATCAGAATCAGAATGATGATGTTCATTTAAAAAATCATCTGTATAAAGAGAAGTTTTAAAAGATTTTTTATGTTTACTAGAAGGAGGAATAACAGACATAGCCTTCTTGATGGATTCAGAAACAAAATCTCTTATGTTATCAGGAACATTCTGAACATTAGATGTTGATGGAACTGCAACAGGTAATGGTACATTACTAAAGGAAATATTATCTGCATTAACAAGTTTGTCATGACAATTAATACAAACAACAGCTGGAGGAATAGCTACCAAAAGTTTACAGCAGATACACTTAGCTTTGGTAGTTCCAGCACCAGACAGCGATTTTCCTGAAGTATCTTCTGACTCAGATGCAACGTGAGACATCTTGCAATATGTAAGAGAAAAAACAACATATAAAGCAAAATTGATCAAATTCCTTAAATGACAGTTTCAGGAATGGGAAAAAATGCCAATGAACAAGCTTCTAGCAACCAGAAGCAAAGAAAAATGAGACTTAAATAATGTGGAGACAAAAGCGACGCCCATATTTTTTAGCGCCAAATAAGACGCCCACATTATATGGCGCCTAAATGCTTTTTGGCGCCAAAAAT
Source organism: Bombina bombina (assembly GCF_027579735.1). Lineage (NCBI taxonomy): Eukaryota > Metazoa > Chordata > Amphibia > Anura > Bombinatoridae > Bombina > Bombina bombina. The sequence goes on from NC_069506.1 coordinate 133,673,645, forward strand.
GACGCCACATCTGGAACGCCGACATCTTTGGCGCAAAAGAACGTCAAAAATGACGCAACTTCCAGCGACACGTATGACGCCGGAAACAGAAAAGATTTTTTGCGCCAAAAAAAGTCTGCGCCAAGAATGACGCAATAAAATGAAGCATTTTCAGCCCCCGCGAGCCTAACAGCCCACAGGGAAAAAAAGTCAAATTTTTAAGGTAAGAAAAATAATTGATTCAAGTGCATTATCCCAAATATGAAACTGACTGTCTGAAAATAAGGAATGTTAAACATCCTGAGTCAAGGCAAATAAATGTTTGAATACATATATTTAGAACTTTATAAACAAAGTGCCCAACCATAGCTTAGAGTGTCACAGAAAATAAGACTTACTTACCCCAGGACACTCATCTACATGTTTGTAGAAAGCCAAACCAGTACTGAAACGAGAATCAGCAGAGGTAATGGTATATAAATAAGAGTATATCGTCGATCTGAAAAGGGAGGTAAGAGATGAATCTCTACGACCGATAACAGAGAACCTATGAAATAGACCCCGTAGAAGGAGATCACTGCATTCAAAATAGGCAATACTCTCCTCACATCCCTCTGACATTCACTGCACGCTGAGAGGAAAACCGGGCTCCAACCTGCTGTGGAGCGCATATCAACGTAGAATCTAGCACAAACTTACTTCACCACCTCCATAGGAGGCAAAGTTTGTAAAACTGAATTGTGGGTGTGGTGAGGGGTGTATTTATAGGCATTTTGAGGTTTGGGAAACTTTGCCCCTCCTGGTAGGAATGTATATCCCATACGTCATTAGCTCATGGACTCTTGCTAATTACATGAAAGAAATATGTGTTTTTTAAGTAAATGTTTTGTTGTATGTTTGTGCACATCCTGGGATAACTTTGTGCTGCATTGAATTTTATATCCATAAGATGGCACTGTTGAGCAATTTGCTTAACACAGGATGTTGAATAAACAGGTAAGGATTTATAAAGACATGTACCTGTGTGTATTCAATTATACATGATTAAGAGCCTGTTTAGGCTTGAAACGTTGTAATTTCTACTCAGGACCCTATATGAAATAAAGGTCTTTTAAAGAAATTGGAGGCTGGAATATTCTTTATACTTCTATAATATAGGATGTTTGTATGGTCCCTCAATTATAACAAGATATTCTTCCCCTTCCATTGAGAAACCTCAGTCCCCCTAGGTTTTAATGTGGCTGTATTAAGGAGAAAGGGCTAGATCGTAATCAAACTGCACTGATAACAGGGTAACTAAAAAACAATAACCCTGACTCAATCACTTGGGGATTACATGTAATCAAAAAAGGTCAGTCATGCCACTATTAAAGGGATATGAAACCCAAACTTTAGATAGAGCATGTGATTTTAAACAACTTTCTAATTTACTTCTATTATCAATTGTTCTTCATTTTCTTGGGTATCTTGTGTTTAAAAGCAGGGACATAATCCCATGAGCCAGCTAATTTCTGAAGCACTATATGGCAGCAGTTTTGCAAGAATGTTATCCATGTGCAAAAGTACTATGGAGGGTGCACTATTTCCTGCCGTGTAGTGCTCTATTTAACAAAGAATATCATGTGAACAAAGAAAATTTGATAATAGAAGTAAATTAGAACGTTTTATAAATTGTATGCTCTGTCTGAATCACAAAATCATTTTTTGGGTTTCATATGACATTAAACCCTAGCTGCAGAGATGCTGTCTCTGTCCTATGCTTAATTGCAGATTCTGAAACTTGACAAAAATTTAATTAAACATTTTTAGCAGCCATATTTTCCATAATTGCTAATCAACACCTGTATTTATATATGTGTGTGTGTGTTTTCCTATTTAAAGGGACAGCAAACTCTTTTACATAATTTATTCACAGCATGTGAATTTAAACAACTTTTCAATTTACTTTGTTATCTAATTTGCTTTGTTCTCTTGGTATCCTTGAAAATGTAGGCAACAAAGCAGCAATTCATTACTGGGAGCTGGCTCCTGATTGGGGACTGCACATAAATGCCTCTTGTCATTGGTTCACCAGATGTGTAGCAAGCTTCCAGTAATACTGTACATTGTTGCTCATTTAACAAAGAATACCAAGAGAATGAAGCACATTTGATAAATTAAGTAAATTGGACAGTTGTTTAATATCACATGCTCTACCTGAATCATGAATGAAAAAAATGTGGGGTTTTATGTCCCTTTAACCCTTTCGTGCCGGGGTTAACTTCTCTACATCGGAACAACTGTTCCGATGTAAACAAATTGAAATCTCACGATCATGCAAGTGATCACGAGATTTCAATGATGGGATCGCATCAGGGGGGCGTCCCTATGATGCTAGGCAAGCCCTCCAGACTGCGATCCCATCAGGGAAGCGCCAGTGGCTCCAGGAAAGCCAAGCGGTTAGAACGTTGTATTTCGTCTTTCGGGGCTAAAGCCCAGCAAAATTTGGACAAAATACAACGATCTAACGGTGTTAAAGGGTTAAGGGGGATATTCTGAAACTATATACAGTATGGGGGGCTGGACCATGTCACAGACTACTGTGGTCACTTTATAAAGTACTGGAGTGGGTAGGGTCAGGCCAGCCATCTCACCGGCAGATTACAGACTGTGTCACTAACTCACTATATACAGTACTGGTGTGTTAAACAGTGTCACTATATACAGTAATAGGGGATCAGACCATCTCACAGACTGTGGGCACAGGGTACCTCCTTTTCCAGACATGTAATCTGATTCACATTTTTTTCTGTGTTAAATGTTAAAAAAAAAGAAAAGATATGTATCAAATTCACCTTTTTTGGGGGGGGGCCTTCTTAGATTCTTGCACCTGGGCCCTGTGGTTTCTAGTTACGCCTCTGACTGATACGATGTAGCTCCCTCTCACTGTGACGTTACTGACAAACCCAACGTACGTTTCGCCATGCCCAGGTGGCTTTTTTAAGCACCCTGAGTGGCTGTACACGGACATATATATTTTATAATTTGTATGTTTGTTTTTATTACATTTTAACATTTTACCAAGTGTTCCTGTATCTTTGCATAGCCGACTTGTTGGCTTATACCGAGATTGCAATTCACCCAAAGCTGTGTATCAACTCCCTAAAGTGTGAGTATACACCTATAGAAAGATTATCTGAGCCATGTGTTTGATATCACACTATTGTGTCTCTTTTCTACAAGCACTTACATATAGATACACATCGGATTTCCAATTATCTGTATCATTGATTCTGACAGCGTTGTGAATCAGGACCGCTATTTACATGAGCTTAAAGTAGCTCTGAAAAGTATCAACTGGGAACCCAGAATTGAAAGATGGACTTTCTGATTCATGTGATACACCATTTGGAGTTCATTTGGAGATACAAAGACTCACGTTTATATCCTTTGTTTGGATTTATATCGCATTTATTCTGTCTTTATTTCACGCTGCAAAGCAACATAATGTGATTATTTTCAAGGGGGGATTCTTTTCAATACCCACTGTAACAGTCCCTCCACGAGATAATTAAGGAAAGAAAAGAACTATCCCCTAAAAGCTCACCTATATCATGGTTCCAGAGCTCATCACTAGTATGTTGATATATTTAGATGATAGGCAATTGTGGTAGTATATAGAGCACAGAGAGGCAGCGATCGCTGTAATATTCTACACAGGCCATAGATATATTAGATATTTAAGTTGGAAACTATGGTATCATAGTAGATGAGGTAAATACAGAAGTCCATTGAGTTCAACCTATACAAATCTTAAAATACTCCAGTTTATTTTAACCCTTTAATGACAGAGGACGTACCTGGTACGTCATAGGAAAAGCTCCCCTTAATGACAATTGACGTACCTGGTACGTCCTCTGTTGTTTGAAGTGCTGGAAGCGATCATGATCGCTTCCAGCTGCTTACAAGGGATTGTAGTGATGCCTCAACATTGAGCCATCACTGCAATCCCATATTTTACCCACCGATGCAGAGAGGGCCACTCTGTGGCCCTTTCTGCATCGGCTATTGCGGCTAACCCATTCGTTGGTGTGTGGGAGCAACTCCTCTCAATTGCGTTGGCTGTTTTTTTTCTAAGTTGTAGCCCGATCGGCTCAAATCTTGCTCTGTCGGCGGTTGCGGCCGTGGGGGAGGGGGGGTGTGCGTGCGCGCGCACGCAACTTATGCACTACTGTTAAAAAAAAAGATGATGCAGTTGAAGGAAGGGATCTCCGTTGTCAAGTAAGGGATCTGGGAGGGGGAGGGATGTAGATTATTGAGGGGGGCCAGCTACACTACAGAAAACTAATGTTTTAAATAAAAAAGTTAAAAAAAAAAATTTGGGGGGGCAAATTGGGTACTGGCAGACAGCTGCCAGTACCCAAGATGGCGGCAAATAGGTAGGGGGGAGGGTTAGAGAGTTGTATGGGGGGATCAGGGAGGTTGTGAGGTAAGGGGGATCCATCACTGCAGACTGTATGAAGAAAATAATAATAAAAAAAAAAAAATGCTTTTTATTTCAGTACTGGCAGACTTTCTGCCAGTACTTAAGATGGCGGGGACAATTGTGGGGTGGGGGAGGGAAGAGAGCTGTTTGAGGGGAGTCAGGGGGGATCAGGGGGTGGGATGTGTCAGATGGGAGGCTGATCTCTACACTAAAGCTAAAAATTAACCCTACAAGCTACCTAATTAACCCCTTAACTGCTGGGCATATTACAAGTGTGGTGCGCAGCAGCATTTAATGGCCTTATTATTACCAAAAAGCAACGCCAAAGCCATATATGTCTGCTATTTCTGAACAAAGGGGATCCTAGAGAAGCATTTGCAACCATTTGTGCCATAATTGCACAAGCTGTTTGTAAATAATTTCAGTGAGAAACCTAAAATTGTGAAAAATGTAACATTTTTTTTTTTATTTGATCGTATTTGGCGGGGAAATGGTGGCATGAAATATACTAAAATGGGCCTAGATCAATAATTTGGGTTGTCTACTACACTACAATAAAGCTAAAATTAAACCTAAAAGCTCCCTACAAGATCCCTAATTAACCCCTTCACTGCTGGGCATAATACACGCGTGGTGTGCAGTGGCATTTATCAGCCTTCTAATTACAAAAAAGCAACGCCAAAGCCATATATGTCTGCTATTTCTGAACAAAGGGGATCCCAGAGAAGTATTTAACACCATTTATACCATAATTGCACAAGATGTTTGTAAATAAATTTAGCGAGAAACCTAAAGTTTGTGAAAAAATTTGTGAAAAAGTCAACAATTTTTTTTATTTGATCGCATTTGGCGGTTAAATGGTGGCATGAAATATACCAAAATGGGCCTAGATCAATACTTTGGGATGTCTTCTAAAAAAAAATATATACATGTCAAGGGATATTCAGGGATTCCTGACAGATATCAGTGTTCCAATGCAACTAGCGCTAATTTTGAAAAAAGGTGGTTTGGAAATAGCAAAGTGCTACTTGTACTTATTGCCCTATAACTTGCAAAAAAAGCAAAAAACATGTAAACATTGGGTATTTCTAAACTCGGGATAAAATTTAGAAACTATTGAGAATGGGTGTTTTTTGGTGGTTGTAGATGTGTAACAGATTTTAGGGGTCAAAGTTAGAAAAAGTGTGTTTTTTTCAATTTTTTCCTCATATTTTATATTTTTTTTATAGTAAATTATAAGATATGATGAAAATAATGGTATCTTTAGAAAGTCCATTTAATGGCGAGAAAAACGGTATATAATATGTGTGGGTACAGTAAATGAGTAAGAGGAAAATTACAGCTAAACACAAACACTGCAGAAATGTAAAAATAGCCATTGTCATTAAGGGTAAGAAAATTGAAAAATGGTCCGATCATTAAGGGGTTAAATTAAATTAAATCCAGATTATCTTAAATTAATCCCATTAAAAAGGTGACCCATTTAACACAAGCATGCATATCCCTTAAATCTGTTTCTAGCCAGAAATGTATCTAAACCATTTTAAAATGTATCTAATGTATTGGCATTAACTACCAATTTGATTGCTCCTATGTAGTTTCTTTAACTGACATCATGAAGTGTTGGATACATAATATTTTATATAACATATTATATGTATGCTTATGAAAGAACATTTTCTTGGGATTGCCTGTTTTTACCCTGACAAAGAGAATTCTTCCATATGTATTGTACAGAATATATAATCATACAATTATATAACTAAGATTTGTATTTGAGTTAGTTGATACCCCTAATTATTTGAAAGCCTCCTTATTGTATTTATCTGTAAGAAATATGTATAAATCTTGCTGTTAAAATAATTGTTATTTTGGGGAAAAGGTTCTGTATCCCTTTTAAACAACATTGTTATCGGAATAAAGATTCAGAAAAATGAGGATAACTTGTAAGCACTTAATTCAAACTGTATACCCCAAGGGGGAAAATATTACAAAACAATTTTATTGAAATAGTAATTAAAAGTAATGGGATTAATTAAAAACCCAGAGTTATATGGATGTATAAATTAACTTATCCTATAATATAAAAGGCCAAGTGTGTTTGTCCGAAGCTGTCATGCGCAGTAGAGACTGTGCGAGGACAAACATACCTGGCCTTTAGGATCCTGACAGCAGAGGTGGTGTATCATGGCCGTCGGGAGCACTGTGATGGGTGGCGTGGACGGGTGTGATGAGGGACGTGGCCAGGTGGGGTGCCGCAATGGGGGTGTGGTCTGGTGGGTGTGGCCTACAGGAGTGCCGTGATGGGGGGTGGCCAGGTGGGGCACCACTATGGGGGCATGGATGGCCGGGAGTGGCCGTGGCTGCAAGAGAGAGACAAAAGAGGTGAAGAGAGAGCCAAATAGCGGGGAGAGAGAGAGCCAAAGAGAGGGAAGAGAGAGAGTCAAAGAGGGGGAAGAGAGAGTAAAAGAGAGGGGGAGAGAGAGAGCAAAAGAGTGGGGGAGAGCAAAAGAGAGGGGACAGAGAGAGTAAAATAGAGGGGGAGAGAGAGAGCAAAAGAGAGGGGGAGAGAGAAAACCAAAGAGGTGGAAGAGGGAGAGCCAAAGAGAGGGGGCAGAGAGAGCCAAAGAGAGGGGGCAGAGAGAGCAAAATAGAGGGGGGGAGAGCAAAAGTGAGGGGGGGGAGAGAGAGCCAAAGAGGGGGAGAGAGAGAGCTAAAGAGGGGGAAGAGAGCCAAATAGGGGGAAGAGAGAGAGCCAAAGAGGGAGATGAGAGAGAGAGTCAAAGAGAGGAAAGAGAGAGAGTTAAAGAGGGGGAAGAGAGAGAGAGACAAAGAGGGGGAAGAGAGATAGCCAAAGAGGGGGAAGAGAGAAAGCCAAAGAGAGGGGGCAGAGAAAGCCAAATAGAGGAGGCAGAGATAGCCAAAGAGAGGGGGCTGAGAGAGCAAAAGAGAGGGGGCTGAGAGAGCAAAAGAGAGGGGGAGAAAGCAAAAGAGAGGGGGAGAGAGAGCAAAAGAGAGGGAAGAGAGAGAGAGAGAGAGAGCAAAAGAGAGGGGGAGAAAGAGCAAAAGAGAGGGGGAGAGAGAGCCAAAGAGAGGGGGCAGAGAGAGCAACAAAGATGGGGGGAGAAAGAGAGAGCAAAAGAGAGGGGGAGAGAGAGCAAAATAGAGGGGGGGAGAGAGAGCAAAAAGCAAAAGAGAGGGGGAGAGAGAGAGCAAGGGGTGGGACTGCTGTACTGCAAGAAATGGCCCATGTGCACAGGCTTTAGGACTAGTATGGTTAAATAAAGCACTAATACCTTAACTGATCTGTGTACATATTACAAGTTATTATGTATCATATCCATTGTATTATATCTATCATAATACTCAAATTACTGTGTCATCTTAAACTGTTGCAGAATCAGTAGCCACAAGATAGCAATAATGTATTAAATTCTATTAGTGAGATTAGTATATGCTGATTAAAGCAATTCTGCAACTAGTGACTGAATAAAACAAACACACTGAGAAGAGAATATTCACATATAATAGCAACCATTTTATTAAGGACCAAATGCACCTAATTCTGTGCGAGACCTTTAGGCTCGCTGGAAACAGGAGTTAAGAAGCAGTGGTCTTAAGACCGCTGCTCCTTAACTCGTCCACCACCTCTGAGGCGGCGGACAGCAAACCGCCCGATCGTATACGGTTGATTGACACCCTCTGCTAGCATGGGATTGGCCGTGAATGTGTTGGGGCGGCTTTGCACAAGCATTTTACTAGAAATGCTTGTGCAATGATAAATGCCAACAGCGTATGCTATTGGCATTTATTGATGTACGGCGGACATGATCCACACATTGTTAAATCGGCACCCTTGTGTAAAGGGTTAGGGCTAAAAGAAAGTTGTTTTAAACACAACATAAATACATTAAAATTAACAGTTACACTCTCTAATAAAAATTGTTCAAATAAATATTATAGAAAAGTTATAATGGTTCAATGGTGTAGGGTATATAAAGGTGTTTGACTGGGAAGGCCTATAATATATATATATATATATATATATATATATATATATATATATATATATATATATATATGAATAAATATGCATATAACAACCTAAAAAAACACCTCCCACCTCACTCATACCTCAGTTTAACGTATAGCCAAATTAGAGGCAATAACTACGAAAGTCTGTCCTGGGATGGTTATGAATCACTGCACTTACCCTAGCTAAGCTTATAAGCTGTGTGAACAGCAATGCTTTGGCGTTAAGGGAATCTGCTGAGAAGCAGACACGAAGTAAAAAGGTGTGTCATTGTGTGAATTGAGGTTTTCTGTGGGAATAACAAGCCTTCTGGCCTGTCTAGATTTGTTAATGAACTACACAATGGGGCCCATTTATCAAGTTCCGTAAGGAGCTTGCGGGCCCGTGTTTCTGCTGCTCCATAACCCTGTCCGCTTGCTCTGATGAGGCGGACAGGAATCGCTGAAAATCAACCCGATCGGGTTGATTGACACCGTCTGCTGGCGGCCGATTGGCCGCGAGTCTGCAGGGGGCGGCGTTGCACCAGCAGCTCACAAGAGCTGTCTGTCGTACCTGATCCGCACTGTCGGATCAGGTCCGACAGACATATGATAAATAGGCCCCATATAGCTATTTTTATATATATATATATATATATATATATATATATATATATATATATATATATATATATATATATACATAATTTATGTAAGAACTTACCTGATAAATTAATTTATTTCATGGTGGCAAGAGTCCACAAACTAATTACTGATGGGATATACATTCCTACCAGGAGGAGTCAAAGTTTCCCAAACCTCAACAACCTAAAAAAAAAACTCCCACTTCACTCATACCTCAGTTTAACATATAGCCAAATTAGTGAGGTGTATAAGGAGTAAAAGCATAAAAAAGTAACAGGATAAATAATGTGCTTTATACAAAAAAATCATACCCCCCAAAAAATGGATGGGTCTTGTGTACTCTCAACACCATGAAAGAAATAAATGTATCAGGTAAGTTCTTACATAACTTTACTACCAAGAAACAGGAGTGCTGAATACCCTGACTTTTTGGAGGGGACACTGTTGTGTCCTCTTCGTGTTTCTCTCTGTTTCTTGGTAGTAAAGTCATGTGTGTAACAGGGCCTGCACCCAAATAATAAATTGTAAAGTGCAATATTGATACCTTCTCCCTAATAAAACAGTGCATTTTGAAGTTCTTACATAAATTATGTTTTCTTTCATATAGGTGGCGAAAGTTCACGAGCTAGTTACTGAGATGGGATATAATACCCAAGATGTGGAAGTCCACGAGTAACTATAGAGAAAGGGATCCGCTAAGAAATTAAATCCAAGAAAAAATAATTTAGTTTTCTTAAAAATTAAAAAAAATTAAATTATATGCTTTAGAATCAAAATGAGACAGCTGCCTGAAGAACCTTTCTACCAAAAGCTGCTTCCGAAGAAGCAAAAACATCAAAATGATAAAATTTAGTAAAGGTATGCAAACAAGACCAAGCGTCTGTTTTGCATATTTGATCAACTGAAGCTTCATTCTTAAAAGCCCAAGATTGGCAACTGATCTTGTAGAATGAGCTGTTATTCTCTGAGGTGGAGTCAGCCCTGCCTCCAAATAAGCTTTGTGAATCAGAAGTTTCAACCAAGATGCTAAAGAAATGGCAGGAGCTTTCTGACCTGTTCTGGAACCAGAAAAATGAAATATAGGTTTTCCAAACATTGTGATATATTTTCCTTGAAACAGGCTTAAGAGCCTGTATCATAATATTAATCACAGTGTCAGAGAAACATCTTTGACTAAGGACTAAGTGTTCAATTTCCATGCCTTCAAATTTAGAGATTTGAGATCCGGATGAAAAAACGGCCTTGAGACAGAAAGTCTGGTCTTACCATGTAAGACACCCATCCACATATAGCAGACAGCCAAATCAGTACTTAAACATATCAGCAGAGGTAATGGTACAAGAGTATATTGTTGATCTCTAAAGGGAGGCAGCAGATGAATCCTTGTGACCGATTTGTAGAGTGCCTTATGAAAAGCTTTCCCATAGGCGAAAACATGGTATCATCAGTCAATACTCCCTTCACATCCCTCAGACAAATACTGTTCTTAGAGAGGAACTGGGCTTCAATATGCTTAGAAGTGCCTTTCACTGAAGAAATCAAGAACATCATGCTTCACCACCTCCTAAGGAGGCAACGTTTTTAAAAACTGAGGCATGAGTGAGATGGGAGGTGTATTTATATGCATTTGAGGTTTGGGAAACTTTGACAACCCTCCTGGTAGGAATGTATATCGCATCAGTAACTAGCTCGTGGACTCTCACCACCTATATGAAATATATATATATATATATTCACAATCACACACATACACACACACAAACTTTGGAGCCCTTTCCACTCAAATACCTGAAAATATGCAAAATCTTTTTATTAATATTTAATCATGTATTTTACTGTGTATTTACTGTAAACATTTTCCAATGTTAAACAAAAAAAAGGAACAATAATAAAATTAAGGAATTGTATCTCTCCTTATGGGCCTTGTCTATTATTTATATGTATAGGTCTCTTTAAGGAGCAGTGCTTAAGCATAAACAATAATTACATTGATAGGGGCATAACACACTGAGGGTGGTGGGTATGTCCAGAAAAGCATGCTTCTATGCACTAGTTGAATTATAAAAATTCATAATGAGAAAAAAAGAAAAGAACAATAAAAATTAACTTTTATTCTGAATTGTTAAAAGATAGCAGGTATTATAGGTGTCTTGCTGCCTACACACAATTTAAAAACACTTCTCCTGTGTATATGTTTCAATAAATATTGTATACTGACAATTCAGTGATACTTAGATATCAATTAGTTCTCTTATATATGGCTTGTCTTTGCTGCCTTAGAGGTACTGTGATCTTAGGTTTACTGGTGTTGAATAGCTTGGCCTACCATTAGGCTTGTATGCCAGTGTATCTGGATCTATGTTACCCATATAATTAGGGTCAGTACATCTATATATTGCAGCTATAATTACACAGAGCTGAAAAATAAGTCTGATAATAAATTAGAGTATCTCTACACATCTATAATTAAAGATGTTTACTTATTGAGTATCATGTGGAACTACCATAGTTTTAATACCTATAAGTTAGGCTTAGTATCTTAGATTCTTGCACCTGGGTCCTGTGGTTTCTAGTTACTCCTCTGAGCGATATATTGTTACAGTGCTATATTGACACTGCTTGCTTTGCTATTAATATATAACAAGCCTATTTGTATGCAATGTTTAAGCTGCATGTTGCATTGCGCAACCAACAGAATTTTCTTTCATGTAATTAGCAAGAGTCCATGAGCTAGTGACGTATGGGATATACATTCCTACCAGGAGGGGCAAAGTTTCCCAAACCTTAAAATGCCTATAAATACACCCCTCACCACACCCACAATTCAGTTTTACAAACTTTGCCTCCGATGGAGGTGGTGAAGTAAGTTTGTGCTAGATTCTACGTTGATATGCGCTCCGCAGAAAGTTGGAACCCGGTTTTCCTCTCAGCGTGCAGTGAATGTCAGAGGGATGTGAGGAGAGTATTGCCTATTTTGAATGCAGTGATCTCCTTCTACGGGGTCTATTTCATAGGTTCTCTGTTATCGGTCGTAGAGATTCATCTCTTACCTCCCTTTTCAGATCGACGATATACTCTTATATATACCATTACCTCTGCTGATTCTCGTTTCAGTACTGGTTTGGCTTTCTACAAACATGTAGATGAGTGTCCTGGGGTAAGTAAATCTTATTTTCTGTGACACTCTAAAGCTATGGTTGGGCACTTTGTTTATAAATATAAATATATGTATTCAAACATTTATTTGCCTTGACTCAGAATGTTCAACTTTCCTTATTTTTCAGACAGTCAGTTTCATATTTGGGATAATGCATTTGAATTAATCATTTTTTCTTACCTTCAAAAATTTGACTCTTTTTTCCCTGTGGGCTGTTAGGCTCGCGGGGGCTGAAAATGCTTCATTTTATTGCGTCATTCTTGGCGCGGATTTTTTTGGCGCAAAAATTATTTTCCGTTTCCGGCGTCATACGTGTCGCCGGAAGTTGCGTCATTTTTTTGACGTTATTTTGCGCCAAAAATGTCGGCGTTCCGGATGTGGCGTCATTTTGGCGCCAAAAGCATTTCGGCGCCAAATAATGTGGGCGTCTTGTTTGGCGCTAAAAAAATATGGGCGTCGCTTTTGTCTCCACATTATTTAAGTCTCATTATTTATTGCTTCTGGTTGCTAGAAGCTTGTTCACTGGCATTTTTTTCCCATTCCTGAAACTGTCATTTAAGGATTTTGATCAATTTGCTTTATATGTTGTTTTTTCTATTACATATTGCAAGATGTTCCACGTTGCAACTGAGTCAGGAAAATCACTGCCCGGGGCTGGAGCTACCAAGCTAAGTGTATCTGCTATAAATTTTTGGTACCTGTTTCTCCAGCTGTTGTTTGTATTGCATGTCATGACAAACTTTTTAATGCAGATAAAATTTCCTTTAGTACTGTTATATTACCTGTTGCTGTTTCGTCAACATTTAATTTTCAGAGTGTTCCTGTTAAACATAAGAGATTTTATTTTTTAAATCCATTTAGAAGGCTATGTCTGTTATTTCTCCTTCTAGTTTACATAAAGTCTTTTAAAAACTTCTCTTTTTTCAGATGAATTTTTAAATGAACATCATCGTTCTGATACTGATAATGGTTCTTCTGGTTCAGAAGTTTCTGTCTCAGAGGTTGATGCTGTTAAATCTTTTTATTTGTTCAAGATGGAATTTATTCGTTCTTTATTTAAAGACGTATTAATTGCTTTAGATATAGAGGATTCTGGTCCTCTTGATACTAAATCTAAATGTTTAAATGGGTTTTTTTAAATCTCCTGTATTTATTCCAGAAGTGTTTAATCTCCCTGATGCTTTTTCTGAAGTAATTTCCAGGGAATGGAATAATTTGGGTAATTCTTTTACTCCTTCTAAACGTTTAAGCAATTATATTCTGTGCCATCTGACAGATTAGAGTTTTTTGGGACAAAATCCCTAAGGTTGGGGCTGTCTCTATTCCTGCTAAAATGTACTACTATTCTTATGGCAGATAGTACTAAATTTAAGGATCCTTTAGATAAGAAAATTGAATCCTTTCTAAGAAAAGTTTACTTATGTTTAGGTAATCTTCTTAGACCTGCTATATTTTTACCGGATGTTGCTGCAGCTTCATCTTTTTGGTTAAAAGTTTTAGCGCAACAAGTATCAGATCATAATTTTATAGCATTATTTTTATTCTATAACATGCTAATAATTTTATTGGTGATACCATCTTTTGATATCATTTGAGTTGATGTCAGGTATATGTCTCTAGCTATTTTTAGCTAGAAAAGCTTTATGGATTTAACTTGGAATGCTGATATGTCTTCTAAGTTAACTTTGTTTTTCCCTTTCTTTCCAGGGTAATAATCATTTTTTCGTTCTTTTTCTCATAATAAGGAACAAAAGCCTGATCCTTCATCCTCAGGAGCGGTTTCAGTTTGGAAACTATTTCCAGTTTGGAATTTATCCAAGCCTTATAGAAACCTATAGTCAGCTCCTAAGTACCCATGAAGGTGTGGCCCTTTTTTCCAGTTCAGCTGGTATGGGGCAGATTACGTTTTATTCCAAGGAGTTTGGATCAATTCCGTTCTCAATCTCTGGTTTCAGAACATTGTTTCAGAAAGGTACAGAATTGGCTTCAGTTAAGGCCTCCTGCTAAAAGATTTTTTTCTTCCCGTGTCCCAGTTAACACAGCAAGGCTCAGCATTTCTGAAATGTGTTTCAGATCTAGAGTTGGCTGGAGTAATTTTGCCAGTTCCAGTTCTGGAACAGGGGCTAGGGTTTTATTTTATCTCTTCATTGTACCAAAGAAGGTCAATTCCTTCAGACCAGTTCCGGATCTATCAATATTGAATCGTTATGTATACCAACATTCAAGATGGTTACTGTAGGACTATTCTGCCTTTTGTTTAGCAAGGGCATTTTATGTCTACAATAGTTTTGCAGGATGTGTATCTGCATATTCCGATTCATTCAGATCACTTTTAGTGTTTGAGATTCTCTTTTTAGACAAGCATTACCAGTTTTGTGGCTCTACTGTTTGGCCTAGCCTCAGTTCCAAGAATTTTTTTCAAAGATTCTCGGTGCCCTTCTTTCTGTATTCAGAGAACAGGGTTTTGGTATTTCCTTATTTGGACGGTTATCTTGGTATTTGCTCAGTCTTCTCATTCGAAGAATCTCATGCGATTCGACTTGTGTTGTTTCTTCAAGATCATGGTTGGAGGATCAATTTACCAAAAAGTTCATTGATTCCTCAGTCAAGGGTAACCTTTCTGGGTTTCCAGATAGATTCAGTGTCCATGACTCTGTCTTTAACAGACAAGAGACGTCTAAATTGTTTTCAGCTTGTCGAAACCTTCAGTTACAATCATTCCCTTCGGTAACCTTATGCATGGAAATTCTAGGTCTTATGACTGCTGCATTGGACGCAATCCCCTTTGCTTGTTTTTCACATGCGACCTCTTCAGCTCTGTATGCTGAATCAATGGTGCAAGGATTACACAAAGATATTTCAATTTATATCTTTAAAACCGATTGTTCGACACTCTCTAACGTGGTGGACAGATCACCATCGTTTAATTCAGGGGGCTTCTTTTGTGCTTCCGACCTGGACTGTAATTTCAACAGATACAAGTCTCACAGGTTGGGGAGCTGTGTGGGGATCTCTGTCGGCACAAGGAGTTTGGGAATCTCAGGAGGTGAGATTACCGATAAATATTTTGGAACTCCGTGCAATTTTCAGAGCTCTTCAGTTTTGGCCTCTTCTGTAGAGAGAATCGTTCATTTGTTTTCAGACAGACAATGTCACAACTGTGGCATACATCATCAAGGAGCGACTCACAGTCCTCTGGCTATGAAAGAAGTATCTCGAATTTTTTTGGTTTGGGCGGACTCCAGCTCCTGTCTAATCTCTGCGGTTCATATCCCAGGTGTAGACAATTGGGAAGCGGATTATCTCAGTCGCCAAACGTTGCATCCGGGCGAATGGTTTCTTCACCCAGAGGTATTTCTTCAGGTTGTTTAAATGTGGGAACTTCCAGAAATAGATCTGATGGCGTCTCATCTAAACAAGAAACTTCCCAGATATCGGTCCAGATCCCGGGATCCTTAGGCGGAGGCAGTGGATGCATTATCACTTCCTTGGAAGTATCATCCTGTCTATATCTTTCCGCCTCTAGTTCTTCTTCCAAGAGTAATCTCCAAGATTCTGAAGGAATGCTCGTTTGTTCTGCTGGTAGCTCCGGCATGGCCTTACAGGTTTGGTATGCGGATCTTGTCCGGATGGCCTCTTGCCAGCCGTGGACTCTTCCGTTAGACCAGACCTTCTGTCACAAGGTCCTTTTTTTCCATCAGGATCTGAAATCTTTCAATTTAAAGGTATGGCGATTGAACGCTTGATTCTTGGTCAAAGAGGTTTCTCTGACTCTGTGATTAATACTATGTTACAGGCTCGTAAATCTGTATCTAGAGAGATATATTATAGAGTCTGGAAGACTTATATTTTTTGCTGTCTTTCTCATCTTTTTTCTTGGCATTCTTTTAGAATACCGAGAATTTTACAGTTTCTTCAGGATGGTTTAGATAAGGGTTTGTCTGCAAGTTCCTTGAAAGGACAAATCTCTGCTCTTTCTGTTCTTTTTCACAGAAAGATTGCTATTCTTTCTGATATTTATTGTTTTGTACAAGCTTTGGTTCGTATAAAACCTGTCATTAAGTCAATTTCTCCTCCTTGGAGTTTGAATTTGGCTCTGGGAGCTCTTCAAGCTCCTCCCTTTGAACCTATGCATTCATTGGTCATTAAATTACTTTCTTGGAAAGTTTTGTTCCTTTTGGCCATCTCTTCTGCCAGAAGAGTTTCTGAATTATCTGCTCTTTCTTGTGAGTCTCCTTTTCTGATTTTTCATCAGGATGAGGCGGTGTTGCGAACTTCTTTGAATTTTTACCTAAAGTTGTGAATTCCAACAACATTAGTAGAGAAATTGTGGTTCCTTCATTGTGTCCTAATCCTAAGAATTCTAAGGAGAAATCATTGCATTCTTTGGATGTTGTTAGAGCTTTGAAATATTATATTGAAGCTACTAAGTCTTTCCGAAAGACTTCTAGTCTATTTGTTATCTTTTCCGGTTCTAGAGAAGGCCAGAAAGCTTCTGCCATTTCTTTGGCATCTTGGTTGAAATCTTTAATTCATCTTGCCTATGTTGAGTCGGGTAAAACTCCGCCTCAGAGGATTACAGCTCATTCTACCAGGTCAGTTTCTACTTCCTGGGCGTTTAGGAATGAAGCTTCGGTTGATCACATTTGCAAAGTTGCAACTTGGTCTTCTTTGCATATTTTTACTAAATTCTACCATTTTGATGTATTTTCTTCTTCTGAAGCAGTTTTTGGTAGAAAAGTATTTCAGGCAGCAGTTTCAGTCTGAATCTTCTGCTTATGTTTTTTATTAAACTTTATTTTGGGTGTGGATTATTTTCAGCAGGAATTGGCTGTCTTTATTTTATCCCTCCCTCTCTAGTGACTCTTGTGTGGAAAGATCCACATCTTGGGTAGTCATTATCCCATACGTCACTAGCTCATGGACTCTTGCTAATTACATGAAAGAAAACATAATTTATGTAAGAACTTACCTGATAAATTCATTTCTTTCATATTAGCAAGAGTCCAAGAGGCCCACCCTTTTTTGTGGTGGTTATGGTTTTTGTATAAAGCACAATTATTCCAATTCCTTATTTTATATGCTTTCGCACTTTTTTATCACCCCACTTCTTGGCTATTCGTTAAACTGAATTGTGGGTGTGGTGAGGGGTGTATTTATAGGCATTTTAAGGTTTGGGAAACTTTGCCCCTCCTGGTAGGAATGTATATCCCATACGTCACTAGCTCATGGACTCTTGCTAATATGAAAGAAAAGAATTTATCAGGTAAGTTCTTACATAAATTATGTTATTTCAACAGCTATGTAGTTTTCAGACAGGCGTTGTTTAGTGTCGTGTCTATATAGACACTTCTTGGATTGCTATTAGTTTATATCGTGCCTGCTTTCTTAGTATATTCAAGCTATATGTTGCATCACACAACCAACAGTATTTTATCACCAGCTATGTGGGTTTCTAACAGGTGTTATCTCTACAACTATGTGATTTTCTAACTGGCGTGACTTAGTTTCTGTGCTATATAACCACTGTTTGGATTACTATTAGTCAGTATCGTACCTACTTACTTGGTATATTTACGCTATATGTTGCATCACGCAACCAACAGTATTATCTCAACAGCTATGTAACTTTCTGACCGGCTTTGCTTAGTTTTGGTGCTATATAAACATTGCTTAGGTTTCTATAAGTCTGGATCGTGGCTACTTACTCAATATATTTAAGCTATATGTTGCATCACGCTACCAACATTGTTCCTCATAGATTAGAGATAAGCTTGTACTATTCTTATATACAGAGTTCCACAGTAATACCACCGTTACGATAAATATCGCTACTATTGCCTATGAGCCTGAGGTTTGATATTCTTATGGATAGTTTCCAGATCTGTTGTGCAGCAATGCTGTGTGTCCGGCCAGTTCATCTGGCAAGACTACCTTGAAAGTTAAATTATTATCGATATTCACTGTGTCATTTTGAATTAAATTAACTT
Organism: Bombina bombina; assembly: GCF_027579735.1. NCBI lineage: Eukaryota > Metazoa > Chordata > Amphibia > Anura > Bombinatoridae > Bombina > Bombina bombina. The sequence continues at coordinate 133,691,892 of NC_069506.1, forward strand.
TTCAACTTTTACACCAGGAGAGCTTATTAAAACAAAGAACTCCTGACGCTGCGTTTCTCATACGCTTCCTCAGAGGGGTACGCGGGGCGTACGTCTGACGTCTGTTTATAGGCCTACATGTCCATTGACTTGAGTATTCATTGGTCTTTGGAGATGTCACTCACTATTATTATCCATGTTACTTTAGCTACAGTCTTATTGGTACAAGTATTAAAGGTACAGTCTACACCAGAATTTGTATTGTTTTAAAAGATACATAATTCCTTTATTACCCACTGCCCCTTTATTTCAGTTCTTTTGACAGACTTGCAATTTAGCCAATCAGTACCTGATCCCAGATAACTTCACGTGCATGAGCATAGTGTTATCTATATGAAACACATGAACTAACACCCTCTAGTGGTGAAAAACTGTTAAAATGCATTCTGAAAAGAGGTGGCCTTCAAGGTCTAAGAAAATAGCATATGAACCTCCTAGGTTAAGCTTTCAACTAAGAATACCAAGAGACCAAAGCAAAATTGGTGATAAAAGTAAATTGGAAAATTGTTTAAAATTACATGCCCTATCTGAAACATGAAAGTTTATTTTGGACTAGACTGTCCCTTTAAGATGTGGCGATTTTACTTTTACTCGTGCCATGGCATTAATACATTAGGTTATTAGGTGACACTAAACTTATGTGTTACAGTCTTACATAAAGTCTGAGCTCTCATACAATTTTGGTATGTCCAAAAGAACATAAGGTGTTAATATATACAGGGAGTGCTGAATTATTAGGCAAATTAGTATTTTGACCACATCATCCTCTTTATGCATGTTGTCTTACTCCAAGCTGTATAGGCTCGAAAGCCTACTACCAATTAAGCATATTAGGTGATGTGCATCTCTGTAATGAGAAGGGGTGTGGTCTAATGACATCAACACCCTATATCAGGTGTGCATAATTATTAGGCAACTTCCTTTCCTTTGGCAAAATGGGTCAAAAGAAGGACTTGACAGGCTCAAAAAAGTCAAAAATAGTGAGATATCTTGCAGAGGGATGCAGCACTCTTAAAATTGCAAAGCTTCTGAAGCGTGATCATCGAACAATCAAGCGTTTCATTCAAAATAGTCAACAGGGTCGCAAGAAGCGTGTGGAAAAACCAAGGCGCAAAATAACTGCCCATGAACTGAAAAAAGTCAAGCGTGCAGCTGCCAAGATGCCACTTGCCACCAGTTTGGCCATATTTCAGAGCTGCAACATCACTGGAGTGACCAAAAGCACAAGGTGTACAATACTCAGAGACATGGCCAAGGTAAGAAAGGCTGAAAGATGACCACCACTGAACAAGACACACAAGCTGAAACGTCAAGACTGGGCCAAGAAATATCTCAAGACTGATTTTTCTAAGGTTTTATGGACTGATGAAATGAGAGTGAGTCTTGATGGGCCAGATGGATGGGCCCGTGGCTGGATTGGTAAAGGGCAGAGAGCTCCAGTCCGACTCAGACGCCAGCAAGGTGGAGGTGGAGTACTGGTTTGGGCTGGTATCATCAAAGATGAGCTTGTGGGGCCTTTTCGGGTTGAGGATGGAGTCAAGCTCAACTCCCAGTCCTACTGCCAGTTTCTGGAAGACACCTTCTTCAAGCAGTGGTACAGGAAGAAGTCTGCATCCTTCAAGAAAAACATGATTTTCATGCAGGACAATGCTCCATCACACGCGTCCAAGTACTCCACAGCGTGGCTGGCAAGAAAGGGTATAAAAGAAGAAAATCTAATGACATGGCCTCCTTGTTCACCTGATCTGAACCCCATTGAGAACCTGTGGTCCATCATCAAATGTGAGATTTACAAGGAGGGAAAACAGTACACCTCTCTGAACAGTGTCTGGGAGGCTGTGGTTGCTGCTGCACGCAATGTTGATGGTGAACAGATCAAAACACTGACAGAATCCATGGATGGCAGGCTTTTGAGTGTCCTTGCAAAGAAAGGTGGCTATATTGGTCACTTATTTGTTTTTGTTTTGTTTTTGAATGTCAGAAATGTATATTTGTGAATGTTGAGATGTTATATTGGTTTCACTGGTAAAAATAAATAATTGAAATGGGTATATATTTGTTTTTTGTTAAGTTGCCTAATAATTATGCACAGTAATAGTCACCTGCACACACAGATATCCCCCTAAAATAGCTATAACTAAAAACAAACTAAAAACTACTTCCAAAACTATTCAGCTTTGATATTAATGAGTTTTTTGGGTTCATTGAGAACATGGTTGTTGTTCAATAATAAAATTAATCCTCAAAAATACAACTTGCCTAATAATTCTGCACTCCCTGTATATGGATCGATTGATCATACTGAGTTATGCTTTGTGTATCTACAATCAGCTTGTAGTGCTATAAACTAAATATTTAGAGTGTGTGCCTAAAACAATAGAGTGAAAATAATGACAAAACTGAATAAATGGGCTGTGAAACCGTGAAATGTAACAATGAAAATGAAAACTGAAACAAAATGTGAATAAAATATAAACATGTTCATCATGATGTAGTTCTATGTGAGAAATTTTGTATTTGTAACACATATGCGTTTAGTGAATTAATATATATAGTTTGTTGATTCATCAGTGATTCAATGGTGCTCCTGTAGTGGTCATCATGAGAATGTGAACTGGAAATATTACTGCTAATATTTTGTTGATTAGCTTAAATGTGCTTTAGTGTGTTGCTATACTCTTAGTGAGTTCTTAGAATTTATAGGCTACTCATGCTAAGTGAGTACCTGTGTGAATTTATTAATAAAATCATTCAGGTGCTAACAAATATCATTGCACTATGTGCTGATTTGGTAACAAAAAGTTTATTTAAATCAGTATATGAGATGTTGTATTATATAACTTCAGTATTGCTTGAATTTATTAATAGTAATACTTAGATGTGGGGACGATTTTTTATATTACAAATATACATTGTAATTATTGTAATCATTCATCCCATGTGGTTTTACACTATTAAGTAGGTGTATCCACCTGCATTCCATTCTCAGTAAAGTTTGTTCAATGTCGCAACCTCTTATTCCTAGAGTGGCTTGTTGTAAGACTGTAAACTTTAGCATGGTGTCATTGCTGTTGTGTTTACAATGAAAATGTTTTGCTACACTGGTTATAATTTTATTTTTTTCTAGGTCTTTCTTAGCATTATGAATATTCCTACTGTGTTCCCTGATACTTGTCGTGACGTCATTCCGACATAAAATAAATTGCATGAACATTGTAAAGCATAGACTACTCCTATTCTGGTGCAGGAAAAGTGTGTCATTAGTGATTTTTTTTTCCATATTTATCATGTATGTCTTTAATTTTCCACACCTTGGGGGATGTGCTGCATGTACCACATGGGAACATGCCTGGAGATTGGCTTACTTTTCTCGGTTTATGAACATAGTGACTTTTAACCAAAGTATCTTTCAAATTCTTTGGTCTTTTGTAACCTATGGATACCCTGTTTCCAATTTGGCTTGCTAGTAAAGGATCATTTAATAAAATGTGCCAGTTATAATTGATCACTTTGGTGATCTGTTTTATTTGCGGATTAAATGTAGTAATTCATCTGGGCATATTGTCTATTTTTCTCTGACATGGTTGTAATAGAGTTTTGCGTTCCATTTTTATCACTTGTGTGTTTGCCTTTTTAATTGAGCATTTACTATACCATCTGTCTTGGAGTCTGCTGGAGAGTTTCTTAGATTCCTGTTTATATACTGTTTTGTTGGAACAATTATGTCTTAGTCATGTGAATTCACCTTTTAGAATAGCACTTAGGGTACACAAAGCATGGGCACTTGTATGGTGTAACAGGGTATTTGTAGCTGTTGCAGTCCTGTACAAAGTGGTGCTTATTTGTCCTTGATTATCAGCCAGTATCTCTAAATCTAGAAAGTTCACTTTTTGATGACTGTACTCGTATGTAAATCTTAGATTGAGATTGTTATTATTTAAGATGATCAGGAATCCATTAAGCATATCTACCGATCCTTCCCAGATAAACAAAATGTCATCTATATAACGAATCCGTAATGGGACATGTTGTATATATGTATCATTTTTGTCTGAGAAGACAGTACTGTTCTCCCACCACCCCAGGATTAAGTTTGCATATGTGGGAGCACATGCTGTGCCCATTGCTGTGTCTTGCGTCTGTAAATAAAAGTGGTCTTTGAACGTAAAGTTGTGATGTAACATGAAGTGTAATAGTTGTTTAATAAACCAATTATGATCATGATTATCTGTTACATTAGAGGCTAAGAAATATGAGATTGCCTGTTCTACCAATTGATGTCTGATTTTAGTATAGAGTGATTCTAAATATGCTGTGACAAGGATAGAATTAGGGGACAATGTTAAATTTTCTAGTTTCTGGAGTACTTCCATCGTGTCTTTTATGTATGATGGCAGAGTGTATAGGTATTCCCTTAGTCTTTGGTCAATATATTGACTGGGCTTCTATGTGAGGCTATTATTGCCTTAGACTATGGGTCTTCCAGGAGGTTTGTGAATATCTTTATGTATCTTAGGGATAAAGTAAAGAGTGGCAATGGTAGGATGTGGTTGTGTTAGAAATTGTTTTTCAGTTATATTAATTATTTGGTCTTTATAAGCTTTATCTATAATTTGATTATATCTCTCAAGATACATCTGTGTTAGATTGCCAAATCATTTCTTATAACATTGTTCATTTTCCAGTTGCTTCATTGCCTCCTCCAGATACATATCTTTGTGCCAGATAACTATGTTGCCTCCCTTATCCGAGGGCTTTATGATTGTATCTTGCCATGTTTGAATTTCTTGTAATGCTTTTTTCTCTTCTACTAACAAATTGTCAGTAGGCCAATATTCAGGTAATTTCTCTATTTTTTTTAAAGACTATTTGATTGAATACCTGTATTTCCGGTGATAGGCTGCTAGGAGGAATATATCTTGACTTATTTCTTATTTTTTGTCTCCAGTGAATGCCTGAACATGTTTCTGTTGTATTGTCCTGTAACAGTTCTTGCAAATCTTGTAAAGCAGATTGATCTGATATAGTCCAGTCATCCCCTAGTTCTTTCTTAGCATATAGTTTTTTTAAGTAACAGTTTTCTAGTAAATAAATGTACATCTTTGACCACTTCAAATTTATTTAGATTATTAGTCGAGCAGAAACTCAGACCTTTAGACTTGCAATATGATATTTATTCAGGGTATGCTCTGTGAGATTGATAATTTTTAAGTTCCCATTCTTATCTTTGAAAAGGGACTTGGTTGCCTCCTCCTTGTTTCCCTGGGGGGTATTGTTTGTGTTTTGCGCTTGTTGGGTCTCCACTGTTGCGATGTGTTTTCAGAATTGATACTCTCCATTCAGGCATCTGAATCTGATATTTCAATTTCGTTCTCATTAAATTGAATTAGGTTCTGGGGGTTGTTAAAATAATCCCCTTGGTCTGTCTGATATTTTTGCTTTTTGTTTTGTATCAGTTCCTTCTCCAACTTATCCAGTTCAGCTTGATATTGTTTGTAAAGACTATTGAATTTGTCTAAATTCTCAAATGCTTTAAGGTTATCGTTATAGTTTTGTATAGCTGTTTCCAATAGAGCTATCTCATCTTGGTCAGCCTCTATTAGGATCTGTATTAATGTTAATGAGCATGTTGTTAAAGCTTTAGGTGCTTTTAAGGGCTATTGGTAGTTTATTGTAGGCTAGGGGGTGTTTTTATTATGGGGGTCTTTTTTATTTTTATAGGTGTAATTGCTTTTATTATTGATAATTTCATATATTTTTTGTAATCTTAGTGTTTTTTATTTTTCGTCATTTTAGTGTTAATTATTTTTGGTAATCTTAGATTTTTGTAATTTTTTCGTAGTGTTAGGTTTTTTTAAATTTGTCATTTAGATTTTTTAATTAACAACCATAACGCTGTACATGCAGGTATTCAGACATCTCTTAAGATTTAACAGTGCTAAGCAATAGTTTAGAGGAGAAGTGTCCATTACGAGGAGACTCTTGTTAAAACTAGTATCTGAGATAACTCCCATAGGATCAAATATAATGAGCAGGCACGGTACAGAATAGGAGTAGTTTGTATAAGTTAGTAATGATACATACCGCCTGTTGCGTGGCTTTTCTACAGTTCTTTATGACATTTACATCTCCAGCTGGTGTATTTGCATAGAAAGTGCACTCCTCACAAACAACAATGACATAGAAACCATAACATTTCAAAACATATGCCTATACAGGCAAGAGCAAGAAGAAGGAAATAAAAAAGAAAAGGAAGAGAAATAAAGGTGGGTTTAAAGAAAGGGGAAAAGGCAAAGAAGAAAAGGAGAAAGGGAAGGTTTAATAATTTGGAGGATTGGTCCAGGTGGGGCAGCCCACCCCAATGTTGTAGGGACTATTAGGCTACCTGTGAGTGTAGGAGAGTTTGCCAGTAAAATTGTATGTTATGATAAAGGGTAAGACTGCCGTTCTTAAGGTGTGCGTATTCTTCTATCTCTAATAACTCTGAGGTGTTGCACAGCCATTCCTGCCGATTTGGGATCTGGGCAGATTTCCACTTGCGTGCAATAAGTAATTTGGCTCCATTCAAGCTGTATTGCAGGAGTTTCCATTTGATTTTGCATCTTTTCTTTGGTTTGTAATTTAGAAGGGCTGTGGTTGGGGATAATTCGAATTGTTCTCCCATGATAGTTTTCAAACTATGAGTAATGTCTTCCCAGAATGGGAATAATTTCGGGCAGTGCCACCAGATATGGGCCATTGTGCCAGGAGACTCACAACCTCTCCAACATGTAGCGTTAGATTTGGGATATATTCGGTTAAGCCTGTCAGGGGTAAGGTACCATCTAAACAGAATTTTATGGTTAAGCTCCAGTACTCTAGGGGAGGAGGAGGACTTGGCAGAGTTATAACATATGTTGTCCCATTGCTCTTTAGATATGGAAATCCCTAAGTCAGTTTGCCAGTGGGAGTCATATGAAGATGTGGGTAGAGTAAGTGTGTCATCTAACAGACTTTTTGTTATGGACAGTGATCCTCTAGGCGTTATTCCCCCGAGACAGAGTTTTTCAAATTTCGTCAATTCCCTCAATAAATCCTAGGGTAATGGAAGGTAGATGGCGCTGGTCTGCAGAGTAATTTTTCTCTAGTGATGAAGAGAAAAATAGGGCTTGAGGTGTATGTAGCAACCAAATTACTATAAGCGCAGTATACTCACTCCATATACTGCAGTAGTTCAGCTTCAGAATCGTGTGTCTCCCAGTTGGGGTATGATAATCCCATAAGCTGTTTGGCTGTGAATAAATGGAGACTCAAGTGATAAAGAATCCAATGTGTAGAAATAAAAAAAGTAGTAACTTACTCCATATATTTGGAGAGTCCGGCCTGGTACAGCAAAGAGAAAATTCAAAGGTCTTCCAATATTTAATGAAAAATCTCTTTTTATTAGCTCAACGTGTTTCAACGTTAAAACGTCTTTGTCAAGAGCAATATTAAGAACAAATATAAAAATGATATAGTAATATATAGTAATTTGGTTGCTACATACACCTCAAGCCCTATTTTTCTCTTCATCACTAGAGAAAAATTACTCTGCAGACCAGCGCCATCTACCTTCCATTACCCTATCTCTATACAGTCCTAGAGGAGAGACTGTAAGAAGGCTGCGGTCTATCTTAAAAGGAAAGTATCAGTTCTTGGTTTTCTTTTTTGTTTCCTAAGTGTTGTTAACATCTAACACATTTGTATTTATTTTGCTTGTACCTCAATAAATCCTGTCTATAAGGTGAGGAGCTTAGTAAATGTGTAAGTTGAGCATATTTTAGCCATCAGGAGAAGGCTCCACCGGTCAGGTCTGTAAGTTGTGGTCTCGGTTTCAATTTCCCTCCCCCTGTCAGACAAGTAAATGGTATCGTTGGGCCTGTGTCTGGGGAATACGATTCATTCGGGATAAGTCCCCTATGGAATTCCGCATTTATCGGGATTGGTATCATAAGTGAGATGTATGTCGTGAGACCCTTGGTCTTAAGTCGCATAGTGTCCCAAGTACGAAAGTAATGAGCATAGAGAAGGGAGGTTCTGGTTAGTATGGGTCTGCATGTTTGTTTGATCCAGCATAGTGGTCCTATCGCAGGTGAGCTCAACAGGAAGGAGTCTATGGAGGACCAGGCTTTTGTATGTGTATTTTCATGCCATTCTAGGATTTTTTGCAGTACTACGGCCTTGTAATATTGAGATATTAACGGCACCCCCATGCCCCCTCTACCCAAGGGTTTCGTCAAGATCCTTTTACTGATACAAGGTTTTACTTTTCCCCATATGAATGAATTTATCATGGATTGTAGTTTTGTCAGGTAAGTCAATGGCAGTTGGATTGGTGCGGCCTGGAGGAGATATAGGATTTGAGGTAAGGTGGTCATTTTAACTGCCTGGATTCTTCCCCACCAAGACAGGGGTTTCTCCTGCCAGGAGTCAAAGTCTTTCCTAAGTTTGTATAGGAGTGGTGTGTAATTATATTTAAATAACTTATTAATAGAGGGGGCCAGGTAGACTCCGAGGTATTTGATTTTATCTTGGAGCAGAGTGTATGGGCATAAGGTTTTGAGATTCTCGAAGTTTTCTTTTGGCAGGTTTACATTAAGGATTTCAGATTTTCTAGCATTGATCAAGAAGTTAGAGTGGGTACTAAATCTCTCAAATTCTGTCAATAAGTATGGCAGGGACTTATGTGGATATGTAAGTAAGGTGAGAACGTCATCAGCGTACAGAGTAAGCTTATACGTATTGGGACCTAGCTGTGGGCCGGTGATATGTGTGTTTTTCCGTATGTGGGCTGCCAGGATCTCGATTGATACGGCGAACAGCAGAGGAGACAGGGAGCACCCCTGTCTCGTGCCGTTTCGGATTCTAAAGCTGTCGGAAAGTGTGTTATTCGCCCGGACCCTGGCAATCGGGTGGGAATAAAGGCTAAAGATCCTCTGGAGCATCATGGGTCCTATCCCAATGGTGGTCAGGCAAAGCCTCAAGAAAGTCCAGTCCAGCCGGTCAAACGCTTTTTCAGCATCAGTTGATATCAAAATAGTAGGCGTTTTTGACCGGCCGGACTGTTCAATCAGGTGTAAGACCCTTGTGGTGTTATCCCGTGCCTCTCTTTTTGGTATAAAGCCGGATTGATCGGTGTGGATAACCTGGGGCAAGATTTTGTTCATTCTGGTCATTAAAATTTTTGAGTACAGTTTTATATCTGTATTAAGTAAAGATATTGGTCTATAATTGCCTACCTGAGTAGTGTCTTTGTCTGGTTTAGGGATAACTGATATATACGCCTCAAGGGAGCTCTCTGACCATGTTGAGCCGTTGTCTATGGACTGGAATAGGGTTGTTAGATGGGGGATAAGCAAATTTTTAAATTGTTTATAATATATATTTGAGAACCCGTCCGGGCCTGGGCATTTGTGTGAGGGGAGGGAATTTATAGCTGCTGTTACTTCTTGGGATGTGATAGGACTGTCCAAAAGTTCAGTTAATTCTTTAGGGATGCTAGGGAGAGAGGCGTCAGCGATGTACTGTTCAGTGGCTGAGGGGGTTGCTGCTGCTGGGGGGGCCTGGAGGTTATAGAGACTGCCATAGAAGTTTTTAAACTTCTCAACTATTGAAGGGCTGCTTACCAAGCTGTTCCTCGCGCTATTCACTATTTTATGGATATGAGTGTTTAGCCTACGTTCCTTAAGTGTTCTGGCTAGAGAGGGGCCGATTTTATTAGATCTTGCTAGGTATGTCTTTTTGAGGTATAGCGCCCTAGTCTGGGCTTCCATGTAAAGTAGCCTATTTAGGTTGTTTCTATGTTGTCTCAATAGGTTAGAGAAGGGGAGGTTGGCGGGAGTTTCCTGATGCTGTTTCTCTACAGTGCGTATGGAGTGTAGGATAGTCGAGTATTGCGTTCTAAAATGTTTCGCCTGTAGAGATTTATGTTTGATGAGCTCTCCGCGTAGGACCGATTTATGTGCTTCCCAAAGTGAGTGGGGGGAAATGTCAGCTGTGTTGTTAATCCTAAAGTACTCCTCAATAGTGTCAGCTAATTGCTTGGAGAGTGTTTTATTTTTTAACAATGCTTCGTCTAATTTCCAAACATAGGGGGTCAGAGGGACATCTGACCATTCAAGGTTTATAGATACCATTACGTGATCTGACCAACTAGTTGGGGTGATTTCTGCGTTCTGAATATGATTATATATTGATTGATCTGTTAAGACATAATCTATTCGAGAATAGCTCTATCAGCTTGCGTCCATTTCTGGAGCCAGCTAGCTCCGCTCCCCGGTTAATTTATAGTTTAATGTTAGGTTTATTTTTATTTCACAGGTATGTTTTATTTATTTAAATAGAGTTATATTGTAATTGTAATTTATAGTTAGGGGGGTGTTAGGTTTAGGGGTTAATAGTTTAATTTAGTGTTTTGCGATGTGGGGGGCGGCAGTTTAGGGGTTAATTTAGTGGCGGAGATGTGGGAGGCTGAAGGTTTAGGGGTTAATAACTTTATTTAGTAGCGATGTCGGGGAGTGGCGGAATAGGGGTTAATATATTTAAATAGTGTTGGCAATGTGGGTGGGCAGCAGATTAGGGGTTAATAGGTTTATTTAATAGCCGCGATGTGGGTGGTCAGCAGATTTAATATAGAGTTTGCGATGCGGGAGGGTGGCGGTTTAAGGGTTAATAGGTAGTTTATGGGTGTTAGTGTACTTTGTAACACTTTAGTTTTGAGTTTTGTGAAACATTTTTGTTACACAAAATCCATAACTGCTGCTCTCAGATGGCGGTGTCAATCGTGTCGTTATAGGCTGTAACGCAAGAATTTTAGCCTCACCTTACAACCTGTAATTCCGGCGCTATGGAAATCCCATGCAAAAACGTCATTTTTGTGAGTGCGGAATTGACGTTGCGTTACAGGCTAAAATGCTTGTGGTATAGCTATACCGACACAACTCCCAATAGTGCGTTACTGCTTTTACGCTGAAAATGCAATTTTTTCAGCATTAAAAGACTCAATGCAAAACTCATATTCTAGGTGAATGTGTTTAACTACTTTGCGAGTTTAAACACACAGCTTTGCAGCTTCAATAGTGATCAAATGACAGGCTCTAACAAATGAGATCATGTTATTTTATCACTATACTGACCCTTTAAAACTAAACTACATTTTTAATCATTCTACCATATTTAAAACACTGGTAAGGTAACTAATTTTAGTAACTCGGCAGCATATGTTCAAGATTGTTTTCTGCAAGGGAGAGCACCAGGTATATTTATTAGTGCTGAAAAAAAGGAGAACAGAACACCAGACTGCTGTGAAATCAGATCACTTTTTATTGAAAACTTATACTACCACAAAGCTATGAGTATACATAAGAAATACTTAGCTTTAATTGTTCATGGCTCGTTAGTTGCTAAAGATTATATACACTGGCAGGAAGACAGGTCACAGTAATCACACACAGGAGAAACCTAATCTCACCAGGCGACAAAACATTTTGTGGAAGATGTTTCAGCAACGTTTCCTCTAAACAGCTGCTCGTTGCTTTGGAAACAGCTCTACTAACAAAACTGTCAGGTTTCTGTGTTCAGTTAAAGTCCCTGTTAAAGTTTTATTTGTATACAGGTTGCACACAACCCATTAGCATCTAAACTGTGTTAAAGGGACAGTCAACTCAAAAGTTTTTATTGTTTAAAAAGATAGCTAATCCCTTTATTACCCATTCCCCAGTTTTGCACAGAAAAAATGGTTATATTAATATACTTTTACCTCTGTGATTACCTTGTTTCTAAGTATCTTCTGATGATCCCCTAATCACATGACTTTAAATGTATTATCTATTGACTTGCATTTAATCCAGTTAGTACTGTGTTGTTAGAGCACATGGGCGTCAGCACAATTTTTTCTATATGGCTCACATGAACTAGCACTCCCCTATTGTGAAAAGCAAATACAAAAGCATGTGATCATGGGGCAGTGTTTAGGGACTTAGAAACAGACAGAAATTTAGAGGTTTAAAGGTTATAAAGTATGTAAATATAACCATGTTGGTTGTGCAAATCTGGGGAATAGGTAGTAAAGGCATTATCTATCTTTTTAAACAATACAAAATTTTGTGTTTACTATCCCTTTAAACTAGTTTCCCATATGCTCTCTTTTCTGAACAAATCAACTACTTCTCGCTTCAGGTTATAATCCAACTCTTTGGGGCCAAATTATCAAGTCCTGAATGGAGCTTGATGCCCCTGTTTCCATGAGAGCCTTCAGGCTCGCCGGAAACAGCAGTTATTAAGCAGCGGTCTAAAGTCCGCTGCTCCATAACTTGTCCGCCTGTTTTGAGGTTGCGGACATCAATCTGCCCGATCATAAGAACTGCTTGTGCAATGATAAATGCCGACAGCATATGCTACATCGTATCATGTCCTCCGCGCTTTAATAAATTGGCCCCTAGTTATCAAGGTCTGTCGGACCTGATCCGACAGTGCGGATCAGGTCCGACAGACATCGCTGAATACGGCGAGCAATACGCTCGCCGTATTCAGCATTGCACCAGCAGCTCATAAGAGCTGCTGGTGCAACGCTGCCCCCTGCAGACTCGCGGCCAATCGGCCGCCAGCAGGGGGGGGTGTCAATCAACCCGATCGTACTCGATCGGGTTGATTTCTGGCGATGTCTGTCCGCCTGCTCAGAGCAGGCGGACAGGTTATGGAGCAGCGGTCTTTGTGACCGCTGCTCCATAACTGCTGTTTCTGGCGATTCTGCAGACTCGCCAGAAACACGGGGCATCAAGCTCCATTCGGAGCTTGATAAATATGCCCCTTAGTCTCTAACTCTTGCGCTCTCTTGCTCTTGCTTCACTTCTATTAGGGTGTCAGAGAGGTCACAGCTGCTGCCCATAATGATAACTCCCTTTCTCTCTCTCAACACACACAAAAGTTAACATGAACAGAAGAAACAACCCTCAGCACTAGTTTTTTTTCCATAAGCCTGTTAACAGCATATTAAACAAGCAGTGACATGGCCACTATCCCTGCACAGACATACAGCGAGTGCAGAATTATTAGGCAAATGAGTATTTTGACCACATCATTCTCTTTATGCATGTTGTCTTACTCCAAGCTGTATAGGCTCGAAAGCCTACTACCAATTAAGCATATTAGGTGATGTGCATCTCTGTAATGAGAAGGGGTGTGGTCTAATGACATCAACACCCTATATCAGGTGTGCATAATTATTAGGCAACTTCCTTTCCTTTGGCAAAATGGGTCAAAAGAAGGACTTGACAGGCTCAGAAAAGTCAAAAATAGTGAGATATCTTGCAGAGAGATGCAGCACTCTTAAAATTGCAAAGCTTCTGAAGCGTTGTCATCGAACAATCAAGCGTTTCATTCAAAATAGTCAACAGGGTCGCATGAAGCTTGTGGAAAAACCAAGGCGCAAAATAACTGCCCATGAACTGAGAAAAGTCAAGCGTGCAGCTGCCAAGATGCCACTTGCCACCAGTTTGGCCATATTTCAGAGCTGCCACATCACTGGAGTGCCCAAAAGCACAAGGTGTGCAATAATCAGAGACATGGCCAAGGTAAGAAAGGCTGAAAGACGACCACCACTGAACAAGACACACAAGCTGAAACGTCAAGACTGGGCCAAGAAATATCTCAAGACTGATTTTTCTAAGGTTTTATGGACTGATGAAATGAGAGTGAGTCTTGATGGGCCAGATGGATGGGCCCGTGGCTGGATTGGTAAAGGGCAGAGAGCTCCAGTCCGACTCAGACGCCAGCAAGGTGGAGGTGGAGTACTGGTTTGGGCTGGTATCATCAAAGATGAGCTTGTGGGGCCTTTTCGGGTTTAGGATGGAGTCAAGCTCAACTCCCAGTCCTACTGCCAGTTTCTGGAAGACACCTTCTTCAAGCAGTGGTACAGGAAGAAGTCTGCATCCTTCAAGAAAAACATGATTTTCATGCAGGACAATGCTCCATCACACGCGTCCAAGTACTCCACAGCGTGGCTGGCAAGAAAGGGTATAAAAGAAGAAAATCTTATGACATGCTTGTTCACCTGATCTAAACCCCATTGAGAACCTGTGGTCCATCATCAAATGTGAGATTTACAAGGAGGGAAAACAGTACACCTCTCTGAACAGTGTCTGGGAGGTTGTGGTTGCTGCTGCACGCAATGTTGATGGTGAACAGATCAAAACACTGACAGAATCCATGGATGGCAGGCTTTTGAGTGTCCTTGCAAAGAAAGGTGGCTATATTGGTCACTGATTTGTTTTTATTTTGTTTTTGAATGTCAGAAATGTATATTTGTGAATGTTGAGATGTTATATTGGTTTTACTGGTAAAAATAAATAATTGAAATGGGTATATATTTGTTTTTTGTTAAGTTGCTTAATAATTATGCACAGTAATAGTCACCTGCACACACATATATCCCCCTAAAATAGCTATAACTAAAAACAAACTAAAAACTACTTCCAAAACTATTCAGCTTTGATATTAATGAGTTTTTTGGGTTCATTGAGAACATGGTTGTTGTTCAATAATAAAATTTATCCTCAAAAATACAACTTGCCTAATAATTCTGCACTCCCTCTATGTTAATTAGTCACAAGTCAGTTTATCATAGTGCTACGCAATATTCTGAGCCTTTGTTGTTATCTCACGCACTGGCAAAAGTATTCAAGTATTACCTGTTTGATTTATTTGTGAGTGGAATCCCGTAGATAGATGTACATTTTCTCACGTAGATACTTTAGGCCCTATGTACTAAAAAGCGTGCGTACAGCGCCTCATCTTGAGACACTGTCTTCACGCCTTTGCTGTACACGGTGAGTGTGTAATGGCCGCAACCTTCACTCAAGCAAACAATCGTGTGAGAGAAGGGACTGTCAATCACCAATAGCAAGCTTTCAGTGATTTCTCTTCGCCACCTCAGAGGTAGTGAAGAAGCAACGATCTAATGATTGCTACTTCTTGCATTGCGGGACGCAGGTGCGCATGTGCAAACCTGCCCTGCAAGGGCTTCAGAGCAGCTTACGCTGCTTTGTACATGAAGCCCTTTATGCTGGTTAAATAATTAGGAGACACAACAGAATTTTTTATACGCCTGTTAGAAATGGATGCTATTGAATTATGTTGCACTGTTAAATAAACTAATACTTATGCATAATATTGAACCATTATACCTGTATCATGCTGCTGTTGTAAGAAACAGAAGACATAAGTAATTATTTTGTGCTTTAAATTTAATATATTACCAATATCTTTTAACATCTGGTATCTTTCCTCAAGGGAAATTAATAAACATCTGTTCCCAGATCATCTTGAGGGAAGGTTTATTTCTGTCATTTAATGAAGCAATATAAAAATAAGGTGAAACACGTATTTGCTGTTTAAGTTTATCTGAGGCTGCTAGCTCATTGGTTACTATAATTACGTCTTCCTTTTTACGAACACTAAGTTATAAATTAAAGAAAATGTCAATTTTTTAATTGAATTACTGCTATAGGCAATACTTGTTACAAAGGAATTTGTTTACGCTGATACTTTTTGTTTACATCATTTATTCTTCTTCTTTAATTCCATATTATTTTCTTGTTTCATTTAGCTTTTACACAATATATCTGACCATTTTAATAATATAAATATTGGAATAATTATTCATGCTCTATAAACCATCTTTTAAGTTCAATTTGAAATAAGAGAGCATTAGTAGTAAGTAATTCAATCATTGATATAGTTTTTGCTAGATTTTTTGTACAATATATGCAAATGGAAATTGCCCCTAATAAATATTTTAGCTGCTACAAACATTAGAACTGTTGTAATTGATAAATGTATTTAATATTTTCAGAGTTTCATCACACATATTAATCTTCTCATTTCAAATAATATTGTTTATTTGCCTTTCTAGCACAATTAGCTGACGATTCCCTATAGTTCAAGCATCAAGGCTTCTCAGCTGTTAAATGGTATGTATAATATGATTATTAATAGGGTTATGACATTTATAGACAGAATGAAGAAATATTAGTGATGTATTTTTTGTGCTTTTACATTGGAATGAAAACAATGCAAAAAATGAAAAATACAGAGAAAACTAAAAGATATTAGTGGATATGATTAGTGATATTTGTTTTATTTTAGTTTTTTACATGGAAACAACAGTAGTGATCTTATTTAAACTTTGAGTTTTAAACCATAATATATCAATGCCCTTAGCTATTGAAATATTCTACTGTACACTGTATAATTCCACATATTTATGGTTTAAATGACAAGCAACAGTTAGAAAAAGCAGACATCTTCCCTGAAATATATAAAGATTTTTGTTGTAACTATCAGTTAAAGTAATAAAAAAACATTCAAATGCTGCATATAAATATATATATATTAATATATGCAATGCACAGATAATGTATTTGAAAGACATTTTTGATGAAATATTTTGGAAAATGTTTTAATTAATAAAGTACTTGATGAAGTTAAAGGGACATAAAACCCATTTTTTTCTTTCATGATTCAGATAGAACATACAATTTTAAACAACTTTGAAATTTATTTCTGTTATCAAATTTTCTTTGTTTTTTTGTTATCCTTTGTTAAAAAGCAGGAAGGTACGCTCATGAGTGTGCACGTGTCTGCAGAACTATATGGCAGCAGTTTTTCAACAATGCTATTTATTATCAGGAGCACTAGATGGCAGCACTATTTCCTGTCATGTATTGATTCAGGCACGTGCACGGTACCTACCTAGGTATCTCTTCAACAAGGAATATCATGAGAACAAAACAAATTTGATAATAGAAGTAAATTGGAAACTTTTTTTAAATTGTATTTACTATCTGAATCATGAATCAAAAAAAATTTGGGGTTTAATGTCCCTTTAACAGGACAGCCAATGAAAAGCCATACCACGCATGCACCTGCCTACAATGAGATGCACTGCCATGCCTCTGCTTAGCGGGAAATGGACTTCACCAATGTAAACAGTGGATCAGATTAACACTGCTGGAGAAGGACAAACTAGGCATACACAGTTCATCAAAATGTAAATCCCTCAACACACCAGTGTAACAGTGAATCAGAATAGCACTGCCAGATCACTGGTTATATTGGCCTAGTAAGGGTTTTATCTTTTGATAAACCGCACATGTGCATTTTCTCATGCAGTGTGTCTGCATTGTGATACCAAAGTGATATGGCTTCTTAACAGTCACTCTATGCTGAGAGCTCCTGCAGCCCAGAAAGCTTCACTACTTTATATGGGAGTCTACTTGTCACTTGCTTGGATATACAAGGTTAAGCCCCATTTTTAGGGAATTGACTGAGGTCTCCCCATAGGAGGTTTTAGAGTAAAATTTCACTCCATAATGGTGAATATTAGAGAATAGGACCCTATGTTATTTTTTTCTCCCATTTTGTTCCTGGTATGGGTCTGTCACCATATTTTCTTTGTTTAACCACTTTGCTGGTGAGCCAATTTCACACCAATGTGCTGGAGCTGTGTTTACTTGTTTGGCCCTCATTGCAACTATTAATAAATATCACATAAATGACAACTTTTTTTCTCTGAGGTACCCACACAAATTATAGCTTGTTTTCTGTTTTCAGCAGACCTAGTATTTTAAGAAAATATCTTTAGTTTGCAGAAATATCATAATATAAGAAAACACCACTATATTAAATGAAAAAATGTACATTTTAATTGTAATGTTCTATGTCATACACAGTGAAACCCAATCTTTGTTATCCCACATTTAACATCAGTTCACCTTCCTAAAGTACCATGAGAAGGCATAAAATATCTAAATCTCATTCACTCTTTAGGCTCTCCTACATTGTTTGATTATTAAATTACCTTTAGAGATTTAAAAAATGTGTGCATTTAAAAAAGTATTTTATAGCTTGGCAAAAAGATATGCAATGAATTGCAATCAAACTATGAAGTCTTATAGATCCTAACAATAGTGGCCAACCCAGTGTTCCCAGAGGGATTAGAATCTAAGGTCTTTAAAGATTCAGCAAGGAAAAGATTGAAATATATAGGTCAAATTAGTGACAAAAACAGTACTAGAATCAGATCTTTTGAATCCATAAAACAAGAATTTTATCTATCGAACAATGATTTCTAAGCCTATTTTCAAACACGGCACTGGTTTGTCAAGTTAATGAGGAACTTTAGGTGTAAATGGATCTGTCCAGGAATATACCATGGTTTAACTTTTAAAATTGCTGGAAATTAGTGTATTTCTTTTTTTTTTTTTTTTCATAACTTTATTTTTTAAAAGTGCTTGAACGTTATCACATGGGCTGCATCTTGGGTGGTAACTAGCCATAGAACAAGCTATTATGCTATTGTTCGTTCCCAGGTTGAGCGCTTCTCTCTTTTTATTTATGAAAATTATGACACTTAGGGAAGTCTCCCTAAGTGTGATGCAGGAATCCAGACGTGGACCCATTGCTCAGTGTGCCTAGAGGGATATTGCTGCACCTCACTGACGAGGCCCACAATAGGTCGAAACGTACGTCTGGGGTTTTGCTGTTTCTCTTGTTCAGAGAGGGATTGCCTGGTATTTCGGGGCTGGACTGTACTGTTAAGTCAGGATCACACTGATATGCTACAGGAAAGTTCTTCTCTGTGAAAGGCACATGTTGAGCAAAAAGAGGCTGCTTCTTGGGTGGTAACTAGCCATAGAACAAGCTATTATGCTAATGTTCGTTTCCAGGTTGAGCGCTTCTATCTTTTTATTTACCCTCTAGGCTTAGCCTGGGGGAGCACGACACACTGTTTATTTGTACCCAGATTGTGTTATTTATTTCTTCATTGCAAATGAGTTGAGGAGTGTTGTATTTGTACCTAACCTGTTGATGCTCTATTCTGTGTTTCTGTCTCTTCTGACTCATAAAGCTGGTGGGTTGCTTTTCTCTTTTACATGAAACTAACCGTAATTTCCCTTTCTCTGACACCCCCTCCACCTCTCCCTTTCCTGCCTAGCTTGTCTATGTGGGTCACTTCCTCTTTCCTTATTCCCTTCCCTTTGGGTCATATTCAACCTTTCCCTGAGGTGGGGGACGGGCTTTAAAGGGACAGTCAACCCAAAAATTACTGTAACTTATTTAGTTTAGTTAAATAACAATCTTTACAGTAAACTGTAGCCAAATTTCCATCTAAATAAACTTTGGCAGAAAATAAACTTACTAGATCTCATCTGGCAGTTTTGAAATGGCCGCCTGACCCCTCCTTCTCTGACGTCTTCCAAAAGCTTGCACTAGTACAGGATCCTTTCTCTAGTCTCGTCCCTGCGCGCTCCTGCAATCTCAGCTAACAGCTGTTCATACCCGGCACTCAATGCCCCTCATCCATGCTGTGCGCTGTGTGTTACAGAGAATGAGAGGCAGTGAGTGCCGGGTAGGCAGCGATATGATGGTCTGTGCTTTAGTTAATACTCCAATGAGATTAGAGAGAAATGTTTTATTTTTATTGTATTTCCCTAACTACAAAGTCCTCTCTGATCAACTTGTTTGTGCACCATCAGTGAGTAAGGGAGGGGAAAGAAGAAAAAGGAAGAGAGGAAAGAGGTGCATTAAAAAAGCAGAAGCTAAAAATGAAGACGGCAAAGAGAGCCAGAAACGACTGCATTGTGAATGAGAATCAGACTGGTTTCTTCTTTTCCTCTCTTCCTTTTTCTTCTTTCCCCTCCCTTACTCACTAACTCACTGCCACTTTGACAGAGGCAGATCCAATAAAAGCACCAACAAGGGTTGACTTCCAGCCTTTACCGACGAAAATACAAATAAGTCGCTGTCAGCTAATCCGAGTGTCTATGAGCAGTGTCGGGCGGGGCCTGGTGTGTGAGGGAAGTTTAAACGGTGCCCGGTGCTACACTGCTCTGCAGCGTTAGCTCTACTATCCAGGAAAACCGGTCACTTCAGTTAACTATTAACGTGCGCACATTTCCTGGATAGTAGAGCTAATGCTGTGCCGTGGTGCCTGTGGGTTGGGGGTGCTCTGTGCGTATCTTCCTCAGATCAGTAACAGTTGATAGTGGGCAGCGGGAGCAAGGATCCTCAGCCTGGGTATGTATGTCCGTAGGTCTTTCCCTGCGGTCTTCAGGGGGCATCTTCTTGCTGTTAGCTGAAATTGCAGGAACGCGCAGGGACGAGACTAGAGAAAAGGATCCTGTACTAGTGCAAGCTTTTGGAAGACGTCAGAGAAGGAGGGGTCAGGCGGCCATTTCAAAACTGCCAGATGAGATCTAGTAACTTATTTTCTGCCAAAGTTTATTTAGATGGAAATTTGGCTACAGTTTACTGTAAAGATTGTTATTTAACTAATCTAAATAAGTTACAGTAATTTTTGGGTTGACTGTCCCTTTAACTCTGATCTTCTTCTCGTTTTCTAAGATACTCATAAGCTGTACCTCAGGTTTTGTGTGTAATGTTCATGGTTTAGCCTCCCTGTCTACTGGTTTCGAGCCAGGCTGGTCCAGTGGACCAGGCCTGGACCCCCAGTCACACCCTTCTTATGTGTTGGATGCACTCCTACCCGTTGGTGAGGAGGCTGACCCAATGACCTATTCCAGGACACCCGCACCCTATTTTTACCTTTTTCCTACCAAGACTCTCGCTTAATACCATGAGTTACAGGTGCCGGCGAGATACCATCCAGTCCCGCTCTTAAGGTATATTTATAATAATTGAATGTATATGTATTTGTAGACCTGACATATTGCTGTGATAACTTTTTGCAAGCTGTTGGTGGTTTTTTATAGCCCTCCTTGAGTCAAATTGCTTTAGGTCTAGGAGATTGCCAAGATGCCTCCCTCAGCAAGGAAACATCCTAAGACTACTCCTAAAACCAAGAACCCAGTCTATCAAAGATCCAAACATGGAGGCTCATAAAGAATTGAGTGATCTCGACTCACAGGACGAGTCCCAGTCTAGTACGCACTCCACCATCTCTTTCCAACATTTCATTACGGAATATACTCTCAAAAAAATGTTGGCTATGCAGACACAGTCTATAACCCAGGAAATTCAAAGAAGCCCTGCTGAGCTTAAGAGAGAAATCTCAGAAATTGGAGAGATAGTGGATGCTCTGGAGTGCAAACAAGATGATATTGCTGTTGACCAATCAAACCTCCTGTCATACTCGAAGAATCTAGCTGATCAGATTTCATAACTGGAGTTCAAACTGGCAGATGTGGAAGATCGGGCTAGACTAAACAATGTACGATTCCGGGGCATCCCAGAAAGTGTTTCCCCAGCGGATTTACACGACTATCTGCAAGCATTGTTTCAGGAACTTGTGGGTTCTCCTGAGGGTCTGACAGGCACCATGGAACGTGCCCACAGGGCTCTACACTCTAGGGCTGTGGCTTTAGACAAGCCAAGAGATGTGATAGTCTGTTTTCACAGCTTTCTGTATAAGGATAGACTGATCCAAGCTGCTTTCAAGAAGCCACCTCTTTCCGAAAGGTTTAAGGAGATCCAATCCAACTTCTATCTGATCTCTCTGCCCACACCCTCCAACAACGTCATCAATTCCAGCCTGTCACATCTATTCTTCGCAAAGCCAACATAAAATACAGGTGGGGCTACCCTACCAAACTTATCATCACTAAAGACAACCAAACTGTTGTAGCTTCCTTCATCCCTCAAGGACTCTCTTTCCTCACATCTTTAGGACTTTCCTCTGATCCTACGCATTCTGAAGAGCCTATTCACCCCAAGTTACACTCTTCTGCGCCAGAATGGACAGCTAAAGATCAAAGATTAAAATGTCCCAGAATGCTCCAGCCACAGGACTCTTCCAGAACCCTAGGGGACACAGCTCGATCTCTTTAGAGGGGATCCACATGTGGAGTGAACTAACTCACCCCCCCAATTTCTTTTGTTTTCCTTGAGAAGGTACATGGACTACCTTTTCTCTTCTCTGGACTCTCTTGTGTCTTCAGATATGAGGGCATGCACACATTGTATAGTGTTTGTTTATTTTATCAGGCTTACTGTTTTTACTTATAATTGTTGCTTAGTTTAGAGCGGGGCTGGCACTGCTAATCCCTACTTTTTCTGCTCGTTGGCACTTTGTTCTCCGCCCCCCCCCATTTTGAAGCCCATACTAGGGTTCCTTTGAGGTGGACTATTTCCACCACACTCAGACCCTTTTTTATTTTTAGTGTCTAAATCACCCTTCCCTACCTGGCCCTGTGTCCCCAGCCCCCCCTTTTTGTTCTATATAGCTAGATAAAACCTATCTCACTGAAATAGTCGGTAGCGTAATACACAGCAATGTCAACCCTAAGAGTTCTAACTCATAACTCTAGAGGCCTCAATTCCCCACATAAACGCAGCTTACTTCTTCATTCCCTAAAACACCATAACCCTGATGTTGTTTTCCTCCAGGAAATGCACTGGTCACTGACTGAACCTCTAAGGCTTTCCTCCAAATCTTATCCCATCTTCAAATATGCCCCTTTCTCCAAAAAAGCCAGAGGGACTGCCATCTTAATTCATAGGAGACTTGCATACGAATTGATCCAAGTTATTAAGGACCCCCAGGCAAGATATGTAATCCTCATTTGAAAAATTGAACCATGTAGTCTACACACTAGCCTCAATTTACCTTCCAAACTCCCATCAACCTGTTTGAAGAAAATATTGCACATAATTGACCAATACAAACAGGGTAGAGTAATCCTAGCTAGGGACTTTAACATGGTTTGGGACCATAAAATAGACAGAAAGACCATTTCACAAGACAAGGTCCACTCTCCTGCTGAACTCCTGGCTCACAGGTTCCGCAACCTAATGTCTTGCTCTGGTTATTACAATATCTTGAGATCTATCCACCCCAGAGACAAAGATTACACTCATTACTTGCACCCACACAAACTGTACTCCAGACTTGACTATATTTTCTGTACCGCTGACTCTCTGGACCTAGTTAAACAAGCTACCATGTGCCTGGTCTGATCATGACCATGTCCACGCCGATAGTCTTTCGGCAAACAACTCACATTCTAGGGCCCCTTGGCATATGCCTCATCATCTCCTGTCTGATGTCCCCTTCCGAGAAGAACTCCACAGAGACATTACTCATTTCATACAGACTAATGATAACGCACAAGTACAAGATGACACCCTATGGGGGGCCACAAAAGCAACTATTAGGGGACCTATGATCAGAAAACAGGCACACCTAAGAAAACAAGATGGTCTTTCCCTGTCTCAAGCCCACTTAAAACTTAGAGACTTAAAAATGCAAAACCAAAGCACGCCATCTACATCCCTAGCACTCCAAATTACTTATATTAAAAACCGTATCTCTCAAATTGAGCTCCGCAGAACACAATGTAATTTAACTAAAATTAAACAATTGTTCTATAAAAGTAATAAAGCGGATACTCTCCTGGCCAATAAAATTAGAAATAGAATAGGCTCAACACGCATTCACCACATCCGTAGTTCTGACTCACTCCTCAAGCTCACATTTTTGGACACACTTAATCTCCCTACTCTCTCGTGTGAGCAGCGGGACTCACAGAATTCCCAGTTTACTGTTAAGGAAATCCAACAAGTTATTAAAAATTCTACATCATTCAAATCCCCAGGTCCAGATGGTTTCCCGGTACACTTCTATAAGACCTTCGCACGTGAACTTCCCCCCTCCTGCTGAGGCTTCATAATTTAGAGAGAGAAGAAGGCTGCTTTAAGCAGGAATTTTTGGAGGCCACTATCATTACCATCCCTAAACCCAACAAAGACCCTTCTCTTTGCTCCAGTTATCGGCCGATATCTCTCATCAACTCTGACATAAAATTATATTATAAGTTATTAGCTAACCGCATTGCATGTCTTCTACCCCACCTTATCAACCCGCACCAAGTGGGGTTTATACCCCATAGAGAGGGACCGGATAATACCAGATAGTTGCTAAATATACTTAGCATTTCTTCTAAACTTGGCAAGCCTCTCTCGGTTATCTCTCTTGATGCCGAGAACGCTTTTGACCGCATATGCTGGGAAAATCTTGAGGAGGTTCTCGGGAACTTTAAATTACCAAGTGAGAACATAACAGCTATCAGAGCCCTCTATTCCATGCCTACTGCTTTGGTTCGGGGTCTAGGCTTCCATTCCTCCCCATTCCTAATCTCAAATGATACTAGACAAGGTTGTCCTTTGTCACCCTTGTTGTTTGCCTTGGCAATAGAACCCCTGGCTGAGCAAATTAGAGCTGGTCATCAGATGAAGGAAGTCACGTTATTCGGTACAGTACATAAGATCGCTTTGTTCGCGGATGACATCACTATATTCTCACCGGATCCTGAACACACTATCTCTAGGCTTATGGAAATTCTAGATTCTTTCAGAGCATACTCTTTTTACAAATTAAACCTTCTGAAATATATACCCAAGGCATATCTTGCTCCCAGTTACAATCCCTGCAATCTAGGTTTAACTTCACTTGGTCAGAGAATCTTGTCTCACACCTTGAAGTTAAACTTTCAGGTAGTTTTGTCCTGGTAATAAAGGACAATTATCTTCCCCTTCTCACGGAACTCAGAGCTCTCAAAAATAATTGAAACCTGCCCCACATATCCTGGCTAGGCAGAATTGCCACTCTAAAATGTTTTTCTTACCTAAACTTACATACTTATTTCAGTGTCTCCCAGTTAGAGTTCCCAAACACATCTTACTAAAATTCCAATGTGAACTGACAAAATACATTTGACAAAACAAGCCCCCCAGAGTGGCACACAAAATCCTTCAGCACCCTAAACATTTGGGAGTGCTGGCATCGCCTTCCGTGATTAGGTATTACAAGGGGGCTATGCTAACCCACGTGGCGCAATAGGGTGTTCAACACTCCCTGAGCAAATGGAGAACAATTGAACAAGCCTCCTTGCCTTACAATATTCACCTCCGTGACCTAATATGGACCCCACCACACTGTCAGAGAGAGTTAGATATAGTCATCAACCCCATAGTTTATGAATGTCTTGCTTTGTGGGACAAGCTCAGACATTATCCCTTAGTCTCTCTGCATCCTTCCCCCGTTCATTCTATGGCTGGTTTACTCACCGGATTACCGGAAACTCACCTCAGCAAATGGGTCTAACTAGGTGTCGATAAGGTCTCTGACCTGTGGTCTTCCTTTTCTCAAAACCAGTTTTGACACATCTCCAAATTGAGGGACTGTTCCCAAGTCCTGCCTTACCTACCTTATGAATACCACAGAATTAAGAGCTTTTTACTCAGTTGGGGTTTTAAATCGGGGCTATCCCATCCAACCACGCCTTGGGAAACCATCTGGAACCAGGGTCGCAGTCTCTATAGGCCTTTATCCTTGCATTACTCATTAATTGGGGGGGACTCGCCCATTGAGCCGCTGCCTCATCTTCAGCGTTGGGAGTCTTTATTAGGAAACCCAATACCCCCACAAATTTGAAAAAACGCACCCTAGATCTCACTAAGAAAGTGATTCACTGTATAACCCTGTATGAGACCTATTACAAATTTTTAGCTCATTGGTATTATGTTCCCTCTAGACTAGCCATAATGTTTCCTAATGCCTCCCCTGACTGTTGGAGGGGCTGTGGACAGAGAGGCAACACTTTGCCCATTTGGTGGGAGTGTCCTATGATCCGCCCCTTGTGGAATACATGTTTCCTTGTTCTCTCCAGCATGGGCATTGCCTTACCCAAAACTCCATCCACTGCACTCCTACATATAGGTACTTGCCGAAACACCATGCATTCTTCTGTATCTACCTTTTTACGACTGTTAAAAATTCTATTGCTACAGCCTGGAAAAAGGCCACACCTCCAAACTGGTCTAGAGTTCTTAATACCATGGCATTTATCTATACAATGGAAAAAGACGTTTTCTATCAGTTAGGCAACTAAGACCTATTTGAATTAGTTTGGGCTGACTGGAAAGACAAATATGACACATCATGGAAACCTAATGTTTCATATACTAACTGACTTAGCTCAACTTGACAAGGAACAGACCTCTTGTTAGTTATCCCGCCCTCTGGCTACGTATATAACGCTACCCACTTCCCCACCCATTCCCTCACCCCTCAACTTTTTTCCCCACAATTGCCATAAGTTTAATTCTGTACCCATACTGTCCTTCACCTATACTACCTCCATTGTTCTCAATGACGAGGAATTAGTACTTGGTTATTATATATACAGGCTTATTTGTTGGTGTTTCGGGGGTTAAAAAGACTTACGATACTTGTATTATGTTGGATATTATATGTACTGTGTCGACCTACACCAATTTCTTTCTGTTTGTCAATTTGGTTGATTGTTCAATAAAACTTTTTGAAAACCAAAAAAAAAAAAAGTTGAGAAATTGCTAATTTATGCTTCTTTTTGCAAAATAAATAGCTGCATTTGCTTTTTGAAACCACAGCCCATCAATAAAGGCCTGACTTGCTGACAAAAAAAAAATTAAATAAATAAATAACAAACACTAAATTACAAAAAATAACACACTAAATTATGAAAAATAACAAACTAAATTATCCAAAATAAAAACAATTACACCTAAACTAACAGCCCTATAAAAATAAAAAGCCCCCCCAAAATAAAAAACCCTAGCCTACAATAAACTACCAATAGTCCTTAAAAGGGCCTTTTGTAGGGCATTGCCCTAAAGAAATCAGCTCTTATACCTGTAAAAAAATACAAAGCCCCCAACAGTAAAACCCACCACCCAACCAACCCCACAAAATAAAAAACCTAACTCAAACAAAAACCTAATCTACCAATTGTCCTGAAAATTGCATTTGTATGGGCATTGCTCTTAAAAGGGCATTCAGCTCTTTTTTCATTGCTCTGAAAATGGCATTTAGCTCTTTTAAGAAAGCCCAAACCCTAATCTAAAAAAAAAAAAAAAACCACAGAAAAAAAGGTAAAAAAAAATATAGGATAAAAGCAACGGAAATTCTATTGGCTGATTTGAATAGCCAATGGAATTTCAGTAGCTCTCATCCCATTGGCTGCTTTGAACAGCCAATAGGATTTCAGTAGCTCTCATCCTATTGGCTGATTTGAATTTCAAAACTCAAATCAGCCAATAGAAATGCCAGGGATGCCATTTTGAAAAGGCACCCTTGCATTGAAGATTCAGTGTACGGCGGTGACCATATGAAGAGGACGCTCCGAACTGGATGTCTTGAAGGATGGACCCGCTCCGCACCGCCGGGATGAAGATAAAAGACACCGCCGGGATAAAGATAGAAGATGCCGCCTGGATGAAGATAGAAGAGCAGCCTTGATGGATGAAGACCTCGCCGCCTGGATGAAGACTTCTCACTGCCTAGATGTCCGGACTTCAAAAACATGTAAGTGGATCGTCGGTGGTTAGGGTTAGGTTTTTTTTAACTTTTTTTGGGTGGGTTGTTTTTTAGATTAGGGTTTGGGCTTTCTTAAAAGAGCTAAATGCCATTTTCAGGGCAATAAAAAAGAGCGGAAAGCCCATAGAAATGCCCTTTTCAGGGCAATGGGTAGATTAGGTTTTTGTTAGAGTTAGGTTTTTTATTTTGGGGGGTTGGTTGGGTGGTGGGTTTTACTGTTGTGGGACTTTATATTTTTTTACAGGTAAAAGAGCTGATTTCTTTAGGGCATTGCCATACAAAAGGCCCTTTTAAGGGCTTTTGGTAGTTTATTGTAGGCTAGGGTTTTTTTATTTTGGGGGGGCTTTTTTTTTATAGGGCTATTAGATTAGGTGTAATTGTTTTTATTTTGGATAATTTCATTTGTTATTTTTTGGTAATTTAGTATTTTTTATTTTTTGTAATTTTACATTAAATTTTTTTTAGTAGTGTTAGGATTTTTTAATGTGTAATTTAGTTTATTTAATTTGTAGTTATTTTAATTTTAGTATAATAGTTATGTTAGGTTAATTATTAGTTTAAACTTAGTTTTTTTTAATTTCACAGGTAAGTTTTTATTTATTTTAAGATAAGGATATTGTAATTTTAATTTAAAGTAAGGGGGTTGTTAGGTTTAGGGGTTAATAGTTTATTTTAGTTTTTTGCGATATGAGGGGCTGGTGGTATAGGGGTTAATAGGTTTATTTAGTGGCGGTGATGTGGGAAGCCAGAGGTTTAGGGGTTACTAACTTTATTTAGTGGCAGCGATGTCGGGGAGCAGTAGAATAGGGGTTAATATCTTTATTATAGTGTCGCTGATGTTGGGGTGCAGGGGAATAGTGGTTAATAACTTTTATTAGTGGTGGTGATGTCAGGAGCAGCAGATTAGTGGTTAATAAGTTTATTTCAGTGTCGGCAATGTCGGGGGCAGCAGATTGGGGGTGTTTAGACTTGGGGTTTATTTTAGGTTTAAACGTAACTTTTTTTTCTTATAGACATCAATGGGGTTGCGTTACGGTAATCCCCATTCCGCACTTAAGGTTTTTTTCTAACACTCTCTCCCCATTGATGTCTATGGGGAAAGAGTGCACAAGCACGTATTCTCAGCCCTTTGATTTTGTGCGGTATGGATTCATCGCCACCATATCGCATGCACAAGGAGGTTTTTAAAAAACTTGTAATGGCAGCGCTATGGGGGGGGTGAAATAACGCAACTTTTGTTGCATTCGTTTCGCGCAAAACTTGTAATCCAGGTGCTAGTAAACAACAAATGTGTAAGTGCTTTAACACTGGGCTCAATTCCTAAAAATATATAACAAAAGGCATTCAAAGGCTATAGTCCCAATATGACATGAGTCTCAAGGTGTCAGCCGTAGATCATTTCAAAGACAATAACAAAGGTATATAGCGTGTGGTAGTATAACACCTCAGCAGTAACGATCAGGTTAGCAACCTGGTCTTAGACTTTAAAATGTATAAATAAAAACCATGATACAGGACAACCAAAACGGCTACAATGGACTAGTCTATGAGAACATCAGCTGTACAGATGGAAAACTGCCCCTTGGCATTCCCCACCGATGTTGGAACTCGTGTAAGTAAGACCTCCCACAAGAGTCCCGCATTTTGTGATGTCATTTTCCTTATGCGTACCAATACCTGGTTGCTGTCCTGATCTTTACCACAGAGGGGTTATACTACCACACGCTGTTATTTCTGATTCAGAAAGACGTGAGTAGGGTCCATTTATATACTGGGATATGTTTGCATTAAAGGGATATGAAACCCAAAAATTTTCTTTTGTGATTCAGAAAGAGTATACATTTTTAAAAAAGATTTCAATTCACTTATATTATCAAATTTGCTTTGTTGCCATGATATTCTGTGATGAAGAGATACCTAGGTAGGCATCTGGATCATTACATAGCAGGAAATAGCGCTGCCCTCTAGTGCTCTTGCAAATTGATAACATTCTTGCAAAACTGCTGCCATATTGTGATCCAGAAATAGGCCTGCGCCTAAGCATACATCCCTGCTTTTCAACAAAAGATACCAAGAAAATTGATAATAGAAGTAAATTGGAAAGTTGTTTTTAATTGCACACTTTATCTAGATCATAAATGAAAAATCTTGGGTCTTATATCCCTTTAACGGAACTTCACTATACACCTTTATTATTCTCTTTGAAGTTTTCTACGGCTGAGACCTTGAGACTCATCATATTGAAACTATATCCTTTGACTGCCTTTTGTTATATATTCATAGGATTCATATTGATTTGTCCAGCTGCTGAGTGTTCCTAAGGGGAATTGATTGATCTGGCTTATAACCTGAGAGCTCAGTGATTCGCTCTCTCTCACATAAGGTCATTTTCAGCCAAATATGCTCCTTTTATTTAACAGGACTTCACTATATATACTTTCTTCCTTCCTTTGAGTTTTTCTTGGATCCTTAAAGGGACATAATACTCATATGCTAAATCACTTGAAACTGATGCAGTATAACTGTAAAAAGCTGACAGGAAAATATCACCTGAGCATCTCTATGTAAAAAAGGAAGATATTTTACCTCACAATTTCTTCAGCTCAGCAGAGTAAGTTCTGTGTAAAAAGTTATACTTCTGCTGTGTCCAGCTGCAGGTAAAAAAAAATAAAAAAAAATGTACTGAGGTCATGAACGCTTTTACTGTGATCTCATGAGATTTCACTTAACTGTCATGAGATTTCATAGTAAACTTCCTTAAACTGAATAGGGAAATAACACGAGTGTGCATGAGGCTCACTCCCTTGCCTGTCCTGGGACATACATACTGATTTGCTGCTTAAAGTCCTTTACAATGGGGTGTGAATACTTAGGACATTGTGAGGTAAAATATATTTCTTATTACATAGAGATGTCCAGGTGATATTTTCTAGTCAGCTTTTTACAGCTATGCTGCATCACTTTCAAGTGTTTCAACATTTGGGTATCATGGCCCTTTAACTACATTGGATTATATCCTTTGTGACATATTGCTACCAAATAGCAGTACATAATCAGAAGTGTAAAGTAATATAAAATACAAAGCACAAAGTGTAAGTGTAAAAGAACTCTCACATTATGCATTGCTATATTGCAATGGGCTTGTCTCTGCTTCACATACATCAATGAGAGAGATCTCACAGCGCTGGAGAGTACCACTCTTTATCTTTGAGCATTCAATGAGTGCAGCCCCTGTGAAGTCTGCAATGCAATTTCTCTCTAAGCAGGAAAATCTTTTAACATAAGGCCCCTAGTGAGCCACTAACAAGAGAAAAATTGTGTAGTCACCAATTACCAGCTAGCTCCCAGTAGTGTAGGTTGTGTACCTATTTTTTCAACAAAGGATGCCAAAAGAACATTGTAAATTTAAAAAAAGAAGTGAATTTAAAAAAAGTGTTTTAAAATTGCATGCTCTATCTGAATCATGCAAGTTTTAAGGGACATTTCAGCCAAAATTAGAATTCACATGGATGGATTTCAGTTTTAAATAGAAACAGTTTTTTAATACACACATATTAGCAAAATGTTTCTAATAAAAACTATAGTTGTTTCAAAAGTGTATTTTAGTATGCACCGTGCACCAGAATTTTAAACTGAGCACTTGCTCAAAGAGCAATGTTGTTAAAATAATTCCATCTTTATTGTGTACCTTATTAAAAGTAAATCAAATATAATAGAGTAAATGCACTCACAATTACATCATGCTGTACATGCACGCCATCTGACACATTTCGCTTAACCACTTTCTCAAAGGCAGCATAGCACACCTACATTCATACACTGGGCTTGCTCAGTGTATTATTGTGTTGGTGTTAAAGGGACATTAAACCTCAATTTTTCTTTCATGATTCAGATAGAAAATGCAATTTTAAACAACATTCCAATTTACTTCTATTATCTAATTTGCTTCATTCTTTAGATATCCTTTGTTGAAGAAATAGCAATGTACAAATGTGGGCCAATCACATGAGGCATCTATGTGCAGCCACCAATCAGCAGCTACCGAGCCTATCTAGACCAATATATGCCCACTATTCAAAAAGAATATTTAATAACTTTAATTGATTATATTTTGAAACACAACTACTTCCAGTTTCTCGACGATTTCTTCTTGCAGATCAAAGGAACGGCCATGGGCACCAGATTTGCCCTGAGCTTTGCTAACCTCTTCATGGGGCACTTTGAAGAAATGTACATCTATAATTCAAAGTGGAGGGGCAATCTGGTGTTCTATGGCCGTTATATATAGAGGACCTTATCTTTATTTTTGATATGTCCCCTATAGAAGCAGGTGAATTTGTTTCTCACCTCAATAATAACACCATGGGCATTAGTTTTACCCATAATCTACAAGAGGAAACCATTGAATTTTTGGACGTAGTACTTACTTGGGACCAGGAGGGCAATGTATCTACTTCTACTTATTTTAAACAAGTAGATTCTAACAACTTTCTACATTTTTCTAGCAACCATCTGACTAATTGGAAAACAAATATTGCCTATAGCCAGTTCTGTAGGTTAAGAAGAAATTGTAGCACTATCGAACAGTATACTACACAATCAGAAATACTTATATCTAGATTTGTAGAGAAAGGCTACCCAACAGAACTGGTCTATAGGGGATTTGATAGAGCCAAAGCGCTAGATAGAGCACAGCTATTGGATACCTCCACAAATAAAAACAAAGAAAATAAGACAGATGTGAATAAACAACCACTTTTTGTTACCCAGTACAATTCTAACCATCAGATAATATCTAAAGTACTCAAAAAACATTGGCCTATCTTGTTGAAATATCCTGTTCTGAAGAAAATTCTACCTTCTCAGCCAAAACTTACATACAGGAGGGCGCCAACGTTTAAACAAAAACTGGCGCCTAGTAAAGTGGTGATGTCCAGGAAGAATTCACGTAACAATAAAATAAAGTCCAACCCTGCTCCATTTTTTTCACTAAATAGAATAGGTGCTTATAGATGTGGGAAAAGGTCTTGCTACATGTGTAAGTACATTGCCCATGGGTCTGTTAGTATTGCATCACACAGCACAGGTGAGTGTTTCCCTATACAGAACCGTATATCATGCGACTCCAGTTATGTTATTTATGCACTTACCTGTGAATGTGGGATGCAATATATAGGTAGGATGTGCAGAAAGGTCAGAATTAGATGGAGTGAACATCTGAGGAATATTAAGTCCAAGTCCCTTAAACACACTGTTTCTAGACACGTTTGTTACGAACATACCCCAGGGATATGCAATATGAAGATTACACCTATAGAGTGTATTGCTCGTGATAATCAGTCCAATAGTTTCTCTAAGCTAAGGCAAAGAGAAACGGATTTACAAATTCAATAGTTTGTTTCCCTTGGGTCTTAACGAGGTTATAGATTCTGCTGCCTTTGTTTAATTTTATGTTTGATATCTTTAGAATATATGTACATTTTTTTTACCTTTTCTATTTTATTAATATGTCTATATATTATCATAGACACATATTATCATGACTATTTAGGACTGTGTAGATAAGGACTTATATATGGGATTCTGTGTAAACCGGATTCTCCATCCTCCCATTGTTGTCATTTGTAATGTATTTTTCTGACATTTACATGCGTGTGTGTGTATATATATGTATATGTGTGGGTATAATGTATGTGTATATATGTATGTGTATATGCATATCACAGTGCATGGTTGTATATCATTGTCCCAGTTTTTGCATCAAATGTAACTATTCACACATATATATATATATATATATATATATATATATATATATATATATATATTATATATATTCATATTAACACTACACCCCATTTTTAGGTCACACTAATTTATAAAGGATGTCTAATTAATTAATGAATTAATTTCACTCATTTATCTTATAGGTCACGTTAGTATTCATAGTGGTTATCTAATATAGTTATTCTTCCACGCAAGTCACACACTTATTATTATGTCACATTATTGCTTGTACAATTTATTTATTTTATTTATCTTTTATAGGTTAAGTCAGCATTAACAGTAATTATCACTATTTATTCATTTATTTTTTTATTTATTATTACACTTTATATTATTGGAACTAATGTCTGTTCACTTTATGTAGTATATGCATATGAGACATTTGCTCATCACATACACATGAGGTGTACATTTAAATGGCCATTTGTTCTTATTATAATTACTTACATAAGATCCGTAGTCACGTTGGCATTTCACATTTTATAGACATTACGACACTTATACACTTATTCCTATCACTTTAATTTGTCTTAAGTATACATCAACACTGGTGCGATTTTTAAGTAATATTTATTTATTTCTTCCATTCGTTATATATGATCTTATACACATGCATATAGTTATTTTTAATAGTCTCTGTCAGTCGTGTTGTACCAAAATCATTCCAATCCGGTTATCTTAATGGGCCCTTCCTTCGTTCACATGATTGTGATTGGTTCATCCATGTGCCCTTTTGATTGGCCTGTTTTTGATACACTCGGATTGGTCAGATGCTAAACGTCATCTCGTAGCTTCCTTTGACGTTCAGGCAGACGAAGCGTGCCATCACATGGATTGTACTCATCCTATGGCAGCACATTAGACAACGAGCCTTAGCTGAGATAGCTATACACCATTACGTACAATAGATTGCACCCATAGTAATATTGTATATGCCGAGCCCCCTGCAAAATACATCACGATTGGACAATATGTACTCAAACTCACCCACTTTTTGTAGGAGCACGGATACGTATTTGTAAAGCCTGGGTTTTTCACAAATGTTGGGTTAAATCATACTACGATCCTTTTCAAACATGTAAGTTACACAGCTGCTATATTAACGCACTTGTTTTGTATGAATAAGCTGGACAAGTCTGACATTGCATTTATTGTGGCATCACTACTATAAAAACAAACATACATTATATTTCTAAATATTCAGACATTCATTAGAATAAAAGAACATTAATACCTGCCATCAAATTCTATTTAACTTTATTTGATTTATTTATATATTAAACACATAAGGATGAAAATTTGCGATTTTATTAAAACAACAATGGGGAGTGTTTGGAGATGATGGGTCTGATTGGTTGTCTTACGATGAAGGAAGGGGAGGGGTCATCTGTATCATATGGTAGTTTAGCTCTATTTAAAGAGCCTTATTTGTGCTTGGGATATACAAGCCTGAGGAAACGGGGAGCCCCCCGAGAAACGCGTTGCTATTATCCCATAGGGGGTACCTTTTCACACCTTACTGGTATAATTGGCATACACCCTGTGGTGCATGTGTCATTTGCCATATGTTTTTATTATTGATTTTAATAAACACCCATATGTTTTTATACATATATCCAGTTTGATTGGTGTTTTAAAAAGACCCTCTTTCTAACTACCCTTTGGCAAGACTGCCAGCCCCGCAATATTCCTTCCAACCACAGTGCCTGTGACGTTGCCATATCGTACGGCTGCTGTCCGTGGTGAGGATTGCCTTCCATCAGCCAGCTGGTTTGCTGCAAAAAATCAGCCTGCTCCTACTGGCACAACTGAGTGCTGCTACATTTGTAAGTACCCTTCTTGTCCTTTATACCTGGTTATAGTTGGATCTACACATGTGGCGCCTCTGTCCTTTTTCTTTTTATCTGCTGTAGAATCACATCATATCTTTGGGTGAAGTCAGAGTGCAGCCTTCTACGTTTGCCACGTCAGCCATTTCTCAAGGACCTCCATTGAACTGGCCTATACATTCAAGGACTGGTTCTATATGTATTAATATTCATTTTGTATTTTATTGTTTATTCTTTTGTATTTCTCTTTTTTGTCATTTACTAGATTAGTATAGCGCCTCCTATTGGAATTTTTTGGTTTAGAGGTCAGTTAGTACCACTATTCCATTTTTTCCTTGTTTTGTTTCTGCTAAAATACTTGACTATGTGGTTGAATACCAGACACCTGGCAATCCTAGGTGCATGGGGCATATGCACATATGTTCAGTGCACTGTAACAGCTGTTACTAAAATAGTGCTAATTTTTACTAGAAACACATAAAGGAATTTCAATTTTGAACTTTATGTCCTCTGAATCTAGGTGTTCATATATCCTAGCTTTATTTGACTCATGTGTAAATGTAAAACTATCAATAATCTCTCATTGATGAATTTACAAATTTTATTGCCTCACTGTATATACAGAGAGTTTTATAATATAAAAAGATACTGTTTTTCTTTTAGTTTGAGAATTTTTCCAGCTCTAAAAAAAAATCACATTCTGTTACCATAAGAAATATGTTAATTATACATCAGACCAAAGTATAATATTGGTTGTACACCCCTGGCCTAGAACAAATAGGTCTGTGGTAGTAAACCCCTGGCCTAGAACAAATAGGTCTGTGGTAGTGAACCACTGGCCTAGAACAAATAGGTCTGTGGTAGTGAACCCCTGGCCTAGAACAAATAGGCCTGTGGTAGTGAACCCCTGGCCTAGAACGAATAGTTCTGTGGTAGTGAACCCCTGGCCTAGAACAAATAGGCCCGTGGTAGTGAACCCCTGGCCTAGAACAAATAGGTCTGTGGTAGTGAACTCCTGGCCTAGAACAAATAGGTCTGTGGTAGTGAACCCCTGGCCTAGAACAAATAGGTCTGTGGTAATGAACCCCTGGCTTTGGACAAATAGGCCTGTGGTAGTGAACCCCTGGCCTCGGAAAAATAGGCCTGTGGTAGTGAACCCCTGGCCTCAGACAAATAGGCCTGTTGTAATGAACCCCTGGCTTTGGACAAATAGGCCTGTGGTAATGAATCCCTGGCTTTGGACAAATAGGCCTGTGGTAGTGAACCCCTGGCCTCGGAAAAATAGGCCTGTGGTAGTGAACCCCTGGCCTTAGACAAATAGGCCTGTGGTAGTGAACCCCTGGCCTAGAACAAATAGGTCTGTGGTAGTGAACCCCTGGCCTAGAACAAATAGGTCTGTGGTAGTGAACCCCTGGCCTAGAACAAATAGGTCTGTGGTAGTGAACCCCTGGCCTAGAACAAATAGGCCTGTGGTAGTGAACACCTGGCCTAGAACAAATAGGTCTGTGGTAGTGAACCCCTGGCCTAGAACAAATAGGCCTGTGGTAGTGAACCCCTGGCCTAGAACAAATAGGCCTGTGGTAGTGAACCCCTGGCCTAGAACAAATAGGTCTGTGGTAGTGAACCCCTGGCTTTAGACAAATAGGCCTGTGGTAGTGAACCCCTGGCTTTAGACAAATAGGCCTGTGGTAGTGAACCCCTGGCCTAGAACAAATAGGCCTGTGGTAGTGAACCCCTGGCCTAGAACAAATAGGCCTGTGGTAGTGAACCCCTGGCTTTGGACAAATAGGCCTGTGGTAGTGAACCCCTGGCCTAGAACAAATAGGCCTGTGGTAGTGAATCCCGAGCCTCGGACAAATAGGTCTGTGGTAGTGAACCCCTGGCCTCGGACAAATAGGCCTGTGGTAGTGAACCCCTGGCCTCAGACAAATAGGTCTGTGGTAGTGAACCCCTGGTCTCGGACAAATAGGCCTGTGGTAGTGAACCCCTGGCCTTGGAAAAATAGGCCTGTGATAGTGAACCCCTGGCCTCAGACAAATAGGCCTGCTGTAATGAACCCCTGGCTTTGGACAAATAGGCCTGTGGTAATGAACCCCTGGCTTTGGACAAATAAGCCTGTGGTAGTGAACCCCTGGCCTCAGAAAAATAGGCCTGTGGTAGTGAACCCCTGGCCTTAGACAAATAGGCCTGTGGTAGTGAACCCCTGGCCTAGAACAAATAGGTCTGTGGTAGTGAACCCCTGGCCTAGAACAAATAGGTCTGTGGTAGTGAACCCCTGGCCTAGAACAAATAGGTCTGTGGTAGTGAACCCGTGGCCTAGAACAAATAGCTCTGTGGTAGTGAACCCCTGGCCTAGAACAAATAGGCCTGTGGTAGTGAACCCCTGGCCTAGAACAAATAGGCCTGTGGTAGTGAACCCCTGGCCTAGAACAAATAGGTCTGTGGTAGTGAACCCCTGGCTTTGGACAAATAGGCCTGTGGTAGTGAACCCCTGGCTTTAGACAAATAGGCCTGTGGTAGTGAACCCCTGGCCTAGAACAAATAGGCCTGTGGTAGTGAACCCCTGGCCTAGAACAAATAGGCCTGTGGTAGTGAACCCCTGGCTTTGGACAAATAGGCCTGTGGTAGTGAACCCCTGGCCTAGAACAAATAGGCCTGTGGTAGTGAACCCCTGGCCTCGGACAAATAGGCCTGTGGTAGTAAACCCCTGGCCTCGGACAAATAGGTCTGTGGTAGTGAACCCCTGGCCTCGGACAAATAGGCCTGTGGTAGTGAACCCCTGGCCTCGGACAAATAGGCCTGTGGTAGTGAACCCCTGGCCTAGAACAAATAGGTCTGTGGTAGTGAACCCCTGGCCTTAGACAAATAGTCAGTACGTAGGACTCACCACTAGGGAGGCGAGAACACGCATTAAAGAACATCTGTCAGATATTAGGTTGGGTACCATGACGACCCCCCTAGTGAAACATTTTGCTGAGGTACACCAGAAATCATCAAGATCATTGACCTGGACCATCATTGATAGGGTCCCACCCAAGAAGGGTTTGACTGATCGGGTTGGTAAGCTGGGGGAGAGAGAGGCCTTCTGGATTTTTAAGTTGAGAACTAGTTAACTCCGGAAGGCCTCAAATCTGAGTTTGACCTTATAAACTTCCGGTCAATACAGAGGGATTAATTTGGATGTTATCGTACGTTCCAATTTACATGTTCCCGGATACATATAAGGTGTGGGCATGTTGGAATGTTGTGTGACATACTACTTTGGGTCACTGGAATATGTTCAATTGTTTGATTGCTGCATGTTCAGTCCACTTTGTCCCTATTCCAGCTATCCTCATATACACATTAGGCATATTGGGTTTATATCCACTCTACCTAGGTTATCATCTTTATTTTCATTAATTTTTATCCTATACTATTTTCCTTCTTTGGCTTATCCTTTCCACTTGTTGGAAAGGATAATTCCCTTCCCCTCTTTGAGTACCCAGATGAGTAGTTAGCACCACTTATTACCTCCCTGTTTATGTAACCGGACTCACAGCAAAAGGGATGTTTATAATTTTATGACTTTGTGTCCTTTGTTAAGTGGAGCTCTGTCTGGAAGTTTGTTTATGTGTTTAAACAATGTTCACATGTTTACCCCCTCCTCTATAGTTGCTTCCTAGCTAGCTGGCAGCACACTAGACTGCTGGGGTTCTGCTAATCCCGCGGTACTGACGAGCATTTTCGTGCTCACTGTCAAGCAAGAGGACGCTCAATACACGCCCAGGGGGAGGGAGTGTACCGCCGGTCGTGAGGTAGTATTGGACGGGCGGGCACTGCCCCAAATGTCAGCATGTGTTCACGCAATGTTTGGATGGTGAGGGGGGGTGTGTAGGTTTAGACACAATTGATTGGCCAGCATGACACAGGCTGAGATCCTGGCGGCCAATCTTGGCTGGAGGGAGGTTTTATAGCATGGAGGCTTTGTGCTAATTTTAGTATGGCTATGAGTAAGGCTTAGGCCGAAACGCGTAAGCCGGTCACTAGTAACTCCAGTTGAACCCGTCTCTGTTTTTACCTGGGTTATTACTACCCTTGAATTTGTTGTTTGCTTTTGCACTTTTTCTTTGTCCAACATTGGAATTACAAATAAATACACTCAATTGCTGATGCTCGTGTGCTTCTCATATGTTCTTTTCAATTTTGCTTAGACAAATAGGTCTGTGGTAGTGAACCCCTGGCTTTAGACAAATAGGCCTGTGGTAGTGAACCCCTGGCCTTAGACAAATAGGCCTGTGGTAGTGAACCCCTGGCTTTAGACAAATAGGCCTGTGGTAGTGAACCCCTGGCCTTGGACAAATAGGCCTGTGGTAGTGAACCCCTGGCCTCTGACAAATAGGCCTGTGGTAGTGAACCCCTGGCCTAGAACAAATAGGCCTGTGGTAGTGAACCCCTGGCCTCGGACAAATAGGCCTGTGGTAGTGAACCCCTGGCCTCGGACAAATAGGCCTGTGGTAGTGAACCCCTGGCCTAGAACATATAGGTCTGTGGTAGTGAACCCCTGGCCTTAGACAAATAGGCCTGTGGTAGTGAACCCCTGGCTTTAGACAAATAGGCCTGTGGTAGTGAACCCCTGGCCTTGGACAAATAGGCCTGTGGTAGTGAACCCCTGGCCTCTGACAAATAGGCCTGTGGTAGTAAACCCCTGGCCTTAGACAAATAGGCCTGTGGTAGTGAACCCCTGGCCTAGGACAAACAGTTCAAGATAGTACAGTTTTAATTAAGTAAACAAAAAAATAATAATTTAAAATTTGAAGAAATGTTGGTGAGTTTATGGAAGCAATAAAGTTGGTATCCGGAAAAAGTTAAAACATTGCTACAAACATCGTTGCAAACACAGAGCTAAAGTAACGCTTCTCAGCTCCTTTGATTCTACCTAGATTTACTCTTCAACAAAGGATACCAAGAGAATGAAACAAATTTGATAATAGGAAATTTGTTTTTGTTTTAATTGCATGCTTCATCTGAATCATAAAAGTTTGTTTTTTTACTTTACTGTCCCTTTAGTTTTTACTTCGATATCACTTTAAGGACTGCATGGTTTCAAAATAATATCACACATATACTTTTAATGGACTGCTAAATACAGTAGAATTGAATTAATACTTATGTGATAAAGAAAAAATCACTGCAATAGCACTTACTTTGGATTTTAAATGAGCAGTAGAATTTTTTCTGGCAAATTTAAAAATGTATCCAATTTTCCCTCCCATTATATCATGTGACAGCTATCAGCCAATCACAAATATGCTGTGCACTTTTGCACATGCTCAGTAAGAGCTGGAGTCTCAGAAAGTGTGCATATAAAAAGAATGTGCACTTGTTGATAATGCAAGTATATTAGAAAGATTTGTTTGTTTTTTAAATTGCATGCTTTATTTGAATAATGAAACTTTAATTTTCACTTAAAGTGAATGTAAACTTTCACAAATGTGTCCCCGGTTT
Organism: Bombina bombina; assembly: GCF_027579735.1. Taxonomy (NCBI): domain Eukaryota; kingdom Metazoa; phylum Chordata; class Amphibia; order Anura; family Bombinatoridae; genus Bombina; species Bombina bombina. The sequence goes on from NC_069506.1 coordinate 133,732,425, forward strand.
TTAAAAATCCTATTTAAAATAGGGGCACTTTCATTCATCAAAGTTTACATTTCGGTTTTGTTCAAATACTTACCTTTTCTTCTTCCAAGCCAGACCAGCGATTCCCCCGCCTGCCGCTCATCTCTTCATACGTCAGAAATGAAGAAACCGGCTTGGCCTCAGGCAATGTTTTCTCTGGGGGGGAAGCCGTGATCGGAGGAAGCCGGATTCTTCATTTCTCACGTAAGAAGAGACAAGCGGCAGGCGGGGGAATCGCTGCTCCGGCTTTTAAGAAGAAAATGTATTTTAACAAAACCGGTGAAATGTAAACTTTGATGAATGAAAGGGCCCCTGTTTTTAATAGGATTTTTCAAAACTGGACACACATTCGTCAAAGTTTACATTCACTTTATGTGTCCCTTTAATATAGCTTTTATTTTCAGATTTATTCCAATGTTAAGAAGAAAAAAACAAAACTGACTTATACTACTTTGCATATAGAGAATTGGGGAAAGAATGGAACAGGTCAACAAATCCTCAGTAACATATTTCTTGCTCCAAGGCCTATCAGATATTCCCCAGGTACAACTATTCTTATTTATCTCTTTTTTAATTATATACCTTCTGACTCTTTTTGGGAACTTTGCTATTGTGACTATTATTTATTTTGATTGTAAACTTTATACCCCTATGTACATCCTTTTGAGTCATTTGTCCTTTTTGGATATATGTTACACCACAGTTACTATTCCTAAGATGTTGATGAATCTTATTTTGGGCAGCCGTGTGATATCCTATAATGCTTGTTTTACACAACTCTTTTTCTTCATTTCATTTGGACAGTCAGAGAGTTTTCTTTTGGCTGTTATGGCATATGACAGATATGCAGCTATATGTCACCCTTTGCACTATATGGACATCATGACTCATAAAATTTGCACCATCCTCACTGGCTTTTCCTGGTTTACAGGATTTTTGAATTCCGCCTTACACACTGGATTGGCAACACGACTGTCATTTTGTTCGTCTAATAAAGTTTCCCATTTCTTCTGTGATATCACACCTTTGCTGAAATTGTCCTGTGTCAATACCTTTATCAATGAGGTAGTGATATTTGTAGCAGGGGTATTTGTGGTATTCACACCTTTTCTATGTATCATAATCTCTTATATATACATTATTAGTTCTATCTTAAAGATTCCGTCTGTCACAGGACGATACAAGACCTTCTCCACCTGTAGCTCACACCTCACAGTCGTCTGTATGTTCTATGGTACCGTTCTTCTGATGTATATGCGACCCTCATCTTATGCACAGGATCATGACAAAGTATTTTCAGTGATCTATACCTTTATCACACCATTACTAAATCCCTTTATTTATGGATTGAGAAACAGAGAGATAAAGGACTCCTTAAAAAAAACAATTCAAACAGACTATTACAATGCAGTTTTATATTGGTCTCAAATCCGGCTTGCAACATACTGAAATCTCACATTTCACAGAAAGTTACAAAAGATTTATTTTATTTATATGACATTTATTGCCATAAATAATCAAATGAGTACATGGATACAATACAATAACATTAAAAAATTGGAACTCCATCTATTTCTCACAACTTTTTAATGTCAGTACAACAATACTTCTTCCTTCTATTCTATTATCCATTTGTTTGTATGTATCTTGTTAGCTAATCAGGTGAAGATATTTTTCTCAATGATTTTAATGGATTCTAGTACAGCCGTATCTCTGAGATATTGTGGGTTTGGTTCCAGACAATAGTATTATGTCTAAAAAAAACGTAAAACCTTAATTAAAAAAATACTTTATTGCTAAAAAATGCTAACCATCATCTGTGCCTTCAGTGAGTCATAATAATTTTTCTGGTGGTGTGTGTATATAGGTGTGTATCTATGGGTATACATATGTATTTATGTGTATACATGTGTATTTATGTGTTTATATGAGTATACATGTGTATTTATGTGTTTAAATTAGTAAATAGTAAATCACAGATCGACTAAATGTAGCCACCAATCAGCAAGCGCTATCCAGGGTGTTGAACCAAAATGGGCCAGCTCATAAGCTTTCATTCTTGCTTTTTCAAATAAAGATACTAAGAGAACAGAGAAAATTTGATAATAGGAGTACCTTAGAAACTTGCTTAAAATTGCATGTTCTATCCGAATCATAAAATAAAAAATTTATGTTTAGTATCCCTTTAATGTTTTTAATTTATTGTGATCCAAGACCCTTTGTTCTCTTTCTCCTACTGAGATATTACATACCACCCAACTGTCCTGATTTTCGCGGGACAGTCCCGATTTTAGGGGTCTGTCCCCCTGTCCCGGGTTGCTAGCCATCTGCCCCAGGCATTAAAATTATTATTATTATTTTTTTATTTTATTCTATTGGGCCCTTACTCAGAAGCAGCTGGCTTTGCTCTCACAGGGTTAGATACCTGCTAGATTCCCTGTGGAAAAGGAATGGTGTGTGGGTTAAGCAGGAGTATGGAGGCTGTATACACTCTGACCACGGGTAATGGTGACCTCTCTAACCTACCTCTGGGTCTAACCCCTGGTGATAATACTAGCATGCCTTCAGTTTTATACAATGAGCAGTGCTAATACCAGGGTAACAAACAGTGGCAGCCGCAGACTGCCAGCTAATGTGCTTGCCAAACCCCGGGACCCCATACAATGAATTACAGATACCCATATATGATGTAGTGTGTGTGTCTATCTGTATCCATAACTGTGTGTGTGTATCTGTATGTATATGTTTATGCTATGTAGTGTGTGTGTGTCTGCATGTATAAATGTAAGCTATGTAGTGTGTGTATGTGTATCTGCATGTATAAGTGTGTATCTGCATGTATAAGTGTATGCTATGTAGTGTGTGTGTGTCTGCATGTATAAGTGTATACTATGTAGTGTCTGTGTATCTGCATGTATAAGTGTATGCTGCATGTATAAGTGTATGCTATGTAATGTGTGTGTGTGTGTGTGTGTGTATCTGCATGTATAAGTGTATACTATGTAGTGTCTGTGTATCTGCCTGTATAAGTGTATGCTATGTAGTGTGTGTGTATCTGCATGTGTAAGTGTATGCTATGTAGTGTGTGTGTATCTGCATGTATAAGTGTATGTGTATCTGCATGTATAAGTGTATGCTATGTAGTGTGTGTGTGTATCTGCATGTGTAACTGTATGCTATGTAGTGTGTGTGTATCTGCATGTGTAAGTGTATGCTATGTAGTGTGTGTGTATCTGCATGTATAAGTGTATGCTATGTAGTGTGTATGTATCTGCATGTATAAGTGTATGCTATGTAGTGTGTGTGTATATGCCTGTATAAGTGTATGCTATGTAGTATGTGTGTATCTGCATGTATAAGTGTATGCTATGTAGTGTGTGTGTATATGCCTGTATAAGTGTATGCTATGTAGTGTGTGTGTATCTGCATATATAAGTGTATGCTATGTACTGTGTGTGTATCTGCATGTATAAGTGTATGCTATGTAGTGTGTGTGTATATGCCTGTATAAGTGTATGCTATGTAGTGTGTGTGTATCTTCATGTGTAAGTGTGTGCTATGTAGTGTGTGTGTGTGTATCTGCATGTATAAGTGTATGCTATGTAGTGTGTGTGTATCTGCATGTATAATTGTATGCTATGTAGTGTGTGTGTATCTGCATGTATAAGTGTATGCTATGTAGTGTGTGTGTATCTGCATGTATAAGTGTATGCTATGTAGTGTGCTACTGTGCTTTTTTGCTGACTTTAAAGGCCAGAATCTAGAATATTAATGGGGAATGCAGAGAGCAGTTTTAAATAATTTATTATTAAATGTCCAATTAAGATAAAAATATTTAGCAATGTCTTTGCAAAGGCTAATTAAATACATAGCTCACATAGCCATCCCAGTGGTTTGAGCTTGTGTTTGATTTGCTGCCTAAGTGTATTAAAATATATGACTTTCAATTCTTTTGCCGCGGAGGGGGGGGGGTCCCTCTTTTGAATTTTGAAATGTTGGGAGGTATGGATATATATATATATATATATATATATATATATATATATATATATATATATATAAAAATCGTAGTAGAAAGCGCACTCTCACCTCCTTCAGCATCGACCAGGCTGCTTTGTCTGATAAAGGGGTGAGATCCCTGAAACGTCACATGCCTCTATGCATATTAAATAGCACTTTAAAAATCCAGAGAGTGCGTGCCTGTTTGGATATATATATATTACTAGAATTAAGGCTCAAAAGTAAAATGCCTTGATATTGTGCGACTATATTAATATGTACAAATCTCCTCCACTAGATGGCGATATCAGTTTATTTGAAGGCCCATGAGAGGCCTATAGACGGAGTGAAGGTTATATCCATTAGTCTTTATGATGACAACAAAACATAAAATCTGAAGTTGCTAAATTCAGAGTCCTTAGATGCTTGTAGTTTACTGTATATATTTAGAGATGACTATTTTAGATCAGGACAAGAGTGCAATGACATACTGAGTTCATAGATAGAGTTTGTCAATAATTGTGATTCCAGTTTCTAGTTGATGCCAATCTCTCATGTCTAAATACAGATATAATGAACAAATGTGTGTGCTTATCTGTTTGTATACTGTATTGACTGACATGTATGTAATTCATGACATGGCTATGTTATTTATTCTATGAGTATTTTCTTTTATGACCTCAATTAAAAAAAAAAAATGAAGGGACATAAAACCCAAATTTTTTCCTTCACGATTCAGATAGAACACACAATTTTACACAACTTGTTTACTTCTATTATAAAATTTTCTTTGTTTTCTTGTTATCCTTTGTTGAAAAGCAGGGACGTAAGCTCGGGAGTGTGCACATCTGCAGTCTATATGGCAGCAGTTTTGCAACAATTTTATGCAAGAGCAAGACCACTAGATGGCAACACTATTTCCTGTCATATAGTTCTCCATACATGTGCACGCTACTTATCTAGATATCTCTTCAACAAAGAATAGCATGACAACAAAGCAAATTTGAGAATAGAAGTACATTGGAAATGTTTTTTTTTAATTGTATTTTCTGTCTAAAACATAAAATAAAAAAATTGCACTATTGGAACAGCTCAGAGCTCATGACAGGCTTCACAAGCTTAACTGTGACACACATCTGTCCTCACTTAGCTTCAGCAGATATTATCAGATAGTTATAAAACACTTGTTGTTTTCTTAAAGGGACACTGAACCCAAATTTTTTCTTTTGTGATTCAGATAGAGCATGAGATTTTAAGCAACTTTCTAATTTACACCTATTATCAAATTTTCTTCATTCTCTTGGTATCTTTATTTGAAATCCAAGAATGTAAGTTTAGATGCCGGCCCATTTTTGGTGAACAACCTGGGTTGTTCTTATTGATTGGTGGATAAATTCATCCACCAATAAAAAGTGCTGTCCAGAGTATTGAACCAAAAAAATAACGCTTAGATGCCCTCTTTTTCAAATAAAGATAGCAAGCGAACGAAGAAAAATTGATAATAGGAGTAAATTAGAAAGTTGCTTAAAATTGCATGCTCTATCTGAATCACAAAAGAAAAATTTTGGGTTCAGTGTCCCTTTAACATAATGGCCGTGGCTAGTTTTTTCTACTCCAGTAACAAGTCTGTATTGGTTCCTCCAATAAAAGCAAGTAGTGGGCGGAGTTTGGCTATTGAAAAACAATTGCAACAAAGATGGTGATAATTAATTCAATTCATTTTTTAAACTCAAGAATGCAGAAAAATCTTGTAAGTTCAATATATTTACTGCCCCTTTTAGCACTGTATTACAAAATAAATATTTTAATATAATTTAACACTGTCATTTTGTTAGCACAACTGACAATGATTTGAAAATCAAAGAAAGTTGAAGGACACATTATCTCTGATCTCTTTAAAAGCCTGGTGGAATCCAGGTTCCTGATCTCCTTTGCTGTGACCCATTGGATAAAGATCTCATGAGCTCTGAACAAAAAATCAACTTACAAAAAGCAGACTCAGCTATTGTGTAGAATGTTGCCAGTTCAGGTAATTTTCAATATACTTAAAGGGACATAAAACCCAAAAATATTCTATCAGAACAGATAGAGCATACAATTTTAAACAACTTTCCAATTAACTTCTAGTATCAAATTTGGTGAGCCAATGACAAGAGGCATATATGTACAGCCACCAATCAGCAGATAGCTCCCAGTAGTGCAATGCTGCTCCTGGCCTAACTAGGCATGATTTTCAACAAAGGATACCAAGAGAATGAAGCAAATTAGATAACAGATGTAAACAGGAAAGTTGTTGTTAGAGCAGGATTGAACTACCCGTAACATCAATTTATGCATGAGTGAGACTGGGGAGATGGCTTTAAAAAACATAACTCAGTCCCCAGACCAATGGGGTTCTATGAGGGTGCTATGCACATCCAAATGCCTGTGTAGCACCTTCATTGAGTTGTAAATGTGTCCATATTTTATTTGTGCTTTGTCTTCACCACTATTGTTAGCCTTCAATTAGCCCCTCTAAATATTACCACTGCCCCAGACCAGTTCTTACTGAGCCTCATTCTCCCTCTCGGTTTGTGATATAGAGGAAAGTGACTTGCTTGTTTAGAACAATATATAAGTCAGTTTATTAAAAGAACAATAGAATGTCTTTTAGACCCTTAAGTACAATATTTTAAAGATGAAGAACTAGGAGGCAGAGACACAACAAAAGACAGGTCCACCACATATTTCATATTTGAGTGTTTGTTCTAGTCAAACAAAAAAAACATTCCCAAGAAGCCACACCAACCAAATTCACACATTCCACTAAACAAGGAGATAAGAAGGCAATGAGTCACAGACACACCATAGAATTCACATACAGGTTCTGCAAAAAAGGCCCAGGATACCCACTCACCAAGTAGCCCCACTAACCGAATTTACATGTTCCCTATAGCTGTTAGAAAGACAATGAGCCACAGCACATACACATCCAAGTGATCTTTGCCAGGCAAACATGTTTTGCAAAAAAAAGGCCCAGAATGCCAACTTTACAAGTAGCCTCACTTGTAAACTCTTTGTGTAGTATAGGTCAAAAATGACAATTTCCCAAGTAGCCACACCAACCAAATGTAACCGATGCACAGGACTAGGAGAGAAAAAATGACCTCAGACCCTCCTCATAATCCTTGTCCAAGTGTCCATTCCAGTTAAAAAAATGTTTTATGAAAAAACAAACCAGGGTGTCCACTTCCCAAGAAGCAACACCAACCAAATGTACCCGCTCCACACGGCTGTGAGAATGACAATGAGCCTAAGACTCACCATGCAAGCCACATGAAAGAGTTTATTCCATAAAATGAATAAAACATTTTGAGCAAAAAAAGCCCCAGATCACCCAATCCCTAAGTATCCATATCACCCAATTTCCCCTTTTCACACAAGACTAGATGGAAGCGAGAAACGGAGCCACTGACCCACCTTTGTCTATCTGACATTCTGTTGATAGTTGAACTTGTTTTAATCGCATGTTGCCAAGACCATTCTTAAAACAAGTGCATTTTAAAATGATTCAGGTTCTGGGTTTAAAAGAGCAAATTAAAATAACGCTATGTGATATTTGGTTGTTGGGATTTCCTCAGTTGACTAGTTCAGACAATAAATAAGACAAATTGAGTTATTTAGAAATAAAAATGTACCACTATATTGTGTCATGTCTCAGAGGTCATAATTTATTACAAAGTGTTTTAAGTAGCATGAGTGCCAACATCTATCTTTGTGCCAAGTATAGTTGAACTTGTACACTCCTAGTGTAATTGCCCATAAAAGATGTAATCATGCACAGTGAAGAAACTTTGCAGTGTACTTTCATGATTTATTTTGTCTGTTTTTTCTCCCTGTAATTTAAAGATTTTCTACTGCCTCAAGAGAAGCTGGAGTGCATTTTGCGGAACTCACAACCACTTGCCTACATGCCCCACAAGTGATAGTTTGATCAGTGCAGCAGTAGCTCATTTATAGTATATGTATCCCCAAATGGACACAGCAAAAGAGTTAAAGTAAACAATACTCAAGAGGTAGTAAAGGGGTAAAGGGGTGTGTCCCTGGACTGGAAAAGAATGCACAAAATGTTCAAACATAAAGGAACAGTCTAGACCCAAAACATAATTATGTTTTTTATATGCAAATGTGTTGCAATGCAGTAATTCTTTTCTGACACATATACAAATAACTTAAATATACTTTTAAATGTATCTGCCTTAAAGGGACACTCAGTTTAAATTAAATTTTCATGATTCAGATACAGCATGTAATTTTAAACAACTTTCTAATTTACTACCATTAAAAAAAATGTGCACAGTCTTTTATATTTACAATTTTTGAGTCACCAGATCCTACTGAGCATGTGCAAGAATTCACAGACTATACGTAAATGCATTTGTGATTGGCTGATTGCTATCACATGGTACAAGGGGAGTGGAAATATACATAACTTTGAAATTTGTTATAAACAAATCTACTACTCATTTGAAGTTCAGACTAAGTGCTATTGCATTGTCTTGTTATCTTGCATTTGTTGATTATGCAAATCTAATGTGTTGACTGGTCCTTTAAAGAGCATGCAATTTTAAACAGCTTTCCAATTTATTTCTGTTATCAAATTTGCTTCTTTCCCTTGGTATCTTTTATTGAAGGGTAAAACAAGGTAGGCTCATAAGAGCTCAGGAGTGTGCACGTGTCTTAGGTACTCTATAGCAGCAGTGTTTTGCAACAATGTTTAACAAAGATACAAATAATGTATAATGAGCTTGAAGACGCGATATTCCACGCATGTTAACTTATATTGTGATCAAGCAATAGCGTTTACTTTCATCATTCAATATGAGCGATAAACCGGATGCACAACACCTGCGATAAATCCCTTTTCGCTAGTGCGTATCTGTTAGCGCTTCACTAGTAATTTGGCCCACAATCATTTAACTTGGATTACACTGCCATCTGGTGTTTAAATGTGATCTCTAAAATTGCTGGCTGATACAAGCTCTTACAAATCTTCCTTAACACTGATCACAATATGTGTATTGTCCTTAAATTATTTCACAAGCATTGTACTGATATGGTATGCTTATAAAGACATATTGCTCCTCGGACAAATACCGACGGCAAGCAACAGAAATAACATGCATATTAAGAGCTGAAAGTAAACGCATTCATTTGAGAGCAATCAAACTTAAAGGAACAGTCTAGATCCAAAACATAATTTTGAATACTTATTGTTACATACAGTACCAGAGAAGCATCCTGCATCTGGTACCACATCTATAAGCTTGTAACAAGTACATAAAACATTTAAATATTCATCGTTTGTTAGAAACCAAAAATGTCCACAAAGCCCCACCCACCTATTGCATGTATATTTTGGTATATTAAGTTCCTCTCATTATGACCGACTTTTAAATACGTTTTCCTACTTGGACATGCTGAATTGTGCCTGTGCAATTTAAAATAGGTAACGTAAAAATATTAAACATGCACTGCTACACTGTCATACAATAAAACAGCTAACTGCCCTAGTCAAAAAGGATGATCTTCCTAGAGTCATTCTGAAGTAACTGACTCCAGACTAGTCATCAGAAGCCATCCTTAAGTATGCCCACAGGCCAAAATATTTAAATGAGATGACTCTAGAGTCATTCACTGGCTGTTCATAAAGTAATCAGTAAGGTAATCTGCTAATCATTCTGAAGTCATCACCTAGAATGTTTTTACCTTAGCTGATTACTTTACAAGCCTGATGATGTCCAAATGACTTCTAAAGTAGTTTGATGATCATCAAATGACTCCAGGATGGTCTCTAAAGTAATCCTGTTTGTCTTGGGTGGACAAGACGAAAGCTGTGAGTGGAGCTTGACAGACATTTTCGGCTGCTAACAAATTATGATTATTTAAAAGTTGAATTTACTTCTTACAAGCTTATAGATGTGGTACCCGTTACAAGATGCTTGCCTGGTATGTAACAATAAGTAATAAAGAATAAGTATTGGGTCCAGACTGGCCCTTTAACGCACGCCAGATTAACGCAACTTCAGAGCTCTAGTTAACTGTGAGACAAAAAGTTGTACAAAATACATCAAACATACCTTTTAAAAGTAAAGTTACAATTATAAGACTGTCTGATAATTTCCCTTATATTGTAAATACATATTAAAAAATAAATATATATATATATACCTGTATCATATATATTTATATATATATATATATATATATATATATATATAAAAATATTTTATAAATAAAAAAAGTACATTATTTTCTATGTGAAAAACAAATTCAGAATTTAGGACTAATGCAGACGTGTTAGCGCACATAAAGAACTGCTATCTTCAATGAGTTATTTAAAAATTACATATAAAATATAAAAACAATTAATATTTTTTTTTTCAAATTATTATACATACTGTAAAAATATACATATATTCTTTTGATTATTTAAAATATTTTACAGTATGTATAATAATTTTAAATAATATTTATTCATTTAATATTTCAATAACACGCATTGAAGATAGCAATTTACTTTTTATTATTAAATATATATTTCTAGATATATCTGATACTGTTCATGTAAAAAACATATCTATAGCCAGTAAAACACATAAAAACATAGAGGGTATGTGTGTGTGTGTATGTATATATATATATATATATATATATATATATATATATAGTATATACATGAAAAATAAATAATATGTATTTACTATTAAAATGAAATGATGTTTAACCGTGTACGTAGTGTAAATATTTTACATTCTACTGTTCCTCGCATCATAGAAAATGTTCTATGTATTTTTAAATAGATGTTTATATATATATATATATATATATATATATATATATATATATATATATATATATATATATATATATAATCAAATAGATATATAGGTATTGATATACATTTTACCAAAAATATATTTATTATTAATTATTTAAGAATAAATAGAACATATTCTTCAATGTGGAAAAACATTGGAATGTGAAATATTCATAATTCCCTTCGGGTTGAGTACACTTAAATAAATGCAGTCGGACTAGCAAATGAGTATGGATGTAAGTTTTTATTTTTTTTTTGCAGTAGTTTACACTCAAGTGGGAGAACTAAATTGTTTTAAATAAAAATACTTGAAATTTCTATGTTCTTTACTATAAGAAAATGTTATTTTTATTTTTAAACAGATACCTCGATATAAAATATGTATCTTTATCTATGTCTGTATATATTCATGTTTTGTGATACATGTCACACTTGAGATTTGTTGGATCATGAAAAATATATTACTAAGGGCATAATGAATATTATTTATATAAACAATAACAATATGCAATTATGTGTAATCATGGAATTCATATATGTCACAAAATTATATGTTTATACACTATCGTGTACCAGAAGTGTGATTATATATATATATATATATATATATATATATATATATATATATATATATGTATATATATATATTTGAGGGAAGGGGAGCAAGAGCTTACCAAAACTGGTTTAGGCAGGCAAGTGGGCAGATTTGAAGGTGCCCTGTGGGTAAAGTCAGAAGTGATGGCAGAGTCACAGGTGTTCCATTGGCAGGGCTGTCCAGTGACTGGGAGGTTCAGGTGTGGTCAGAAACGGGAAGCGGGCATTTTTTTCCATCCTCCTCAGTACAATGGGGTGTGCCACAATTGCCCCCTCAAATAACCACTTGTTATTTATCATGCCTCTATAAAATACCATACAATTTTTATTTGTTTATATGTATTTTATATGGTATCTATTTTCCATATTTATGTATTTTTGCAAACAAAATATATATCTTAAAACTTCTTGGTTTGCTGAAAAAAACTGATGTAATCGATGTGGTTACCTGGTATGGAAATTTATGTGAAGCTGAATGTATGAAAGACTAAAAAATAGATTCAGTACGGTATGCACTCCCACCTCTCTGAGGGCAGTGGGAAAAAACACTTTTTTTAGAGGTAACGTTAAGGACAATCAAGCAAAATGTATTACTATGAACTATATGTCTGCTTAGATTAATTGCACATTTTAAGGTAAATTAATGGTTCCTTTAATACAGTTCTTACCTCCACACCCCTTACCTAAAAGATTTTGTTAATAATTATTTTATAATCTGTGTGCCGTTCTGAAATCCTGGCATAGACACTTTTCACATTAAAACATACACTTATACTTTCATAGCTATTTCCAAGATATATAAATGTCCATGAAGTACCTATTTATACCTATAAACCTATTTCGATGCATGAAAGGGACATTAAAAACCTCATGCTTTGCGAAAAAATTGTGTTTGTTCCACATCCCCTAGAGCCAGATATATGACACAATTTGCATTTTGATCTCTTAAAGGGACACTCAGGTCAAATTAAACTTTAATGATTTCTGAATGAGAATGCAATTTTAAACAACTTTCCAATTTACTTCCGTTAGTAAAATGTGCTTTGAAATTTGTCCAAAAAAATCTACTACTCATTTGAAGTTCATACTAAGAGGCCTACTTATCAAGCCATCAACTGTGCTGCATTCGCCGGCACCAATACGCTCGCCTGACATCTCAGCCGCAGACCTGAATACGTTCTCAATATTTAACAAAAAAGCTGTCAAAAATCTGCGCACCAAGTACGGGGCGATGAGCAGCGGACTGTTGTTAACTAACAGTCATCAATCTTGTTGCTATTCAGCTTTTTCACAGCTTTATTTGTATACTGTCACTAAGCACTGCCACTATACTAAACTGTTTAACCCCTATACCGCCGCTCCCGGACCTCGCCGCAACTAAATAAAGTTATTAACCCCTAAACCGCCGCTACTCTAATAAACTTATTAACCCCTATTCCTCCGTTCCTGGAGCCCACCACAACTAAATAAAGTTATTAACCCCTAAACCGCCAGCCCCCCACATTGCCATAAACTAAATTAACCTATTAACCCCTAAACCTAACAACTCACTAACTTTATATTACATTTTAACAAATAATTAACCTACCCTAACTGTTATACTAAAATTACATTAAACTATATTAAACTATTAATTAATCTACCCTAACTATTATACTAAAATGACATTAAACTATATTAATTATATTCAGCCAATTGGATGAAAGCTCAATCCTATTGGCTGATTGCAACAGCCAATAGGATTTTTTCAACCTTAATTATGATTGGCTGATAGAATTCTATCAGCCAATCAGGATCTAAGGGACGCCACATTGGATGACGTCATTTAAAGGAACCTTCATTCCGAAGAAGACGTCGTAAGAAGAGGATGCTCCACGTCGGATGTCTGGAAGATGGAGCCGCTCCGCGCCAGATGGATGAAGATAGAAGATGCCGTCTGGGTGAAGACTTCTGCAGGCTTGGATGAAGACTTCGGCTGCTTCGATGAGGACTTCTGCCGGCTTCTTGGAGGATGGATGTCGGATCTTCAAAACTGTAAGTCGATCTTCAGGGGTTAGTGTTAGGATTTTTTTAAGGGTGTATTGGGTGGGTTTTAGTTTTAGATTAGGGTTTGGGCTGCAATAGAGCTAAATGCCCTTTTAAGGGCAATGCCCATCTAAATGCCCTTTTCAGGGCAATGGGGAGCTTAGGTTTTTTTAGTTAGGTTATTTGGGGGGTTGGTTGTGCGGGTGGTGGGTTTTACTGTTGGGGGGCTATTTGTATTTTTTTGTTACAGGTAAAAGAGCTGATTTCTTTAGGGCAATGCCCCGTAAAAGGCCCTTTTAAAGGCTATTTGTAGTTTTTTGTCGGTTAGGGTTTTTTTTTATTTTGGGGGCTTTTTTATTTTCATAGGGCCCTTAGATTAGGTGTAATTAGTTTAAATATTTGATAATTTTATTTTTTATTCTTTATAACTTAGTGTTTATTTTTTGTGTAACTTAGTGTTTGTTATTTTTTGTAACTTAGTAATCTTTTAGTGTAGATTTAAATTATTTGAGTGGGGTTAGGTTAAAATTTAATATAAAGTTAGCAAGTTGTTAGGTTTAGGGGTTATTAGGTTAATTTAGTTTATGGCGATGTGGGGGGCTGGCGTTTTAGGGGTTAATAACTTTATTTAGTTGCGGTGGGCTCCGGGAGCGGCGGGATAGGTGTTAATAACTTTATGTAGGTGGCGGCAGTGTCTGGAGCGGCAGATTAGGAGTTAATAAGTATAATGTAGGTGGCGGCGGTGGCAGGGCGGCAGATTAGGGGTTATTAAGTATAATGTAGGTGGTGGCGGTGTAGGGGGCGGCAGATTAGGGGTGTTTAGACTCGGGGTACATGTTAAGGTGTTAGGTGTAAACTTTACTTTTATTCTTTCATAGAACTCAATGGGATATCGGGCAGCAGCGAACATGAGCTTTTGCTGCTTTCAGGCTCCCATTGATTCCTATGGCATCCGCTGCCTCCAGGGCGGCGGATTGAAAACCAGGTACGCTGGGCCGGAATAGTGGCGAGCGTACTTGGTAGTTATTTGATAAGTAGCAAAAGTAGTCAGATAGTGCCGAATTTGCATTCAGAACATCTTTAGTGACGTAAGCATCGATCTGTGTCGGACTGAGACCGGCGGATCGTATGTTAAGTCACAGAATTCTACTTTTGCCAGTCTGTAGGCTTTGAAAACTAAGGGGAATCAAGCTCTCCACAATTACGCTGCAGAATTCCAACGTATTTGCGGTTAACCGCTTGATAAATAGGCCTCTACGTGTTATTGAATTGTCCTATCATGCATTTGTTGATTATGCAAATCTGCTATATTTAGTGTTCATTTAAGGGAGCGTGAGACAAGCAGATTTTTTTAAAACAAAATTAACAGGTGTTTAAGATTCCTTTAGGTCAATATTGTTTATTGAAAACATTCATAAATCTCCTTATTGGGCAATTATAGATAAAGTATGGTTTATATATAAAACAAACTATGTTTTCCTATATACATTTTTCTTTTGTGTTTGAATTCTTTGTGTTCTCATACAAGTACAGAATGCTTATACAACTTGTCTATGGGTAAATACTACATATAGCTCCATACACAAATCTTATTTATGGAAAGGCAGGCTAACAATGAACTGAGGAATGTGATCTTATCATGCTATTTTTACACCCTTTTCAGAACATGCACCAAATTTACTAAACTATGTTTAGACAGCCTGGGGCTTGTTTATATAAATAAAGCTAATAATACATTTTCAGCTAAGGAGTTTGTTTTACCTTATTTACAACAGTATGCTAAAACATTAACAGCTAACCCTCTGCTTTATAAAATGTTTTTACAAGAATGTTTGGTAGAGATACTCACAGTATACAGCTTAGCAGGAATCAAACTGCTATGTTGCTTTTTTACAACAGCTGTTCTAAGGGGGCTTCCACAATATTTATCTTAGACTAAAACAGAGAGAAACAGCTACAATTGTGGAAGCCTGTAAAGGTCTGTGTTTTTAATGTTCAGTTTAAAGGGACAGTGTATACCAATTTTCATTTAACTGCATGTAATAGACATTACTATAGAGATAATATGCACAGATACTGATCTAAAAATCCAGTAAAACCATTTAAAAACTTACTTAGAAGCTACCAGTTTAGCACTGTTAAAAAGGTTAGTTGGAACACCCACTGACAGTGGTTCTATAGTAAAAAAAGCAGACACCCCCCTCCCCATTCCTTGGATATGAAAAGATTCTTTATGCAAAAGGAACAAGCTGGATTAGTTATACATCAGTATTCTCCTAAAATTTTGGGGCGTGGTTAGCTGTCTGAAAATCAGTGCAATGTTTTTTCAAAATAAGCAAAACTATACTATAAAAAAATGCTGTATAGGCTATATAAATGGATAATCTACAAAACATTTATGCAAAGAAAAATCTAGTGTGTAATGTCCCTTTAATAGGATCCTAAGCACCTTGTAATTACAACACATTTCTGTTGTTCTGCTATAGAAAAACTAGGTCTAAATAATTTTTTAGACAAATTAAAGGTATAGAAAGATCAAACTTCAAATGTGCATTGGTGCATTTCAATTTTAAAGTGATATTAAATAAAATGAATATATGTTCAAGTATTTAGTTAAATAATGTTATTGAAATGTAATTCACGTTATTTTTTTTGTTAAAATAATGTTTGCTTTTTAAAATAAATATATTTTTTAAATGTGTGAAGTACCGCCCCCCTTAGTTTTTCCAGGCTTCACTTCAGTGACGTGTAGAGTGGGTGGTACAGCTCTACACGTCTCTGAGTTGAAGTGAAAAAATAAAGTGGGCGTAGAGTAGGTCAATGATGGACATCTGAAATAGAAACATTTTTCCCAATGTGCACTCACTAAGGGGGTGTTCAACCGTGCCTGCATTAATCTGATTGGATGGTGGCTTTTAAACGTCTCAACACTGGAGCCCATGCGTGTAATGCCGAACATAAAATTGCATTGAATACAGAGTCGTACGACAACGTTTTCTATTGGTTGCCAAAGCAAAACGTAAGAAAACTAGCGAGGGGGACCGCAATACTGGAGAGACTTTAGAGTTAACATTTAGCATTTTACAGGTAACAAAATTAGTAAAAGGATACCCTTAATTTTAACATACTCTTTCTTATAGGGAATAGTTATTTAACCAAGTTTACCATCACTTTAAATAGAAGCATTTTTGCAATATACTTCCATTGGCAAAAATCTTTCTATTTAAAATTGAAATGCACATTTTAGATTTGACCTTTAACTGACTTTTATATAAGAAAAGCAAATTTATTTTGATTATGCCAACTTCTGTAAATCTCATTAGGATAGTAACATGATTTAAAAAGACAAACTTGCCTTTTTTTTTTTTTTTTTAATTTAAACTCCTTGAGCTTTTGCATACTAAAGGGGCGATTTTATACACGCCCCTGTCTGCCGCAGCTCACCTCTGGTGGGCTGGATTCCCCAGGCGGAATTCAGCATTGCAAATGAGCGCTATTTTGTGCTTGGTTGCGTGCAACCCAGCCCCTGCCCACGCACAGCCAATCACGTGCGGGCACAATCTCCCCGGTCAGAATATACTGGGGAGATTGAAATTCACCACTTTAGAAGTGGGAAAGGTTGCTAAAGGGACACTGAACCCAAATTTTTTCTTTTGCAATTCAGATAGAGCATGACATTTTAAGCAACTTTCCAATTTACTCCTATTATCAACTTTTCTTTATTCTCTTGGTATCTTTATTTGAAATGCAAGAATGTAAGTTTAGATGCCAGCCCATTTTTGGTGAACAACCTGGGTTGTCCTTGCTGATTGGTGGATAAATTCATCAACCAATAAAAAACTGCTCTCCAGAGTTCTGAACCAAGAAAAAAAGCTTAGATGCCTTCTTTTTCAAATAAAGATAGCAAGAGAACTAAGAAAATTTGATAATAGGAGTAAATTAGAAAGTTGCTTAAAATTGCTTGCTCTATCTGAATCACAAAATAATTTTTTTTGGGTTCAGTGACCCTTTAACCCTTTGGCTGCTAAGCCATTTCCCACCTGGGTGCTAATATTTTCTTTTTATTTTTGAATTATTTTTTTTTTACTTTTTATTTTTTTTAACATACCCCCAAGACTTACACTGTTGGAAAGGTTAGGCGATTACCTTTCCAACAGTGGGTCTTGGGGGTCTGTAGCTGCTTAGATGCCTGAGATACAGGCTTCTAAGCCTCATGCCCCCTCCTCCTATACTTAACATTGTTAAGTATAAATAAAGTTGCTCGGTGACGTCATCACGTAATTGCGCGTGACGTCACCATGCATCACATGAAGCCCCGGTGATGCCTGTCACTCTACAGGCACGATCGCCGGGGTAGCAGCATTAAGGAGCCCCCAGATCTCCCTCAAGGTGGGAGAGTGCTCATGATGGCTCTGAGCCGTCATTAGCACCAGAGTGAGAAACTCTGACGGCTCAGAGCCGTCATTAGCACTCAAAGGGTTAAATACAATGTGCAGGTTCTCTTGTGAGAACCTACAGTCGTATGGGGTTGAAAGGCTTACAAAGCCTTTGATAAATCTACCCAATTCAGCAGCATATGCACATATGCTTGAGGACCTGTGCACCAGTATTCAAATATCATACCCTCTCAGAGAGTCAGCAGTAGCTTATATGAGACAAATTAAGTCTCCAACGCACAATACACACCACCTCCAGCAAACAGAGCTTGAATACTGGTGCACTGGACTTTACAGCACATGTGCGACTGCATATGCTGCTGAAAAACAGAAATAACTTTTACATTTAAAGGACATGAAACCCAAACATTTTCTTTATGATTCAGATACATAATACCATTTTAAACAACCTTCCAATTTACTTCTAATATCTAATTTGCTTTGTTCTCTTGGCATCCTTTGTTGAAAAGGATACCTAGGTAGGCACAGGAGCTGGGAGCTAGCTGCTGAAGGTCGCTGCAGATAAATGCCTCTTGTCATTGGTTTACCAATGTGTTTAGCTAGCTCCCAGTAGTGCACAGCTGCTACTTCAATAAAGGATACCAAGAGAATGAAGCAAAATTGATAATATAAGTAAATTAGAAAATAGTTTAAAATTGTATGCTCTAGTCTAGATGGTACTTAAAAGGATACTGAAACCATATTTTTTTTTCTTTCATGATTCAGATAGAGCAGGCAATTTTAACCAACTTTCTAATTTACTCCTATTATTAATTCTTCTTCGTTCTCTTGGTATCTTTATTTGAAAGGATTGTAAGCTTAGGAGAAGGCCCATCTTTGGTTCAGCACCTGGGTAACGCTTGCTGATTGGTGGCCAAATTAAAGAAGTTAGTGATTTGTAAAGTGTTTTAACCTGAATTTTAATATTATTAATTCCTTGTTCTTTTAAGATATGTAAGGCTCATATAAAGTATAAAATAAATAAATAAAAATAAATAAAAATGTTTTTTATTCAGATAGAGCATGCAATTTTAAGCAACTTTCTAATTTACTCCTATTATCAGTTTTTCTTCATTCTCTTGCTATCTTTGTTTGAAAAAGAAGACATCTAAGCTATTTTTAGTACAGACCCTGGACAGCAGTTGTTTATTCGTGGGTGAATTTATCCACCAATCACCCAGGTTGTTCACCAAAATCTGTTACACATCTACAACCACCAAAAAACACCAATGTTAAATAGTTTCTAAATTTTGTCCTGAGTTTAGAAATACCCAATGTTTACATACATAGGGCAATAAATACAAGTAGCACTTTACTATTTCCAAACCATTTTTTTTTTTTAATTAGCGATAGTTACATTGGAACACTGATATCTGTCAGGAATCCCTGAATATCCCTTGACATGTATATCTTTTTTTTAGTAGACAACCCAAAGTATTGATCTAGGCCCATTTTGGTATATTTCATGCTACCATTTAATCGCCAAATGCGATCAACTTAAAAAGAATCATTCACTTTTTCACAAACTAGGTTTCTCACTGAAATTTTTTACAAATAGCTTGTGCAATTATGGCACAAATGGTTGTAAATGCTTCTCTGGGATCCCCTTTGTTCAGAAATAGCAGACATTTATGGGTTTGGCATTACACTTTTTGGTTATTAGAAGGCCGCTAAATGCCGCTGCGCACCACACTTGAATTATGCCCAGCAGTGAAGGGGTAAATTAGGTAGCTTGTAGGGAGCTTGAAGGGTTAATTTTAGATTTAGTGTAGTAGACAACCCAAAGTTTTGATCTAGGCCCATTTTGGTATATTTCATGCCACCATTTCACGGCCAAATGCGATAAAAAAAAAAAAATCGTTCACTTTTTCACAAACTAAGTTTCTCACTGAAATTATTTACAAACAGCTTGTGCAATTATGGCACAAATTGTTGTAAATGCTTCTCTAAGATCCCCTTTCTTCAGAAATAGCAGACATATATGACTTTAGCATTGCTTTTTGGTAATTAGAAGGCCCCTGCGCACCACACTTGTATTATGCCCAGCAGTGACAGGGTTAATTAGGTAGCTTGTAGGGAGCTTGAAGGTTTAATTTTAGCTTAAGTGTAGAGATCAGCCTCCCACCTGACACAGCCCACCCCCTGATCCCTCCCAAACAGCTCTCATCCCTCCCCCACCCCACAATTGTCCCCGCCATCTTAAGTACTGGCAGAAAGTCTGCCAGTATTAAAATGTTAACTGTCTCTTTAACCTTTAAACAATTGATAAACAAGTTAAAACACTACAAAAATACAGATAATATTATTAATTGTGAATAGATTTATAAACAAGATCAAAATAACTTGCAAAACAAGAAGGGTCAATTTATATGCTTACAGTTTTTTCAACAATGTAGATTGAAAACCGGACACTCACAATACTGGGCATGGAATCAAACTGACAAATCTTCATCAAAGAGAAAAAAAACAAATGGAATCCAGCCAATGTTTAAAAAGAAATGTATTCCTTCATTACAGGGTCCATAGGAACAAATAGCTACATTGTTTTGGGACTCCTATAGGCCCTGGCCCCTGAGTCATGACTAAGGGCCTATAGCAGTCCTGAAATGTTGCAGCTGTTTGTTCCTATGGACCCTGTAATGAAGGAATACATTTCTTTTTAAAATCCTTAATGCTGTTAAGGGTTTTCTTGTTACTAATACTGTTGAAGGGGAGACTGCAATATTAATTAAACCATCCCCATAGAAAGACCTGTTCTTAAGGGGTTAAACTGAGGCTGGAATCCATTTTGCGTTTTCAAATCATATACTTGCAGCTCTTGATATTAAATGCATTAGATAACTTGTTTATATGTAAAAATTGTGTTTTGTCCCACGCTTCCCAGAAAAGCCAAATAGCAAAATATCTGCATTGTAGGTTTTCAAAATACTATATCTTCCCTTAACCAGTTATTTGATTTGCAGCATTTTAAGGTTTTACTTTGCTTTTTGGCCTCTCTAGGGAGTGTCAGACAAAGAATAACCTTAAACAAAAGCAAGAGGTGTTGAATATCCTTTTAACAGCTTGGCGCAACGACTATCAATAGCAGCTTGCAACAGGCTGCATTTGAGCCACACAACTGAAGGATGTGAATATTTTTTGTCGAAAACTCTTGGAGGTAAGGCAGTCCTGCTAGTTGTGAAGCTGGTCTCCACTAAAAGGACACTAAAGTTATCATTAAAGTTTCATGATTCAGATAAAGAATGCAGTTTAAAATAACTTTGCAATATACTTCCATTGTCAAAATGTGCTAGTTATTTTTATATGCACGCTTTCTGAGGTTCCAGCTGCTACTGAGCATGTGCAAAAGTGCTTAGTATATACGTATATGCATTTTGTGATCGGCTGATGGCTGTCACATGATACTGGGTGAGGGCAAATTGAATTAAAGGGACAGTCAACACCAGAATTTTTGTTGTTTTAAAATATAGATATTCCCTTAATTACCCATTCCTTAGTTTTGCATAACCAACACAGTTATAATAATACCTTTTTATACCTCTGTGATTACCTTGTATCTAAGCCCCTGCAGACTGCCCCTAATTTCAGTTCTTTTGACAGACTTGCATTTTAGCCAATCAGTGCTCACTCCTCGTTAAATTTACGTGCATGAGCTCAATGTTATCTATTGGAAACACATGAACAAACACCCTCTAGTGGTGAAAAACTGTCATATACAGAGGTGGCCTTCAAGGTCTAAGAAATTAGCATATGAACCTCCTAGGTTTAGCTTTCAACTAGGAATAGCAAGAGAACAAAGCAAAATTGGTGATAAAAGTAAATTGGAATGTTGTTTATAATTACATGCCCTATTTGAATCATGAAAGTATTTTTTGGACTTGACTGTCCCTGTCAGAAAATATTCTACTGCTCAGCTCAAATTCAAAGTAAGTGCTTTAGCATTGTCTTTTTATTGTGTATTTGTCAATTATTCAATTCCACTGTATTTAGTGGTCCTCACAGTCCACTTGAATTTATAAGTCTGGTCTAGGAAAGTGTCCTCTTACAATAGATATAATAAATCCATCCTAGAAAAATGAATTTGTAGTAACTATGAGTTCTAAACAGTCTATCAAGATTAAATATTAGCATAGTTAGGGTTGCCAGGTGCAGTATTCAACTTATTTTAATATCTTATTAAAAGGAAAAGCAAATATATATTTGCATGCAACCTAAAGGTAGTTTTAGATCATTTTTAATTTGTGTATTCTACCTTTTATTAACCCTTCAGTACCAGGACTTTCAGAGAAAAACGTGCCTAAAATACCGGAGATTTTTTAGCATCTTTGCTATCACTCCATTTAAACAGAAATAGAGCATTGTTTTTATTTATTTTTATTTTCACGTCAAAGCTATTTTTTTAAGTAAACAACCCAATGTATTGATCTAGGCCTATTTTAGTATATTTAATGCCACGATATTACCTTCAAATACATATAGAAAAAATTGTTAACTTCTTCACAAACTTTGGGTTTCTCACTGAAATTATGTTGATAGTGCTTGTGCAGTCATAACACAAATTATTATAAAAGCTTCTCTGGGATCCCCTATGTTCAGAAAAAAGCAGACATGCATGGCTTTGTCATTGATAACTAGAAGCTGCTAATTGCAGCTATGCACCACACTTCTATTATTCCAGGCAGTAAAGGGGTTAATCAGGTAGCTTGCCAGGTTAAGTTTAATTTTAGAGTAGAGATTACCCTCCCACCCCCTGATCCCTACTAAACAGCTCTTTTCCCTCCCTCATTTATTGTTATTTTTTTATTTTCTGTAGTGTAGTGGGCCCCCCACCTCCCGTGATCATTAGTTAAAGGGACATTAAACCCCAAACAAATATTTTATGATTCAGATAGAGCAGTGTTTTTCAACCAGTGTGCCGTGAGAGATCCTCAGGTGTGCCGCGGCAGACTGACAACAGTGTGACATATTTTTTAAATTTTTTGCTTGTTTTTTATTCTGAGCCGTTTTTTTTAATTTTGAGTGAGATGATGACTGAGGGTAACAGCGCAGCGGCAGCTCGCTTCTCCAACCCATGTTCACACTTGGAAGGAACCCCCACCACAACACGTGTCTAGTGCCGGCTCTACACGCCGCAACACTTCAATCCCCCATGCATGCTGGCGCAGCTTTGCTCCTCCTCCTGAACAGTTCCAGCCAGCGGGGGTGTCCCTCTTTCAAATTTTGAAATATTGGGAGGTGACAGGCTCATCAGGCATCATTTACAACCATGACATATTGAAATTCATTCACAGACAATCATGATGATTGTTTGTGAATGAATGTCAATATGTCATGTATAGTTTGTAGGAGGCATGGCATGACACAGTACAGTGTGTGTGTGTATGTATATATATATATATATATATATATATATATATATATATATATACATACACACTGTATTAGGCTACAATGTGTGATTTTGTAAAATTTTGGGATGGTGGTGTGTCGCAAGATTTTTTAATGTAAAAAGTGTGCCACGGCAAAAAAAGGTTGAAAATCACTGAGATAGAGAATACAATTTTAAACAACAGTCACATTTACTTCTATTATCTAATTTGCTTCATTCTTTAGATATCCTTTGTTGAATAAATAGAAATGCACATTGGTGAGCCAATCACACAAGGCATCTATGTGCAGGGACCAATCAGCAGTTACTGAGCCTATCAAGATATGCTTTTCTGCAAAAAATAGCAAGAGAATTAAGCTAATTAGATAATAGAAGTAAATTAGAAAGTTGCTTAAAATTGCATGCTATTTCTAAACCATGAAATGATTTTTTGGGGTTTAATGTCCCTTTAAGTACCCCCCCCCCAGCGCCCCTTTCTTCCCTCTGCTTTTATTCCCCCCCCCCCTCCCCTCTGCTGCTGGGCCACTCACCCGCCTCTCGCCGGCACCAGCAGAAGATTGTTACAGACAGTGACACACACAGTGTCACCATCTGTAACACTCCGGCATCTGCCTTCGTATGGAAGCCGAGCACCGATCGTGCTCCAGTTCCATATGCGGGCAGATGCCTGGAGCTCAGGAACTCCAGCTCCCAGCTGTAACTCAATTGCCGAGACTGCAGGAGCTTTCTGTAGCTCAGATGTATATACTGTATACATCATGCGGTACGATAAGCAAAGTACTGCAAAAAATTATATATATATATATATATCAGAGATCTCTGATGAAGCGCATGTGAGCATGCGTGAAACGCGTCAGATCTAGCACCCCTTGCACACCTGTGTTTGTGCTAACCACCATTGTATACCAAATAAAGTCACCTGGCTTCAAGTTCCTGAGTCCTCGCTTTTCTTCTTGTATCCTATATATATATACACACACACACACACACACACACACACAGTATATATATATATACTCTGTGTGTGTGTGTGTGTGTGTGTGTGTGTGTGTGTGTGTGTGTGTGTGTGTATATATATATATATATATATATATATATATATATATATACAAAGTTGCAGAAGTGAACGGCACTCAAGAGTATGTCAGCTACCTGGTGCTCTCACTAGGGAGAAACAAACAGTAAAGCAGGTATGGATCCCACGGACGGACTCCGTGTTGCAGCCAGGATCCAAATGAAGCAGGCACACAGGTTTTTTCAAAAACACTCCGGTTTATTGGCAAAATTGTTTACCAAACGTTTCGGCTCACACACGAGCCTTTGTCAATGGTGTACAAAACCAATTTTGCCAATAAACCGGAGTGTTTTTGAAAAAACCTGTGTGCCTGCTTCATTTGGATCCTGGCTGCAACACAGAGTCCGTCCGTGGGATCCATACCTGCTTTACTATATTATATATATATATATATATATATATATATATATATATATATATATATATATATATATATATATATAAAAAACAAGTCTTGTGACTTAGCAGGAGGTTTAAAAATCAAATCCAGTTGTTTAGAAGGTTTTTCCTAAGATGATTTAGGGTCTTTGATGGCTAAAGTACAAAAAAAATATACATTCCTACTAGGAGGGGGCAAAGTTTCCCAAACCCCAAAATGGAAATATATCTGGGAAGTTTCTTGTTGAAACGAGAGGCCATCAGATCTATTTCTGGAATACCCCACATCTGTAAAATCTGATGAAACACATCTGGATGGAGAGACCACTCCCCCGGATGCAAAGTCTGACGACTGAGATAATCTGCTTCCCAATTGTCTACACCTGGAATATGAATCGCAGAAATTAGACAAGAGTTGGACTCCGCCCAAAAAAGTATAATTGCTAAAGAGCTGTGAGTCCGCCCCTGATTATTGACATATGCCACTTTTGTGATATTGTATGTCTGAAAACGAATGAAAAGTTCTCTCTTTAATAGAGGCCAAGTCTGAAGAGCTCTGAAGATAGCACAGAGTTCCAAAATATTGATTGGTAATCTCCCCTCTTAAGGTTTCCAAACCCATTGTGCTGTCAGAGAACCCCAGACAGCTCCCCAACCTGTAAGACTTGCATCCGTTGAGATCACAGTCCAGGAAGGATGAATAAAAGAGACCCCTCGAACAATACGGTGATGGTCCAACCACAAAGACAGAGAGAGTTGAATGTTGAGATTTAAGTATATCAGTTGTGATATCCGAGTATAATCCCTGCACCTTGGATTCATCATGTAAAGCTGCAGAGGTCTCATATGAAAACGAACAATGGGGACTGCGTCCGATGCTGCAGTCATAAGACCTAAAACTTCCATGCACATAGCCACTGAAGGGAACGATCGAGACTGAAAGTTTAGACAAGCTAAAACTAATTTAATTCGCCTTTTGTCTGTTAAAGACAGAGTAATGGACACTGAATCTATCTGGAAACCTAAAAAGGTGACCCTTGTTGGAGGAATCAAACTTTTTCGTAAATTGATCCTCCAACCATGCCTTTAAAGAAACCACACTAGTGGTTTTGTGTGAAATTCTGCTAAATGAAAAGACTGAGCTAGTACCAAGATATCGTCCAAATAAGGAAACACCACAATACCCTGCTCTCTGATTACAGATAAAAGGGCACCAAGAACCTTCAAAAAGATTATTGGAGCTGTCACTAGGCCAAATAGAAGAGGGACAAACTGGTAATGCTGTCTAGAAGAGAATCTCAGAAACGGATAATGGTCTGGATGAGTTGAAATATGAAGATAAGCATCCTGTAAGTCTATTGTGGAAATAAAATGCCCTTTCTGAACAAAAGGCAGAATAGTCACCATCTCGAAAGTTGGGACTCTTACAAAATGATTTAAAAGTTTCAGATCCAGAACTGGTCTGAAATAATACTCTTTCTTTGGGACAATGAATAGATTTGAATAGAACCCCAAACCCTGTTCCTGTAGAGGAACTGGAACAATCACCCCTAAAAACTCTATATCTGAAACACATTTCAGAAAAGTCTGAGCCTTCACAGGATTTGTTGTAACATGAGAAAGGAAGAATCTTCCCAAAGGAGGTCTCAGTCTGAAACCTATTTGATACCCTTGAGACACAATATTCTGAATCCACTGATTCTAAACCGAACCTGACCAAATTTTCTGAAATTATTTACTATCTGCCCCTCACCAGCTGAACTGTATTTAGGGCCGTACCTTCATGCAGTCTTGGGGGCTGGATTTGTTTTTTTATAAGGCTTGGTTTTTTTTTTTTTTTTTTTAATTTCTTTTTATTTTGCCAAGAAAGATAAACAATTAACAATAGGTGAATCCGACAAAAAAGCAAATAAGAAAAATACTTGCAAAAATGTACGTTAATACAAAACAGAATACAGTCTCGCTTGGAAATGAAAGGACACCTTAAGTGGGTGAAGAAGTTCACCTACCCACTCGAGAAAAGAAAAAGACAACTCTGACCTGGCAATTTTTCTTAATGCATAAAAACCCTCCCAAAACTCTGATCACCATTAATGCTATAAACTCTAGATCCTATCTGGCACACACACAGAGAAGAGAAAAACAAAGAAAAAGAAGAGAAGAAAAAAAAAAAAAAAAAAAAAAAAAAAAACACCACACAGCCCCCCCCTCTCCCCAACTAGCTTTCACCAGAATCCTTCAGGCAAGCAGCCACTCACCTCTAAGGTTAGCTTCCAATAAGAAAAGAGAATTCTTAAATGGCTGCAGGATCAATTTTTGAGTTTCCTGATCTAGAGATTTAATGAAAATCCCCAATTTATTTAAAAAGAACCTAATATTGTTATCTATCTGTGCTTGTACTGAGGCTTGTTCTAGAAACATTTGATATGTTATCCCCTTTTTAAATTCAGAGAATTTGGGTTCTTTGTTAGACTGCCAATATTTTAAAACCAGTTTCCTACCGAGCAGTATCATTGTATTTATTAATAAATAACTAGGGCCTACTTCTTCCTGGTTTGCTAGGAAAAAGACTACATGTTTACTTACTTGAAAGTGTTGGTTTAAGATTTTAGTGACCCAGAATGAGATTTCCCCCAAAATCTTTGGATTACAGGACAGGACCAGAAAAGATGGAACATATCTGCTGCCAGATACTTGCATTTCCTACAAGCTATGTTCTCATGTTTTTTGTCCCACCGAGCCTGCCAGCTGGGTGTAAAATAGCATTGATACCAAATCTTTAACTGTTGTTCTTTAAAATATTCCCCTCTCATTGCCTTTGCTACCCTATCTCCAGAGTTCTTAAATAAATCTGATTCTTGTAAGTTATCACCTGCTATATCCCATTTAAGCTCCAAATATCTTTTATTGCTTTGTTCTTGAGAAGTGAGTAAAGCATTATAAGAGTTTGTGATAGAATAATTTCCTGCTTGAAACGTACTAGTTATCTGCCTTAATATATCATTGTCCCACTCTATTGCCACTATTTTCCTACACTGATCAGCATAGTGCCGTAATTGTAAATAAGAGAAGAATAAACGATTTGGTATGTTAAATTCCGATTTACATTCATTAAAAGATTTAATCGAATTATCTTCTTTTTTGAATAGCTGTGCAATATGGTTGATCCCTCGATCTGACCAGGCATTAAATCTAGCTGAGTCGTAGCCTACCTCGAATTCAGGGTTACCTTTAATTGAGAGAAAGGCTGAACCCCGATGGCTGATCCCAATTTTAGCACAGAATTGACGCCAGGCCCGTATTGGTTGGTCTATGATAAGCATCCCCCTTGTTTCTATAGGAATTAGTTTTAAAGGCATGTGTGTTAATGCTTTCAGGGCATAAGGTGCTACTAAAGCTCCTTCAATTTCTAGCAAGGAGAAGTGTCCTTTTTCCGAAAACCAGTCCCAAACAAATTTTAGGTTGGAAGCTATATTATACATCTCAAAATCGGGAAGAGCCATACCTGCAGCCTCTTTCCTGGCACTCAAACGTTTCAACGCTATCCTAGATTTTTTTTTGCACCAGATAAATTGCGATATTAGTTTATTGATTAACTGACAATCTTTCCTCAGTAGTAGGAGTGGGAGGGCCTGAAAAATATATAAAAATTTAGGGAGAGAAATCATTTTTATTAAATGTATTCGTCCCATAAGAGAAAGGGTCAGGTTCTTCCATCTTTCTAAATCTGCCTGGAGTGATGCAATAGCTGGTACAAAATTTAACTTGTACCAGCTCTTAGAGTTAGATGCAAATTTTATCCCTAGATATGTAATATGATCTTTGGTTACTTTAAAAGGGGTTTCTGGAGAGCTTTTTAATTTGATGAGCCACATAAGTTCCGATTTTTCTTTGTTAATTGCAAAACCGGAAAAAGCCTGGAAAGATTCTAAAGCTTCCATAATTATAGGCAGATTATATTGGAGATTTTGAGCAAATATAAGCAGATCATCGGCATATATGGCTTGAGTTATTCTGTGTCCTTCGATATTTATCCCTAGCAGTTCTTGTCTAAACAATATTGCCAGAGGTTCTAGCGCTAAGTTAAAAAGCAACGGGGATAGCGGACAACCTTGTCTCGTTCCTCGCTGGAGTCTAAAATGTTCTGAAGTTAAGGAGTTAACACTTAGACTCGCCCCTGGATTAGAGTAAAGTAAGGCAATAATATGGGAGAATTTACCCTGGATACCGAATTTATTAATAGTTGTCAACATATGATCCCAAAGTAGCGTGTCAAACGCTTTCTGTGTATCAATCGAAATAATTGCAGCATCCTCTGTGAGCTTTTCTCTCCTTCCTTTTTTTTGTTCACAATAGTTAATTGCTATTTCTAGTTTCCTGAGGTTTTTAATAAGTGTCCTTCCTTTGATAAAACCAGTTTGGTCAGGATGGACCAGTTCACTAATCACTTTTTGAAGTCTGTCTGCTAAGATGTGGGTAAGGATTTTGTAATCCACATTTAGCAAAGAGATGGGTCTGTAAGACTCCATTAGTTCTTTATTTTTACCTTGTTTATAAATTAAGATTATTCTAGATTCTGTAAAATATTTAGAAGGTGTTTGATTATCTTGTAGGAAACCATTGAAAAGCTCACAGAGAATGGGGGTAACCGAATCTGCAAGAATTTTATATAATTCTCCAGGAAGATCATCCGGGCCTGGCGCTTTGTTTAGCTTTAATTTCATAATAGAGTTTTTAATCTCCTCCTCCTTAATTGGAGAGTTGAGGAGATCCAGATCATCTTTAGCTATTTGAGGTATTTTAATCCTATCCCAGAAGAGAGCTTTTTTTATTTTATCTATAGGTTGAGCCTGATATAATTGTTTAAAATAGTGCGTGAATTCCTCTAAAATATCATGAGGGAGAGTGCAAGTTTTGTGTTTAGTTTTTATTATTGATATGATACTGTTAGATTTTCTAGTACTTACCAATCTGGCTAAGAATTTCCCTATCTTATTACCGAACTGCATGTAATTGCTATTTCTTTTCAGCTCATGCTGGATTTCTTTTGATATATGCCAATTGTCTCTTTGTTTTTTGGCTTCCAGATAGTTTCGCCAGTTCTCTTGACTATTATCTGCAACATATTTTTGGAATTTGTTAATAATCTGCTTAGAAAGTTGGATCCAATAAGCGTCATTTTTCCTTTTTACTTTTATCATATAAGCCAGAATTTCTCCCCTTATCACGGCTTTGAAAGCTTGCCATAAAGATTCTATATTCAAAACTGATCCTTTATTCTCATTATAATAGAGATTCCATTTCTCTAGCAAAAAGCCTCGAAATTTTAAATTATTATAAAAATATGTTGGAAAGTATAATCCTAGTTTGGGATTCAAGATGGACATAGAGATAGTGATGGGGGCGTGATCCGAAATTGTGATAGGCAAGATTTCGGCTTTTTTTGCCAGAGAGAACAATTTGTCGCTAATTAAGAACATATCGATTCGTGAAAATGATTTATACACTTTGGATAAACACGTAAATTCTTTACTGTCTGGATAAATATTCCTCCAGATGTCTAATAAGCCTAGATTAAAGCAGAATTTTTTAAAAATTTTTGTATCCTTACCGCCTGATATAGCCTCTTTCCCCCTCCGATTTCTATCTAGGAAACTAGATGCCACCAGATTCAGGTCTCCTCCTAGTATTATGTTTTGATTGTATTCTAATAATTTGTTTTGGAGAGGTTCCCAGAACTCGGTTTTTTTTACATTTGGACCATAAACATTACATAACACGAATCTTTTTAAGCCTAGTTCTATCTCTAGTATAATAAATCTCCCTTGTTGATCAATTTCTTGTTTTAGAATTTTATATTTTAATGATTTCCTAAAAAGTATAGCTACCCCTCTTTTTCTCTGTACTCCTGCCGAATAGATAACTTCGCCCACCCATCCCCATTTGAGTTTTTGACTTTCTGACTCATTTAAATGGGTCTCCTGTAGGAAGCCTATATCAATTTTAAGTTTATTAAAGTGTTGTAATATTGCTTTCCTTTTGACCGGGGAGGTGAACCCTCCCACGTTCCATGATCCAAATTTACATAATTCCGTCATATCTTATGCTTCTTTCCTACTTCTAGGTAGAGACATGGAAAATCTAAGAGAAGGGGGGGGGGGATGGGGAGAAAAGAAAGAGAGAAAAAAAAAAAAAAAAGAGAAAGAAAAAGTCCCTTTCACACACACACACCTGACATTCCTATCTTGCCCCCTACTTATAATATTTAGCTTCTTACTTGACCACCTTTCTGCACCTAGAGATTTATCTCCTTCCTTCTCCCTTCTCCTATTCCACTTTTTACTCAGCATGGCTACCCATGATACAGAGCTTGTATCCCCCATCTGATCACTTTTACCTTTGCTCTGTTCTCAAGAAGTCCTCTAGGTCCTGAGGATTATCAAAAATCCTAAAACCTTCTTTAGTCTGTATACTGATTCTGGCTGGATATAATAGCCTAACTATCCTGCCTTCCTGGATCAGACGTGAGCAGATGGGGGGCACATAGCTTCCTCTTGCTAGCTGTTTCGTATGCAAAATCTTGGAAAATTAATATTTTCTTATTTTGAAAGAGGACTGTTTTTTGTGCTCTATAAGCTTGCATGATCTTGACCTTTTCTTGAAAGTTCAAGTATTTGATAATAATTGGTCTAGGTCTACTCTTATCATCCTCTTGATCTCTTACCCTGCCTAACCTATGAGCTCTTTCTACTATGAATGTACATGTTGGCTCATTGATGTTTAATAAGGAGGGCAGTTGGATTGAAGCAAAGTGGATTAGCTCTCTTTCAGATACTGTTTCAGAGACCCCAATCACTCTTACATTGTTTCTCCTAGATCTATTTTCCATATCCTCAACTTTATCACTAAGATATTTGACTTGTTTCTGAATATATGTTAAATCCTTATCTTTCTCTATATCTCTGTCTTCCAGATCTGATATTCGCTGTTCTGCTAAACCCATTCTGGTAACCATCTGCTTGATATCTTGTGACACTGAGTCTATGCTTGATTGGATTGCCTCAAATTTAGGAAGAAATAATTCACTTATTTGTTTTAATAAATCAGAGTTATTTACTGTTTCAACCACATTTTCTTGTGATATCTCCTGACTATTCTCAGTGCTGCGTCTTATTAACTTTTTTTTCCTGCTGCCTTCTACTTGCCATGCTTGCTGTTTTATTGTTAGCTGAGGGGAGAAGGAATTTATCCATAAAGAATGGTTATAAGAGCCTTAAAACTTTCTATTTACCCCTATTTGCTTCTAGGTAGGAGACTTTACCTTAGTTAGCTAGTTTGAATTTAACTAAAGGCTTTTGTATTAGTGGTGACCTAAAACTATTAATCTGATCGTTAACTCCTTCTCAGCAATTCTTATAACAACATGCCATTAATGAAAAGTATTCAGAAAGAAAAAAAAGAAAATGCAGTAGAATATAGAGCAGTACATAGAGAGAAATGGGGACACAAAAAATAGAAACCAGAGTCAATCAGATATTCAAATAAGTTCCCTTCCAACTCTTGCAAAGATTTTCCTATCTGTTCCTTCTGTATCTTATTTGTCTAGATTAGAATTGACTATAACCTTTTAGAAAAATAGTGACCTAGAACTGTTAATTTAATCATTAATCCCTGCACGACCATTTTATAACAAAATGCCATTAATAAGAATTGCCCAAAAAAAAAATATAATTATACAAAAAACACAGAATTTAGGGCAAAAGTCAATCAGATACTCAAGTGGATTCTCTTCCAAAACTGCAAGAATGTTCTGTCTGCTGATTCTCCCCAGATTCCCCCTCTGAATTGGCAGAGGTGTAAAGAGATTATGTCCACTTGTTGACCGTAGAAAATTTAAAGGGACTCCGAACTTCGATATCCAATCTGTGCAGGGAGAAAAAGAAGACAAGGCCTCCTCATGTGTGTATCTGTCGTTCCCCCTCTTATCCCCACATAGAGTAAACACAGGGTACTCACATTCTGATAAGGCACTCTCTTGTGCCGATAGATTCAGGCTGGACCTTTAGCAGCAGTCCAGCTCGCTGTTTCCCCAGGATATCTTTACATCTGACGTGTTTCAGGCATGGAGTGCACGACCGTAGAGGCATAAAGCAAGACACAAAATACACAGAAAAAAGAAAAATCATGTGTAAATCTGTTAGAAGTGCATCTAAGGATTCAGCTTAAACTTTCACAGAATACTCACAAAAGTTGCGGCACCCAAATGTGCCTAGTAAGGCAGGCTAGGCCTTTTTCAGCAGCCCAGCTCGCTGTTTCCACGTTTGGCTACGTTGCAGGAGTAAAGCAGCCTCAGGAAATACCAATTTAGCCCGTCTGAGCCTTTTGCCTTTTGCAATAACCCAGTATCCTTTATAGCATCGTCTCCTATTCGTGTTATCAGCGAAGGGAATACAATGAAGTCACTCTTGCCCTTACAGGCCACTTATCAGATAGATTTTCCAGCACAGGAGTCCTTTTAGTATAGCTTTTAAGTATGTGTGCAGTGGGCCATGGCATACTCCACTTACATTACCCTATTTCTACAGACCTAATTCTAATAGGGGGTTTCAGCACTGCTAGCTGTTGCAGTGAGAATTTGGCAAGCCTCTAAGAAGTAAGAAATTAAGAGCCAGATCCTGGAAGGCTTCGCAAGGAGGACCAAACAACTATATGTTTGTATAAAAATTGTTGCTTGCTTCGCTACTATAGAGAAAAACACTTGGAGTTTTACCTTGCGTTGTCTCCCCCCTTGCTCGTCTCACCTAAGGATCCGGTCTGATATGCCTGAGTAGATGGCCTTGTAGGTGGGACTGAGTCGACCGGCTGTGGATCCCGGTCCGTAGCCCACTTCCACCCCGCAGCCAAACTTTGTAGCGGGCTCTAATGTGTGCGAGGACGCCTGACCAATGGCGTCTCGCTCAGCCCGACTTGGCGCAGCTCTCAATGCGTCACGTCACGCATACGTCAGTGCTTGCCCGACACCCCATAGAGTTCCTTTTGCCCTTTAATGCTCACTTTCTGTGGAACCAGATCATAAGGCTTGGTTTTATTCAAATTTAAAGATGGTTTCCAATTGGAACCAGAGGCCTTAGGAGAAGGAGTAGACTTTTGTTCCTTATTCTGATGAAAGGAACGAAAATGATTAGGAGCCTTAAATTTACCCTTAGACTTTAACTTGGGGTAAAAAAACTCCCTTCCCCCCAGTAATAGTGGAAATAATAGAATCCAATTGAGAACCAAATACATTCTTACCCTGGAAA
Organism: Bombina bombina; assembly: GCF_027579735.1. Classification (NCBI taxonomy): domain Eukaryota; kingdom Metazoa; phylum Chordata; class Amphibia; order Anura; family Bombinatoridae; genus Bombina; species Bombina bombina. Next base: position 133,766,497 of record NC_069506.1, read on the forward strand.
GATAAAGATAGTAATCTAGATTTACTAGACCATGACAGCATTCCAAGATTTAAGCCATAAAGCTCTTCTGGCTAAAATAGCTAAAGACATAGATTTAACATTGATCTTAATAATGTCAAATATAGCAGCACAAATGAAATGATTAAAATGTTGAAGCAGAAGAATAATGCTAGACAAATCAGTATCTTCTACCTGACGAGCTAAACTATCCAACCAAAAAGTTGAAGCAGCAGCCACATCAGCCATAGAAATAGCTAGGTCTAAGAATATAACCAGATGTAAATAAGCTTTATTAGATAAGATTCAATCTTTCCTATCTAAAGAATCCTTAAAAGAAGTACTATCTTCCATAGGGACAGTAGTACGTTTGGCAAGAGTGGAAAAACCCCCCATCAACTTTGCGTCCCCGCGAGCCTAGTTTGCCTGCGAATTTTTTTTGGAAAACAAAGTCAAATTGAAAGAACTGGAACCCCAGGTAAGAAAAAAATAATCTTTCCAAGCAAAATCCCATAATGCAACTGATAGTCCTATAGAAAAGGGAAATATACATAAACCTGACTCATGGCAAATATAAGCAAACACATTTAAAACTTTACAATTAATATAAAGCGCCAAACATAGCTGAGAGTGTCAAAAAAAAAAAAAAGATACATACTTACCAGAAGACACCCATCCACATATAGCAGACAGCCAACCAGTTCTGAAAAATATCAGCAGAGGTAATGGTTTGAGTATAAAGTCGATCTGAAAAGAGAGGCAGGGGATGAATCCGTGCGACCGATTACAGAGAGCCTTGAATAATTTCCCATGGGATGAAACCATAAATCAATAGGCGATACTCTCTGCTCATCCCTCTGACAACACTGTACTCTGAGGAATTGGGCTTCAGAATGCTTAGAAGCGCCTATCACAGAAGAAATCAAGCACAACTTCACTTCACCACCTCCATAGGAGGCAAAGTTTGTAAAACTGAGGTATGTGTGTGGTGGGAGGTGTATTTATAGGCAGTTTGGGGTTTGGGAAACTTTGCCCCCTCCTTGTAGGAATGTATATCCCATACGTCACTAGCTCATGGACTCTTGCCACTTACATGAAAACATAATTTATGTAAGAACTTACCTGATAAATTCATTTCTTTCATATTAGCAAGAGTCCATGAGCTAGTGACGTATGGGATATACATTCCTACCAGGAGGGGCAAAGTTTCCCAAACCTTAAAATGCCTATAAATACACCCCTCACCACACCCACAATTCAGTTTAACGAATAGCCAAGAGTGGGGTGATAAGAAAAAAGTGCGAAAGCATATAAAATAAGGAATTGGAATAATTGTGCTTTATACAAAAAAATCATAACCACCACAAAAAAGGGCGGGCCTCATGGACTCTTGCTAATATGAAAGAAATGAATTTATCAGGTAAGTTCTTACATAAATTATGTTTTCTTTCATGTAATTAGCAAGAGTCCATGAGCTAGTGACGTATGGGATAATGACTACCCAAGATGTGGATCTTTCCACGCAAGAGTCACTAGAGAGGGAGGGATAAAATAAAGCCAGCCAATTCCTGCTGAAAATAATCCACACCCAAAATAAAGTTTAATGAAAAACAGAAGATTCAAACTGAAACCGCTGCCTGAAGTACTTTTCTACCAAAAACTGTTTCAGAAGAAGAAAATACATCAAAATGGTAGAATTTAGTAAAAGTATGCAAAGAGGACCAAGTTGCTGCTTTGCAAATCTGATCAACCGGAAGCTTCATTCCTAAACGCCCAGGAAGTAGAAACTGACCTAGTAGACTGAGCTGTAATCCTTTGAGGCGGAGTTTTACCCGACTCGACATAGGCATGATGAATTAAAGATTTCAACCAAGATGCCAAAGAAATGGCAGAAGCTTTCTGGCCTTTTCTAGAACCGGAAAAGATAACAAATAGACTAGAAGTCTTTCGGAAAGACTTAGTAGCTTCAACATAATATTTCAAAGCTCTAACAACATCCAAAGAATGCAACAATTTCTCCTTAGAATTCTTAGGATTAGGAATAATGAGGGAACCACAATTTCTCTACTAATGTTGTTGGAATTCACAACCTTAGGTAAAAATTCAAAAGAAATGTTCGCAACACCGCCTTATCCTGAATGAAAAATCAGAAAAAGGAGACTCACAGAAAGAGCGGATAATTCAGAGACTCTTCTGGCAGAAGAGATCGCCAAAAGGAACAAACTTTCAAGAAAGTAATTTAATGTCCAATGAATGCATGGGTTCAAAGGAAGAGCTTGAAGAGCCCCCAGAACCAAATTCAAACTCCAAGGAGGAGAAATTGACTTAATGACAGGTTTTATACGAACCAAAGCTTGTACAAAACAATGAATATCAGGAAGATTAGCAATCTTTCTGTGAAAAAGAACAGAAAGAGCAGAGATTTGTCCTCTTCAAAAAACTTGCGGATAAACCTTTATCTAAACCATCCCTGAAGAAACTGTAAAATTCTCGGAATTCTAAAGAATGCCAAGAAAAATGATGAGAAAGACACCAAGAAATATAAGTCTTCCAGACTCTATAATATATCTCTCTAGATACATATTTACGAGCCTGTAACATAGTATTAATCACAGAGTCAGAGAAACCTCTTTGACCAAGAATCAAGCGTTCAATCTTCATACCTTTAAATTTAAGGATTTGAGATCCTGATGGAAAAAAGGACCTTGCGACAGAAGGTCTGGTCCTTAGCGGAAGAGTCCACGGATGGCAAGAGGCTATTCGGACAAGATCGCATACCAAACCCTGTGGAGGCCATGCCGGAGCTACCAGCAGAACAAACGAGCATTCCTTCAGAATCTTGGAGATTACTCTTGGAAAGAAGAACTAGAGGCGGAAAGATATAGGCAGGATGATACTTCCAAGGAAGTGATAATGCATCCACTGCTTCCGCTGAGGATCCCGGATCTGGACAGATACCTGGGAAGTTTCTTGTTTAGATGAGACGCCATCAGATCTATTTCTGGAAGCTCCCACATTTGAACAA